>NC_088855.1:23963160-24305990 GCF_963853765.1 Magallana gigas
TACCAACCATCTTCATATCTCGGTGAGCTTTTTAACATTGCTATTTATTACTTATATTTAGATTTGAGAAAGACAAATCGTTCAGAACTGTTAAAATTACCAAGATTTATGTTTACAAAAATCCAAGCGATAAACGCGTGCTATGATCATTGTGACGTCATGAAAAAGTTCATACAGAATTGAATGTTTTCGCTATTCTATAGGTTCATATAAGGAAAACATATTTGCAAATGTAAATATTTGACAATAACTATACACTAATCTCCACTTATTAAATGCCTTCCTTTGTTCCCCACCAACTTTTGCATTAAATGTCGGCGTCATTGTTGAGGGAGGGTGAATTCATTAGATTTGAAGAAGGATACTTTACACTTTTATTTATGAATAGGGGAGGTATTTTATACAGGTAGGAACAAAGCAGGAGATTACTTTATCATATTTATATAAATATTTGCTTTCAGGGGACATTCATCTGTTGAGGGTGAAATCTGAACTGCCTCACTCTGGGAATGTACCACTGGACTATGGGCTGAAGGACTGGTGCACTGGCAATGTGAGTCTCCGGTTCTACAATGGGACACACGAGTCCTTCCTACAGGAGGAGGATGGAGAGGCTGTAGCAAAGGATATCACCCAAATCATACAAGACTTGTGTTGATTCCAATTAAACTGACATGCAGAGGCAAGCAGTAAAAGAGCCGTTTCAGTCTTCATCTATAAGAGTTTTGGAATTCTTTGCAATTTGTTTGATTATCAGTTTTGATCTACATGTAGATAGTGCTTAAATTATAAATAAACAAATTAATTTAAATTGTGTTTTCAGTATAAAAATATTTATGTTTTTATATCAATTGATAAATGTTTATTATTCATATAAGCTTTCAAATTATTGCATGTTGTTATTAACAGTAATACGTACAAAATTAGGATACCCGTTGTTTATTCATTAGTTGTATACTTTTTGCATGTTGAGATTCATTCCATGAAACTCAAAAAAGATTTACAGCTTTGCACATTGTTTGGAGTTAATAAAAATGGATTTACTTGAAAAAGGGTCAGCTGATGTCCTCTACACTAGTGACTTCTTATGTAAATACATTGTAATCATTGCATTAATTGTTTTATCAATTCTTTAAAAAAAATTATTGCACAAAAAATGAGAAATTATTCCTAGATTTAAGATATGTTCTATATGTACATCAAAGTTCATGTTCATTTTTTTTTTAAAGATGTAAGCATACCTCTGTGAAAATTTTATTTGTAAAATTACAACAAACATGCTATTCTACCTAACCGTGAAATAGTTTCCATGCTATCTTCTTATTGTGAATAGTCAATAGTAGAAACTATTCACCCGTTAATTTCAAAACACCTCTGGTGTAATCCGAGTTGCTACGTCAAATGCAAAGTCTGATAACTCTAATTTATTACCATCAAGAAAATCTGCATTGCCAAAAATATAGTTTTCATCGGTATTATAAAATACTTATTTACTGACTACATGTATTCGGACAATAACAGGTTTTTGTTCCCCTCGACAGCAACTATTTTCCTCGGCTTGTGAAATACATTCAAACTTCCATCATCTCGAACTAGATGGGACTGTTTATAAACTTCAAGATATCTGAATATTTGAGATATCGAGGGTAAAATACTTTAAAAAATAAGTGGTTCGGACCTATAAATCACTTCGACATACCAATTGTATTCGAGATATCGGTGTTCGAGATATTGAGTTTAACTGTAGTTGCCATCTCAGGGGACAAAAAACTTGGCATCGTCCTCATAGCGAGGAAAAGGTATATAATATCTTTCAGATAATTTTGCTTTTGTGCTACATCTTCTATGAAAAGAAATTTAGTTCCACAACAAAACATCAACATCAAAAAGTTTACCGGTTTTATTGTATAAAGTAGACTTTAAAACTTAACTTGAACAGAAAATATCACTAGACTAAGTTAAAAAGATTTACATTTCCATTTTAAAGAACCTTAATGATTGTTTCTATGTACCGTACATGTACATTGTACATCAGTGCAAAACATATTTATGTTTTAAATACTTGACTCATTTAATGTTTGGGAGTCAACAGATATTTATATATGTATCTTATAAATTTACTGTTTTCCAATGAAGATTTAAATGAAAATACTTTTTTACAACAAACTTAAAATAGAAATTTCACATTGATTTTCATCAATAATGTAAAAATTTTAACTTTTTTACAATTCTATAAGTAATTCTTTCTGTTTTCCCTTGGTCTAAAAAGGAGTCTTTTTGCATTCTTTCAGTCCATCAATTTCCGAAATATTTGCATAGCAATTTAGTTATAAACATTGAATACTGCTTAGGATTTGATTGTTTGATATACATGTCAACTATATATATATATATATATATGTTTAGCCAATTAAAGTGGCTTGATACAGCCATATATTTTTTGATAGATTTATCATGACTGGTATTTGTTTTGGTATAAGACTGATTTAAGTTTTCGCACAGTTTATGAATTTTCTTGTATCCAGAAAAATTGGTTTTTTGTACAAAGCAAAGAATTTAAGAGCCTAAAATTTGGTATCAACCAACATATGATTATAATGCATGTCGAAGAGGGTAAGGAAAATTTTTAAAGATAAAATGCATGGGTGAAATACTTAAATTGACAACTGACAAAATCTCACTAATAAGATACTTGATACATCAAATACAATATATTAGTTCATCAAATAATACATGTACATATATTGGTGTGTAAATATAGCCACTTCAATGAGCAAGTTGGGTAAACAATTGCCTTAACAACCTCTACCGTAATTTGAAATAAAACAGCAAGGTTTAAATGCAATACGATGCCTTGACTAAAGTTGACTACTTTTAATGCTTGATGGAAGGAAAAGTCACAATAACCATAATTTTGCTGTACAAAGGTTAGTGTAGTCCATGTGAAACTTAAACCTGACATACAAGTCAACAGTATAGAAATCCAGAATCAGAAATGTTCCATGCTAAAACATAAAGAAAAAAATCTGTAACAATTTAAGTCCAAGGAATGTCTCCACTGTACTATTGACGTGATTCATATGCAATTGGAAAATATCAACAACCCAGAAAAAGTGTGTATGTACATCGTTCCTTTATACATACTTTATATAGGGGGAAAAGATAATGTTTATATATTTGTACAGCGTATATGAGTATTAAATTTTATAATATAGCTGTAGATATATCTCTGTTTCCTGCCACCCAGTCTTTCTTCTTTTTTTTTTACAAAATATAAAGTACAAGGGAATAACAAAGCTGTTTGTTACTACATCCATATTTGTGGTTGTCGATTTTTACTGATCTTGAGTGTTTAACAATAGATTCTATCAATCACAGTGTTTTATTAATCAATATGATAACATTATAAATACATTTATATACAAATGAACAGTCATATAATATATGGATCAAATAAGGCACACAAGAAAAGGAGGATTGAAATTCTTTTCAAAGAACACAACACTCAAGATGATCTAAATTTGAGGTAAACCTTTGAGTTTCTGAAGATTTTGTCCTCCACCAGATACTATGATTTACAAGTGTACAAATATGAATTGTTAACATAATCAAAATAACCTTACTATTTCTTGTCAAATGTCTTTAGCATCTAAATTCTTCAAATGATAAATACATATGCAAGTAAAAAAACCATCACATAACTAAAGAAAGACTTGCCGTTCAAGAACAAACAGTTACAAAAGGTAAATAAACAGAATTCCCTCTCAAAGTAGAAGGGATTTCATACAGATTCAAGCACGAAATGCATTCAAGAAAAATTCCATATTTGGTTTATATACATGTATCATCAAATACAGTGTGAGTGAAATTAAAGTTTTTGGGAAATCTCACGTAAATCACAGATCATGATACTTGAGGAACTCCTTCAGCCGTACGGGGAGATGCAAATGATCTACTTTGGTTGAAATAACTTGTTTTCTGATGGTCACTCGACACAGCTGTTGCAGAGCAGGAACGCATCGAGGCATTGCATAGAACACAACTCCTCCCGTTCGATTTCTACAATAAAACCACACCGACTTTATACGTGCACTTTCTAATGATCAGAGCTAGTGCTCTACGATCAACTTATCTCATCAAGAATTTTTTTTTCAGAATTTCATAGAAAAAAAAAGATTTAACTAGTGACACATTGAGTTCCTTAGTCTACATGATTGATAATATCTATATAATAATATATTTTTTTCTTTAATGTTCAATATTTTCACTTCTTGCAAAATAGGTTAAAAAAAAAAAACAATTCTATGTAAGCATAGTATATGTTATTAAACACGAGGTAAATGTTTGAAAATCATATTTCCATCATCTTTTTTGCTGAAATATAATAATTGTTAAAATCCTGGAGTTACAAACCTTGTACCTATTTCAATAAAGATACAAAGCAGCATAATCACGCAGATTGAATGGCCGAAGCCTTTTCCCCTCATTGGCCAAAGCCATTCAGTGATCGGCTGGACCAGAAAGTTCTCTTTCTGCCAGCATCTCAGCTCCCACAACTGTAGCAGAACAAAACAGCCAATGCAAATCACCCTTGACCTCAGAAGGTCAATTGAAGATATAACAAGACATTTTTTCAATTTGTTTTAAACACTAAGTATCTACATGTATTACATGTGTATTTGCATTCCACCACTTTAAAACCTGTACCAGTATTTCGGTTATGATATGTACCAGTAACATTTTTGTTATATAATTTATATGGCCCTTGAGAATTTTTTGTCTTCATGGATTTAAAGTATTTATAGCTTGGTTTAGTTTATGAGATACTGTTTCCATCTGAAAAAAAATTACATAAACAAAACTGAAGTTCTTTGAAATTTGGGTATTCATTTGAAAACATTTGATTAAGTCCCAAGTTTAAAACACATTGAACAGTTTAATTTGCAATGCTGCATTCTATTTGTATTAGAATTTGACGGTTCATTGTGTCATTAATAGTGGTGGGATACAGCAACACACTGATCATCAATGAGTGGGATTCGTGATCCATGATGTGAACAATAAAACTGCTGGCTCAAATCCACATAAATTATGTGCATTATAGAAAAATAAAGTTTTTTTTTTCACACAGTGTCAAAAGAAGCTAAATTAAAAGACCAGTTGTGACAACATAACAGAAATTAGCAATAACTTCACTCCAAAATACATGTACTGGTAAATACATGTAGCTGTTCACACAAGTCTAGCCATGTAAGAAGTGCCCAGCAGTTCATCAATTTGATCTGTATTGAATTCTTATGGAGTAAGGATAAAAATTAACTTTATCTTACTCCTTATAAATTTATAACTTAAAAAGTTGATTAAAACATTTTCTGCTCTGATAATATTTTGAATCCCCATTGTGTCAACAAATTATGGCGCTTCCTATACCAGAGATTTTCTTTTTTTTTTTAATTTTAATTCCGATATTTCAATATGAAAAAAAATTGAATCCTCATTGTGGCTCCTTATCGACTTTTGTTTTAATCATTTTTTTATGGCATTTCCCCTAAACGAGGAGTCTTACATTTCTTCCAAAAAGATGCTTTCTGGCCAGAATATGGAATCAATTCAAAAACTCACACTAAGCGGCACACATTTTCATAAAATCAAAAGGCCTTAATCACATGGAAAGACTTCTGCATAGCAATAGTGTTTTACAAAAAATTAACCAGTCTTTCTAGGGTACTAATAGTATTATTTTGTCCTTTTTTTTTTTTTTTTCTACCTGACAAAAAACTGCCATGTTGGTAAAAAATGTCAGTTTTTTGTCAATAGTAAATGAATTAACTATATACAAAATGTAATAAATATGTGATTACATGTATTTGCAACCTACATGTCAGATAAAATCAATGTAAAGAATTAAGCTTGTTATGCATATAAAAATATAATTAAAAAATACCCACCCCACTGAGATTCGATGATCCTGGGGGGAGAATGAACAACATAAAGCATTCTGATGTTCAGCAATGTATTGTGGGTCACAAGAATCTTCCAGATCCCAAACACGCAGGTACCTGTATGTGATAGAAAGTTGTAGAACCATATTTACATATCTAAGAACAGTCAATTCAAATTAACTCATTTATCATCTTAAAGGTGAAACATCTGACACTCACACTTTCATCAGTTACAGAATCTATATCAGTCAGAGCTATGATATTTATCAGACCAGTAGGTTTTTAGGAAATTGAAAACGGTACATGTACAGTTGAACTTCGATATCTCGAACACTGATATCTCGAATACAATGGATATGTCGAAGTGATTTGTAAGTTCCAACTACTTATTTTTTAAGTATTCTTCTCTCGACATCTCGATTACTCGGATATCTCGAAGTTTTTAAACAGGTCCCATCTAGTTCGAGATAACAAAGTTTGACTGTATTGCAAAAACTCTGTATTTATCACTAATTATAACACACTCACACGACTACAATTGCCATATTCCATTAAAAGAATAGGGTATTTACCCATCATCTGCCACAGAACACACATGTAATCCATCCTTGCTGAAGGACACACTGCGCACATAGTGGTCATTGGCCCCACCGGCGAATATAGGGCGAGGTGGCGGGTACAGGTGCCTGGTGAAAACAAACAATAATTTACAGTTTCGTTACTTTAATAAAGATAAATAAGTAAACTTTCAAAGTTTTTATCTGTTTTATAATAAAACTTTACTTATTTGTGATTTAATAAGTTTCTTATAGCAACTACCGGTAATAAATACATAATTTTGGCATATTGAATTTTTTGAAGTATAGATGTGATCATGTGACCTAAAAAATAACCAGATATACAGTGTTAACGGGATCCTCAAAATGATTTTAAACAGAAAATTTACCCTAATTCCAACAACATATCGCCAGTGTATGGATCCCAAATGATCACCCGAGTATCATAACAGGCAGTCGCAAACAAAGCACTATCTGGAGAGAAGTCACATGACTGGATATCATGGAAGTGACCCCTCAGCTGCCTAGATTTATTGGTTTCATCCATTTTCCAAATCACAGCCTATAAGAGAAAAAATTATAGCCAAACTTCATTTCAATTTACCTCTAAAAATTCTTAAAGTTTGTTAAAAATATTTACATTTGCAAATCTGTTTCCTTATATGAACCTATAGAATAGCGAAAACAATTCTGTATGAACTTTTTCGTGACGTCACAATGATCATAGCACGCACTTATCGCTTGAATTATTGTAAACATAAAATCTCGTTAATTTTAACAGTTCTGAACGATTTGTCTTTTTCAAACTAAATATAAGTAATAAACAGCAATATCAAAAAGTTTACCGGGATATGAAATTGGTTAGTACATATTGAGAAGCCTTTCAGGCTATACAGGATTTGATCATGTGACCAACCAACTTCATATCACGGTAAACTTTTTGACATTGCTGTTTATTTCTTAATTAATGAAATACCTACAATTTTACAACTTTAAAAAAAACTCATAAAGTTTGTTAAATACATGAAATACCAACCATTTTATTACTTCCAACTGCAGCCAAATATTTACAGTCGTGAGACCATTTACAGCTGTTGTTCCACTTGGCGCCTGTTCTGAGGGTACAGTACATGTTGCCATCATCCTTCAAGTCCCACAACTTCACCGTACCATCCCGGGCTGCTGACGCCATCAACAGACTACCATCTTGAGCGAAGCTAATTCCACGAACCACATCCTTGTGATCCAAAAGCTCTATGAGCAGGTTACCTGTTTGAATTGATTTCAATTTAATCTACAGTGTATTATAAACTATTGACTGGAATGTTTTTCTTTACATTGATGGATCATATTTGAAATGATTGGCTTAACATAAGAGGGCTGATTAACTTAGGTAACCTTATTGAATTGTGTTTTATTGTAATGAGAATCACAGAAATCCTCTCCCAAAATTGTGACCAGGGTAACAGATTCATGTATTATGGCAAGACTCTACTAATCACAGTGCAAGGACGACTCTACTTGCAAAGAGTAGTGTTGAGCCATAGTGTGACCCACTGACCTGTGCTACAGTCCCATAGCTTGATCCTGCCCGAATGTAGCCCTGTAGCCAGCAGAGTACAGCTGTTGCTTTTCAATCTTTTCCATGACTGGGTGTTGTCCTGTAGGCTCTGGCTTGCCCCAAATGCTACAGACCAGACATGCTCCTTACAGTCCAGCAGATATATGGGTCGCTGTGGATTCTCCTCCTGATCTCCTTCTTCTTCCTCCTCTACATCTTCTATAATGATGTTTACTCTTTCTCCTTGTGTGGAATCATTTGAATACTGCCTGGCCCTTTTACAACTACAAAGGGAAAATGTTTTTTTTATATTACGACATCAAAATATCTAAGTCAAAACAATAAATTATTTTTTCCATTGGTTAATATCAGGGATATAAAATTTCTCTCTCTCTCTCTCTCTCTCTCTCTCTCTCTCTCTCTCTCCATAATAAACACATGTCAGATGTTCAACTTGTCATAGGACACAAACATACACAACATCACATTAATTCAACTCTAAACTAGGTCACTGAAGAGTGAAGGCTACGTGATTTACAATACAGTAATTTAAATCCTAAAAATGCAAGTTATTTCAGTAAACACTGTCAGATTTGCTTTAAAAGGACCGTGTGGTTAATCTAAAGATGAGAGAAATTGTGTTAAACAAGCAAATTGTTGAATATTAATTATCCGAAAAAATAGGCTTGTTCAAGTCTTTATGTTTTAATAATTTTGGTTTTCTCTCTTAATATGCGTACCTTCACGTGATGCCAAACATATCAACTATGTTATGGCAGCTTTGAGAGCAGAAATCAAAATTTCTGAAACGCAGTGAAACATGAAAACACTAATTAAAAACATAAAGACTTGAGCAAGTCTATTTATAAACATCTAAACCAGGTTTTTTTATATCAATAATGTAGCCCATTTCTTCAGAGGTGGGTTTAAAATTTTTGTTAATAGATTCTAGTCAGACTATAAATCAAGGCTTTTAAAACCAGACTGCGTTCCTTTCTTTCTTTATGGTGTGGATCACCTTATTTGATAAACAAATTATGAAGTATAGTACAGTAGGGAACAAGGAAATATATCTATTATAAAGCATAGTTTTGCTCATTGGTTTATATGAATTCAAAAGCCAATCAACTTTCTTAAATAATGTCCAGAGTAATGATTCAGAGGCATGTTGACAATCAATGGTTCAAATAATTTCAGTGAGATTCAAAATCTCAGGGTGGTCTGCCATAAGTCAGATACAAAAAAATCAGCTTACATTGTCGAAATGAATATCCAGAAACTCTAAGGCCTTGTTGCTTTTATCATATTTTTCAACTACATAACATCAGGACAAATTAAAAACATTCAAGAATTTATCCATTATCCCATATACTGTTATATTTGAGAATAAGAGCTTAAAAAGGCTCTTGAGAAAAAAACCTCTGTATAAACTTTAAAGATATAGGAAAACCATGAAACTTTAAAGTGAACATTTATGGGAATTTTCTGTACTTAATAATAGTTCATAGATAAAACAAATCATCTTAAAACAAGTGAAAAGCTGTCAATGTGACAGCAAACTGGGTTTTCATTTCTGTGAACTGTATCCATAATCCATGTCAACCCGTATCCAGTGAAATGGAATACCCTATATGCAATATTTTGCCAAAAAATGACCAGGTTCAAAAGCTGGTATTTTTTTCATAAATTATCGGAAATCAGAATCCTAGCAATATGCACACCTCTGATATATGTACAATTGATCTGCAAAAAAACAATTTCCTATCTTGAAAACTGTAGGAGAAGTTATTCGTACAATGAGGGTACCCTTTTGGCAGCCGCCCACCCACCCACCCTCCCGACATTTTCACCATTTTAATAACCGGATATTTCCGTTGGAAAACCCGGTTAAAAATTTAAGTTAGATCTGATGGTGAATTATGTTGACCACCCAGCCTCCTTAAGGGAGATTGGGTTGTAAATGAACCGAATTCTATCAATGTTTTGGTTGTGATTGAAATGGATGAAAAACTTTATCAGTTCTTACAGTCTTCCATTCGGTTTATCCCACGGAACAAGGCGGACAAATTTATCTCCACAGGACCAAGCAAAGTACAAGTTGTCTTCCGACCAAGCACATGTCCACGTCTCTAGTCCCGGCCTGTGTGCGTTAGTGAGCCCATTCACTGGCTTCAGTTCATCAACTACTCCTACCAGCTCTACAAACAAAACCAAACTCACATCAGCATGAAAAAAAAAAAATATTACTTGGTCCGACACGTATCGTGAAAAAAATCAACACAAAATCAAACTCTTTCTCCCATCACAACTCAAGAATTTATTCTTTTTGGCAATTGGTCACACATTTATCATCAGTTCAAAATTTTCATTCATGAGACCTTGATCAGTACAAGGAATGATTCTCTTTGATATTACGATACCTCTCTTTCCATGCATATGCAATTCATTCAGATTGTCTATCTATCTGATGGGTACTATTGAAATAATGACAAATAAATAATAATATTGTGTTCCTATACATCTCAAGTTCATCTCCCATTAAAATTAAGTTCAAACTGTTTCCTTCGTAAACACCAGTTGTTTACATCAGACAAATCTATTCCTAGCCCTCATTCATGTTGATAAATCCTGTTGTCACTCACTATCATACAGTAAACCATCACATACACCACATTTACATCATAGTGCAGTCACACATCTAAAGCAAATAATGCATGCTACACTACATAAACTGTGCATGCTACATGTAGCAAGGTAACACTGGAAATGGTCACTCAGAGAATACCACTGCTGACTATAGCTTGACCTCCAATGTTACATGTACCACGGTTTCCCCATGTAACCCCAGGAGCCTCACTATGTTTACGCTGAACGGATCTGACAAGGATTTTACATTGTCAGTACACAATAATTGAGGGCATAGTTTGGATTTAATTGTTTCATTACCTTCACATAGCTTTTCAGTTTTCACTGTCATTTTTTTCATATGACAAAAATTTGCATATCAAATATTTTAATTCATCTTGCAGAGCATTTGAATTTGGGGAGGGAATTGAAAGATGGTGTGATTGTTTTAAACTAATAAAGATAAAATATAAAAGAATGACTATGGTAACTCGTGTGTAGACAGCAAGATACATTAATTTTCATGGTTCAAGCTTTTCCAAAGTATTTTTTAAATTTGAAAGATAAAGCCTATAATTTACAGCAAAAGTTAAATAAAAATTGTTCAATATGGATAAAAATGTTCTTTGTCAGATAGAACAACATCAAAGTTCAGATGTAATTTTTTATCATTATTCTGTTTCTTTAAAACACACTTTATTCCTTTTAAAAAAAAAATACTCATTTTATTTTTTTTGTGTTGAAAAACCCCTCTTTAAAATCTTTTTTTTTTTAACCAAAGCTACATTAATTGGTACTTAATCTGAATAATCTTCAAGTGCATGAACAAGTGACCTCTGAGGTCAAGATTGTGTGTTCTATCTGTGACCTAGATAACCGAGTTGTAATAAGCAAACAAACAATGAAGCAGCCATCTTTTAACAATCTTATGTCCGTGATCTAAATTATACCTAGTTACAAGTACTAGTGTGCATGATCTCCATGACCATGTTTCACTAAAATACAGGGTTGTCTCTAAGACCCGGGAGGCGGAGAATTCCCCCACCTATAATGCCTTAATTACCCGGCTATTTTTGCATTTCAAACACAATGTAGCTATAAGCAAGTCCCCCAGACCCCCATTCTACTTTTTCACTTCCTCCTTCTGCTTCAATTTTTAGAGACAACCCTGAAAATATATATAATTTATGCAGTTTTTTTAAGGGACAGCTGCATGTCATCTATGTCAACACAGGAAAAACTTTATTTCAAATAAACATATCTTTATATTCCACATGTTTCGTAACAGTGACTAAAATACAAACTATCTAGTTAATGTAGTTCATCAATATTTCTACACATAAAGTAAAATTTATATTAAGACAAGTAAGGGCATGCTAGTGAAAGGCATACATATGTGAAATTTAAAACATTACCTATTTCATTAGGCTGGCAGTCCCTAAAACTAGACAGCGATGAATTCGTATTTCTCATTTAATAAAGGTGGTGATTTTCTGTGCCCTGTATATAAAAAAAAAATTATTAATGTGTTGAAAAATTAGTTTGCCAAAAGTAAAAGAACAAAGTTCACCACTTAGGAGCAAATTTTGCCATGTGTCATCATATGTTTGCTGTCAGAGTGACAAGTAAGGCAGAGTTACTCAAGTCTCTAAGTATGTTGTTTTAATGTGTTTTTATATTTCTTGCAAATTCAATGTGTTACAGATATTTTTAAATTCTGCTCTCTACCTCTCTTAATTTTATATTATCAGTAAATATGTTTGACGTCACTTAAAAGTATTCAAGAGAGCACTAAATACAAGCACAGACTGATACTTTAGCAAGTCCAAAAATTTAATTTCTTTAATTTTTCTAATGTTGTGCTGTGAAAGTAAAATTAAAGAGAATTTAAAGAGAATCTAAAATCGATTTCACATACAGAAGATTTTATTAAAAAAAATAAAATAGGATAATAAAGTAAACAACAATTGGCAAGGAAAGAGAAGAGACAAAATATGAAAAAAAACAAGTTACACAAAAATCAAAAAACAACTTTTGCAGGTAGAGTATTTTTTAAAGTACAGTATTTTTGCCAAATATAAATTAATACACACTTAAATATACTCTAAAGTTAATGTTTCCTAATGAGAGAGAGAGAGAGAGAGAGAGAGAGAGAGAGAGAGAGAGAGAGAGACGATGCAAAATGCACGTAGACTTCATTTTAGCTGTGTAATCAGCGCATGATGTCAAGACTCAAGATTTATGTAGGGACTCTTCTATATACTATAGGCCTATATCGACCCGATATTACATCAGTTGTAGATGAAAGGCAATCGAAGTGTAAAGGTAGAATAGGGGTTTAATTTTTCTCAACAGATCCTAAAATCCTATACACCAAGATGCGTAATCTTAAAAGTATATCAATTATTAGGTCATTTGGCAGTACAACATGCAACATCACCAACTGGATTTCATGTTTTGTCAACTTGTGGCTAAATACAAATAAAAGTAGCAATAAAATACATACCTTCGAGATAAATTGACTCCAATAACAGCAAATAAACGTCTTTCGTACAAAATAATTCCAAAATAAAGCTAATTATCTAATTCTTAACTTCAAAACAAGTAACGTCTAGTTCCCAACCATCATTCATGGAGTCTCAAAATGGGGTCACCAAAAATGTTATCTCGTACGTAGTTTATTCTACTATAAGGTCGAGAGACCGTTTTATATAGGTTTCTGATATGACACTTATTATCTGATGGTTAAAAAATGAACGGCACCTCATTCATTGTAGCTTTCGGATCCTCTGATCACACATTGCGCATGAATGATCATGAACACGTGTCTTTTCAAGCCCCGGTCCGGAGTCCGCATGTTTTTTTTTTAAATAACTTTTCCTTCATTTAGCCCTCTTTTTGGAGAGAAAAAATTAGGTGGTAAGTTCATTCTTGTGCGTGATGGAGAGAGCAATTCATTCCCAGACATTTGGCATCATTTTTGAAAGGGGGGGGGGGGGCTCATCCATAAAATCTTTACAAGGAAAAAATAAAAAAATAAAAAAACCGGGGGGGGGGGGTCGTAGTATTCATCTACACTTGATTTCCTTATTTCATCTTCTATATCTCATATGCTCCCCAAAGATGGGGGGGGGTGGGGGGGGGGGGGAGAGAATCCATTTTGATTCAATTTTGTAAATGTCTGGAAAAGTGGGGGAGGGGGTGCCCCCCCCCCTGCGCCCCCCGGTCCTCCTCCCTATGCTACGTGCTTGGTTCCGAATACCATATTAAAGTAGTATCTTATGAATATCATATTAATGTATAAATAGCTTTTACACACCAGCTTGTGACTGTCGGTGGGACACTATATATATATATATATATATATATATATATATATATATATATATATATATATATATATATATATATATATATATATATATATATATATATATATATATATATATATATATATATATATATATATATATATATATTAGTATGCATGTACATGTATCCTCGTTATTCATAGATCGATTTCTTATTGCCTCCGATCGCTATAGGTCCTATACCTTAGAAGGTATGCACATAAACCACCAGCTGGGTACCCAATGTGGATCTTCAAAACCCTCAATAAATGTGTTATGATGTGAAAATTACTGTTATTTGGCTGTAAAGATATCATTTTTTCTATCCTCTATATTTATGGTCCGACATCTAATCGCCACCGATCACTAGGAACGTATACCTGAGAAAGTCGCTAAGTATATTGTTTTATTACAGATGCCAGTGCTTTCTGGCTAACCCGAACAGTAAGTTTCTGGTTATCAAGTGCCCCCCTAATTAAATACTGTACAATCCATTTACCTTTTTTGTCTGTCTGTCGATTCGGAAACCTCTCAGTTCCAATTATTCTACTAATAGTATATGTGAGCATATATATATATATATATATATATATATATATATATATATATATATATATATATATATATATATATATATATATATATATATATATGTGTGTGTGTGTGTGTGTGTGTGTGTTCCCCCCTTTACTGTTATTCACTCTATATACATGTAATTGCCGAATTTCTTTATATTTCTTTATTTAGTCAAGAGACTTCGAATTTATATATTTTTATTAACTTCTGATGTGTAAAACATTTCTGATAAAAGAAATTAAATTTCTGAAAATCGATTTCTATTTTGTTCAGGTATCGATAATTCTAATGTTTGATACATTGACTGTGATTTCTTTGACTAAATATCATGCTGTTTTCTGTTAAAAATTACTTTGATTATTTAAAACATTCATTTCTGATATTTAGAATAATTAAATTAATTAGTCTAAAAATTGCATTCTTTTTTAAATATCGAAATTCATCGGAAATAGCCTACATTAAAAAGCAATTGTTTTTTGTGCTATTATTTTATCCTTCACCCAGACAGGTAAGTAAATTTGTTTTTTAATTTGTTTGTTTGATTTTTTGTTTTGTTTTGTTTTTTTTATTTTTTTTATTCTTTCTATTGGTGGATTGTAAGCACCAACCGCAAACAATTATTTTATTGACAAACGAACCAAAAGATCATTCAAACTTCGCTTAACCTCAAACACTTCTATTCTGGGAAAATAAATTAAATTAATAATAATCTGTTTAAAATTCATGTCAACCTCAATTTCATATTAATTCCGTCTCGCCAAAGGTTGAACCCAGCAGGCATTTCAACGGTGTATCAACGTTGAAACAACGTGCCCTTCAACGTTGAAATGACGTTGAGAATTGGTTTAGTTTGAAAGTTGAATTGACGTTGAAATTCCGACGTTAATTCAACGTTGAATTTTGACATTGTTTCAACGTTGATTCAATGTCTTCTGACGTTTATCCAATGTCTAAATTTGGTTTAAATATGGTTGAAATTTCGTCATTTAACGTTTCGTACAGAGATGGCTTCTGAACTATACTGCAGTATAACCCAAGTAGTTTAAATAATTATACATACAACATATCAAATTATTTCATACACAAGTCACCAAACTTCAGATAATACTCAGTTCATTTACTCTGGAGGGATTTAATTTCCTCACAATAATTCCTAAGTATAGTCCAATATAATTGAATTGTCACATAATATTATTTATCATTAGATAAAAGTCTTATCTTATAATAAATAATATTATGTGACAATTCGATTATAGACTGTCCCAAGTTATTATTATTTTTTTCAATAATATGTCCAAGATATCTTCATTGAACAATTATCATTGTTCACTCATAAAAGTTCACAGGAACGGAAACAAATTTCTTACGGAGATTTATAATGGGAAATGCTTACATCTTTTCTCCATTCGGAAGTACTCGGGATACCTCGCGCAATTTTTCAACGTTATCATCCGGGCTTATTAATGGCTGATGCAATGCAAAATCCCCGTATACTTTCTATTTTTGGATGTGTATTGAAACCTGAAGCGGTAGAGTGAGCGTTTCAAAACAGATAATCTGGATATTTTTCATATTAGTTGATGAACGTAGTTAAAAAGTGGTGAAATCAAAAACTCGGGACAGAGTGTAGTAATTTTCATTATTATAACGTTATTTATGATAATGTATGATTGTATTTAAAATCATATGAAATTTTTTTGCAATCAATATAACGCTTACAAATAGGCATTAATATTGGCTTTTCGTTGATGAAATACAAACAATGTCGAAGAGCATTTTATATCGAAACATTTTTGCATCGAAATGTCTACAAAATGTCATTTGGACGCTTGTTTGCCTAACTTTTCGCCTGACTGAAAGCGTTTGATGATCAAGATTTGATAGGGGGCGATACTATCGACGCAGAAAAAGACGATCGATTTTCGTTTCTGTGTATGTACATTTTCTTCTATTTACTACCACGCTGGTTTTAAAAATCTATAGATTTTTATTCTAATTGTAAGGTTCGGTGTTTTTTCAGCCTGTCTTTTTTATGACGTGCAGTCAAAAATGTGGGATGTCCGAATTATCTCAATATAGAAGCTATTGTTTTTTTGCAACCTCTTTCAATTGATCATGGATCAATTATGTGAAATCATTGTAAATTTTGGACATGTTTACCATTTTTCAGCTCAGTAAGCCGTAAGAACCATTTCAAAAAGATCTTTGACTATCGGTAGAATATTATTCTCTTTTGAGAAGTGGACAGGCATAGCTATGCCTGTCCACTTCTCAAAAGAGAATAGATAGAATATAACTCTCCTTTTCTTGTGTCAAAACAAGTTGAAAATGATGATGGTTTCAAGTGAAATTTGCGGAGATTGCAGAGTTTTGGCTCAAAATGAAACAGACTGGCTTATGTCACATTGCTCTGTGAGTCTGACACAAATACCCAAATCTAATTAGCTACTGTTAAAAAGGTTCTATTTCGGAAGAGATTTGGCATGTTTGCGATTCATTATTAAGGGATGTTCTCCTGACTTTGGTTACTTGTCCAGGTTAATGTCAAGATATTTAATAATATCAATCTTTCTTTCAACTTTTTTTTAGCTTATAAACAATGTCCCCTTTGTTTTGAGTATGTATGTAGAATACATTTGTATTTCTTATTTTTATGTACCATTCTGTCACTATAAAGCTAGTGTTTTTTTTTCCAATTTTCTTATCATCCTTTGGAAGCTTGATGTTGATTTGCAGAATATCACAAAAATGTGACATATTTTAAAATAATTTTAAAATTTTTTCTGAAAGGTGAAAAAAGGACATAGAAAATTGAAACAAGCACACTAGTTTGATCAATAAATTGTTGGAATAATCATAAAAATTAATATCATTAAATGAACATTATGAGGAGGATGTTGAACCAGGCAAAATGGACAGTTATCCAGATTTTAATTGCAACAAGTCACTGAAGTTGGGGCAGAATTTTCAGACTTTAACAAGTTGAATGCCTTAACAAAGAACTGTCTTGAGATACCATGATAGTATCTGTCTAAATATCAAGTTGAGCCAAATATCTGTCAGAGTAAACAAACCTATTGAAATCTGCAACTGGAATAAACAGATGAGGAGTCAAGCTTTGTGCTGTTATAATCATAAAATTTTTTTGTTTATCTCCACAACGATGAATATTTAAAACCTGGTGTGTGATGAGCTTAAAGTATAGGAGGGGAAAATGTCAATAGTATATCTACTGTGTTAAAATTCACAGCACCCAGTCTCTATTCCTTCAGTCAAACAGTTCATATTTATACATGTTTTTTAACATTTAATATTTTTCAAAATATTTTGGATTTTTTTGGGCAGACTTACAATGTACAATGGAATAGGCCTTGAAACTGCCAGGGGAAGTGGTACCAATGGTTATGTCCAGAGAAACCTGTCCTTTCTAAGGAAACACAAGGACCGCGTGGACTACAAGTCTGAGGAGGAGCTGAAGAAGCTCGACGAACAGCTGATCAAACAGCCCAACAAAGAAATCCTTGACCATGAACGGAAGAGGAAAGTGGAACTCAAGTGCATGGAAATGCAGGTGCTCATGGAGGAACAAGGGTAGGTTAATTGTTAAACCTTCTGACTGTAGAATGTTTAAATGAATAGGTCTAACTTATAGATCATTGTCTACAACTCACAGCTAATCTGGTATATGCTTACTGAGGTTTCCTTGGTTTTATGAATAATTTATGCCATTTTCCAGTTGGCTCTTTTACACTCTTGTAGTGGAAAAAAAAATGTTCACTTTTGCATCTATTCTAATGCTGCACTCATTTTGACTGTAATATTAAACTTGAGAAAAAATTTACAATATTTAGATATTAATAAAACAGTGGCTGTAAAAAGTGATCAAATTTTAATAGCAAATGATTTTATTTGTTTGTATGATATGTCACTAACAATTACATCTCCTGTCATTTATACAGTTTATTAATTAGTTTTTCACTTTATTTGAATGATGTAAAATTGTAACCACAATAAACTTATTTTTGATGACAAATATTACCATATAAAATTTGAAAGGAAACCTTAAAGGTGACAATTTTTGAAAGTTTTAAAAGAAAAGTTTGCAAAATATATGATATCATTACGCCTAAGAAAGAAATACATGATAAATGGGGAGGTCTTATGTCATAGCCAAACATTATTACTATCATTCATGCATATTTGTTGTCCTTTCGCAAACAAATATGAATCCTATGCTTATATGTTATGTTCTCTTAAGCTGTAACAAGTTTTCATAAAAAAAATATAATCTTTATTTTCATACCAATAATAACCATAGAGTGTTGCATACTCACTCTTGGATGAAACTGGGGAAAGTTATCTTCCTTGGATCTAAACGATGAGAATGCACTTCTTTATCTTTTATGCTAATTCTTTTAAACTTGTTTTGTTCAGTGTAATGGTACAAAGGGTAGCTCAGAACTTAACGTTTTACCCGACATGTTTTGAAGGAAATTGAAAGAGCTTTTCTAATCATTAAACATCAACAATGCAGTATCAATTTGTCTTTCTGTCTCTTAGTACATGTGTGTAAATTAATCTGGAACCAATGAGTAATTGAGTATTGATAACCAAACTTGGCATAAAACATCCATAGGTAAGATCGACCTGTAGATAATAAGACAGAAAAAAGTAAAAGGAACAGGTGTCAGAAGAATCAAAGCTAGGACATTTCATCATGTTCATAATCAGTTGCACAAGAAGATGAGGAGCTGATGGGCTTGACTGAGTTTTGATTGAATTTTCTAGGTGAATTATTGCAGTCTGTAGGAATGATCTGGAATGCACAAAAGGACTATATGCAGTATATTATGCATTGTTCACCCCCCCAAAATTGAAGTTTTATGAAGAGCTTTAAAAGTTAGGTAAATGATAGTTGAAATCATATTGAAAATAAGTGTGTAAAAGGTTTTCACCACAGTGACGTCATAATGTAGAAATGACGTCATGAAGATTGTCTTATTTTGATAAATTGATGTTTTGTAGCAAAATATCGGTGTTTTCCGATGGTTTTTCAACTGAAAAACATCGAGCACAGGCTTGTTCAATTACCATTTCAATTCATTTCAATAAGTAATTTTGATGTGTATTCTGAAACATTGGGTAGTTAATAAGTAATTTGGTTTAGTTGCATAAAATCTTCTTTAAAATTTAGTGGTTTGGTCACATTAATTCTCCTTTAAAATGTCGCTGACAAGTTTGTATCAGCAACCGCTAGTAAGTGAATAGTGCAATCTTTTTGTTGACATATCTCTTAGAAATTGAAAGTATGGAAGTTTTATTTATTGACGTTCTGGGAGTGTAATGCTACAACTGTTTAGATAAATGAAAATCTACCATTTAACCAGTACCCCTAATAAAGTTGGTAAAAAGTATTTAAGATGATGATAATGGAAAAAATGTTTGATATCTTCTTGGTCAAGTAACATTCAGTGATGAGACTGAATTCTCTACTATGCCAATCTGATTAAAATCAGATCCTGGATGCTCCCGCTTTAATGATATGTTGCTTCATAGCGACATATCATTAAAACGGGAGCATTGAGGATCTGATTTTAATCAGATTGCTACTATTCAGAGTACAGCAGCAGCAGGAATAAAAGGTTGATGGTGGCTAGAATGGTGTGGGGCACCAAACGATGTCAAGGCAGAAATTATCTCATTAACTTGTGATTTTTTTATTGTGTAGATTCACAGTAGGCTGGTGTCTGATATTGGAGAAGGTTCTGGCTTTTACTGCAGTTGTATTGCCAGCCCATGAACAAATTGTGTTTTTCATACAGATCAAAATGAATGTCTTGGATCTGCGTACAAAAACTCTCTGAGTGGTGGCCAGGGATTAGATCTGATAACTTTTATGAAGATTCATAATTAGATTTCCAATATAGATCATCCAAATTTTCCTGGCAGATGCAAGATAAAGGATTCCAGAGGGATTCAAAGATTGCATAAGAAAGTAGTTTTTGGAGGTTGAATCAGCCTTCCACTCTGGTGCTTTGTTAAAGATTTCAGTGATGTTAAATAAAAGAGAAGGTCTATGTAACACCAGAAAATAAGGTTGTTGTTCAGTTTTTAGCTCACAGAGACGAAGTTGGGGGGAGCTTATGCTATACCCATGGTGTTTGTTATCAGCGTCCTGACTTGGTTAAAGGTTTTGGAGCAGATCCTGTATCTAAGGTTTTACTTATCCTTTCTCCACCAAACTTGCATAGATGATGCCTCTGGGCCTACCTATGGACCTGAAAGACTTGGATGCAGAATTTCAGATGCTGAAGGAGGTTAAGGTTTTTTTGAGCAGGTTAAAGTTTTTGGGGCAGGTGCCCTTTGATAGCAATATCCAAGTTACTGCTGGTCCTATCTTCACCAAACTTGCATGGATGGTGTGTCTTATGATACTTATGCACTTGACAGGCTTAAATGCTGAATCTTAGCCATTGGTTTTGGATGCTGGATGAGTTTAAGGTTTTCGGAGCTGGTTAAAGTTTTTGGAGCAGGTGCACTTTGATAGAGAAATCTTTGTTATAACTTCAGTTACAGAGCTTGATCTCGATTCTTGATGCTGGAGCAGGTGTAAGTTTTCAAGCAGGTGTAAGTTTTCAAGAAGTTAGGTACAGTTTTGACTGTTGGGAAAAAATTTGTTCTGACTAACTTGCATGATACATTTAACTTTGGTTTTGAAACAAAAGGTTAGCTCCAGATACAGGGCCTGATCTCCATCATCAAGGATGGTAAAAAAAAAAACCTTGTCCTACATCACTCAAACTTGCTTGATACATGGGATTATTAACCAAGTTTTCCAACCGAAAAATCCGGTTATTGAAATGGTGAAAATTGTGGGCTCTACGGATAACTCCCCCTAAAAAAACTTGACAGGCTGAAATGCTGAATCAGAGCCATATAGGTTTTAGATGCTGGATGAGTTTAAGGTTTTTCGAGCTGGTTAAGGTTTTGGTTAAAGTTCTTTTGCGGATGAATTGTACATATATCAGAGATGTGCATATTGCTAGGATTTTGATTTCTGATATGATTTATGAAAAAAATACGAGCTTTTGAACTTAGTCATTTTTAGCGAAATATTGCATATAGGATACCCTTATTGTATGGATAATCATTTTTGCCAAAATATTGCATATAGGGTACCCTCATTGTACGGATAACTCCTCCTACAGTTTTCAAGATGGGAAGTTGTTCTTTTGCAGATCAATTGTACATATATCAGAGGTGTGCACATTCTTTTAATGTTTAGCTATTATTGTTGAAATTGATTTTTATGAAAATTATACAAACATTTACTAGTTCTGCAAATAACTTGAAGAAATGGTATTGAGGCTCCACTCTGCAGGTTCCCTATGGCGATCATTCTGCCCTTCAATCAGTCTTTCCAGCATCACATGTTCAGAGAATATTTTGTCTTTCCTTGTCCCAATCTGGCCCATACTTTACATATAAAGTGTGTGTACGTAGGAGTTGTGCAGTGATATTGAACCCAACCAAGTTTCTAGATGCCATAGCACATCCCCTCAAAATACATTTTTGGACATCATTTTTTCTAATTGACAGAATATTGCTCAAACTTTCCCGAAAGACTGCCTGTAGGGAAGGGGTATGCAGTGATCCTGAATCAAGTTTCTAGGTCTAAAGTCAATCCCATTTGAGAGCTCTATGCAAGCCCCAGTCCATACAGTATTTTCTCTTTCCTTGGCCTAGTCTTACTCGGACTTCACCAAAAGACTGCCTGTGGATAGGGGTCTGCAGTGACCTTGAATCAAGTTGGTCATATTTCAGGGTCAAAGGGGACCTTTGTGTAAAATGTCTAGACCATATTTTTCTCTCTATGGTTTGAACTGCCTTATGCTACACCAATAGAGTGCTTGTAGGATAAGTTAAAGATTAAAGTCCTCAAAAAGGCTTTTCATCTATATATCCTTTAAGTAAAACAGGGCTCTTTGAGATGGTCACCATCACAATGATTTGTACTTATAATAGTGAAAGTTATGTTAATTATGTAATAATAATGATGTCAAGTCTTTTGCTGATCAGTAACTCATGCACATTTCTTTTATTCATAAAATTCTCAAAATTGGAAAATGGAAGAAAATGGTAAATCAGGCTGGCATTGTATGGACCGTCAGACCCGATGTTATTCTGTTGGCCAGTTACATCAATAACTGTTGCCTCCACCTGTCAGTGTTACTTGTCACTAAATGCTGTAAAAAGTCAGAGATGGGCTGTGACGAGACTGCCCTCAGCCATGTTGGATCTCTGTAAACCTTCACTGGGTAAACTCTGATCACCTTCAATGCCAGAAGTGACTTATTGTATTATGTGGGCTCCAGAAAATTGATTTCATTCAATCTCAAACCTGGCTCAGGTTGCAGTTCTTAGCAGGAAAGTTCGCTAATTAGAAGCAGCAGATCTAGAGGGAAGAAAGGAAAAATCCTTTATCCTTTGTAAAACATTACATGTACATAGCATTGAGAGAAATCTAGATATTATGACTTTGAAAAGTAATTTACAAAATTTCAATATTGTTAGTCCCAATCATAGTCTGATGATGATTGACCTAAAAACCTTGTGCGTTATGCATTTTGATAATATTTGAGGACATAAATATTTAAGGAATCTGATTAAGAAAAATATATATTTCATTTCAATGAAACGTAAATCATCACTTGTTTCTATGGTAACTTTTTAGTACCTGTCATATATGTATTGTTGTTTCATACATTGACCAATTTTGTGATTTATCATAACTATGAAATCCATGAATATCATTGATACCTCACCACTAGTAACTTATGATGGAGTGGGATCAAGACACCCAACAAAAAATGAACCCCTTAGGAAATATGATTTTTCTGAGAAAAAATTCTTCATATATCCAAAAATGTCAGACATTGTTTATCATACTGCTCCTTTTGCTCCCTAACTAATTAATTGAAGTCTGAACTAATATTCTAAGTTAATGGTTAAAGTCCTCAAAAAGGCTTTCCATCAAGATATCCTTTTACCGGTATTAAAACAGGGCTCTTTGAGATGGTCACCATCACGATGATTTGTATTTATAATATAGTAATGAAAGTTATGTTAATTATGTAAAAGTAATAATGTCAAGTCAAATATCCTTGCTTTTATTTTATTTATATTTATGTATCATTCTATGTAACTCTTGCTGAATAGTATCTCATGCACATCTCTTTTATTTGTAAAATTTCATATTATTATAGTTCTTATATGTACTGTACAAACACATGTTTATATACAACTGAAGAACAACTAGAAAGTATCTGTGTCAGTGGTACTAATCTTTCACAAAAGTTTTCCAATAATATTCAAATGTACAGAGTCAAAAGGTTGAAAATGATGTTTTTTAATTTCTCATTATTTTTTAATGCAGGTATTCAGCAGAGGATATTGAAAAAAAAGTGACCATGTTCCGAGAAATGTTGGTCAATAAGGAGGGCGTGTCGGAACCTGTCGTGGAAAAAGATGCATCAGGCCGACCCATGTAAGTAACTTATTATGCCTTGACTAGACTTTACAGAGTTAGGACACTGGATAATGAGTGCCCCACGTACACAATGTCAGACAGTTGGTCCTGTATACTGAAAGAATGAATTCAACTTTAACACTTGCATACTGTACTTTGCTTTATTTTACACGAGTAGTTAATGCCTGCCGTGAATTCAACTTTAGCACTTGCATACTGTACTTTGCTTTATTTTACACGAGTAGTTAATGCCTGCCGTGAGTCTGTCATTTATTTCAAGCACCAAACTTTTGATATACCATATATTATACCTAAAATTTAAATAGTGAGCACCACTGCCCCTATAAGTGAAGTGCCCCCTTCAGCTCTTTTCAAATGTTCAAAAATAAGGGACCCCTTTAGTTACCTTAAAATGAATATTTAAAGTCTTTTATTGAGGCTTGCCAAGCCTTAAAAAAAGTAAAATTACGTAACACTTCTACTCCACATATGTATCTACATCATCCAGGGCACTTATTGGGGATTAATACGATACTTCCATGTAGTCGTGACTGTTGCTCATTCACTATATGTTTGACTTTTACACATATTATGATCTGAGTCATATTTCTGTGATGAAAATTTGGAAGATTATATTGACATCTTCTTATTTTGACAATTAAGTTCAAGCTATTGGGAACTTTCTTAATTTTTCATGATTTTTCAACTCTTCGACCATAGATTAATTGTGAACGGATAATTATGTGTAGATCAGAGAACTGGTTACATGTCACCAATATCAGTAGATGGAAACATCAATTAGGGATGTTAGTAGAAGCAACTATTGATAGCCTTCATTTCAATGCTTTGTCTATTGGTTTTAAAAGCTGTGAAAGATTATAAGGACTGATTTAGAGGACTTTGAATGAGAGAAATACGTAAGCTTTCTTTGGTTTCTGTGGTGTTGTGGTATAATCAATGACTATAAAATGCCACTCTGTGTTAATGGTCATTATGTACCCATACCAAACTGTTGGGCTTTTTCAGCACATCATAAGATAGGGCACTGTTTTCCGTCAAGTTTGCTACGTACCATTTGTTGAGAAACGATCTTAATCTAATAATCATTGTGAAGGTTTGCCTTTTGGAGCCAGAGTTTTGCAGGAACTGTTGGGTGGCAGTTCCAAGATATAAACAATTTATTTCAAGGAACAGATCTGTTAGCAGCTCATAACTGGACGTGGAGCTGTAAAACTAAGATCTATGTGACTGTGATACTTTTCCTCTCTGTATGCCATTAGAACGCATCTCTCTCAGTCTGGAGAGTGTATGGGTGTCGGTGAGAAGGAAAACAAAGCTCGTAAACCTGACAGACTTAAGTAGCGTAAAAAGCCTGATGTTATTGAATATAGGAGTCTTAGTAGGCCCTAATTACAATCCCCTTTATGGAGTGTATTGAACGTTATGTCACGCAGAGATGAAATTTATGTCATACATTTTTTCTGGTAAAAAAATACTCTTAATGTTGGAGGAAAAAGCAATACATAAGTGATTGATTTGAAAGGTCTTAATTGATTTAAATTTGAGTATGGAATTGTTGTTGCATGTATCGTATTATTTTGACAACAAATAACGACCAGAATTTAAAAATTTGATCACAATTTTTTTAAAACAAATATTTTTGCATTGATACAAATGTTGCTCCTTGCTTGTTCCTAAATCTTTAATATTCTATGATGAAATAAAAAATAATGTAATCTTTTTATTGCTGGTTCGTGGTACATTGGATTGAATTTAACTTCTTTATCTCGCTTTGATAGTGTACAAAATCAGACTAGCTGTGTAAATTTTGTTGGCATCTAAACCTGTAATGATATTTTTTGTTTATTGAGTGACACACTGTTTACTGTTCGGCCACAAATGAAATTACGCACCACTTGTATACAGATGTAAATATCCATTACTGCCAATGGCGGAACGTCGATTCGCTTCCATACATCGACCATTATTCAATTTGGAGGAGTCTTTTCTGTAATCAGTCATTTCTAGGTTTGGGAAAGTATAGAAAGTCATCCAAAATGGAGCCTTTTAGGCAGGGATATTACTTTTTAGCAGATTTCGTCTCGGACTATAGACTGATAAATTATAGCCCGATGTGTTCCTTATAGGTTTCAATAAGGTCAGCATCAATCTTAGAGATGTGTGGTGTGACTTGTATTAGGACTGCGTCTTCTTGGTGTTATTTTTATCAGCACCACAATATCATGCTGGCAATTTTAAAGACACTATCTGCCCTCAACTGTATGAAATCTATCATTTCTTATTTATTTTGTGCTCCATCAGTCATTTTCATCGTATTAAAATATCCTTACTAAGAAAACACTTTTTTCTCATATCAGTAGCCCAGCACTGTATTGTATATCAGTGTAAGTATAAATATGCTTGCACAGATGTTTAACAGCCACAAAGGACATTACAGTGTCTTTTCTCAGGTTTTGGTATACTTTAATAGTGTCCTTAAAAGTATATGATATACATGACTTGTATCAATATGAAATGTTTTCTATAGTAAGCTTTTACCAGTACAAAGCGGTAATTTTGTATGCTTGCAGAGCTGACAAATTAGAAATGACACTCTGCTTACAAATATTCTAGCTACAGCAATATGATTTTCAGTTGTTGTGTCAGAAATAATTAGATATTACTTTAATGGAGGAAAATAAGGTTCATTGACTTCTGTTATTCATATTTGTTTGGGAATTCTACTTTACTGTATAAATGGATGTGTAGTGCTGTTTTTTGCTAAATTTTGTAGTATGATATTATCTCAACCCCAAACAAATCAATTACAAAAAATAATTTGTAGAATATTATTCTTATAGTCATCAATCAATGCAAAAATTCAAAAAAATAATAAAATTACCAAAAAAAAAATGAAATTGCAAAAATTAAATTTATCTTTATTAATATATTTCGGAATCAACACACAAAAAACCCACATAATGGAACAAAATCATCAGCTATGATTGAAGCAAATTATTTGTCATCCTGTACAGAAATTTGTTTTTAGCTTTGAAAAAACGAATTAATAAAATTTAATGCTTGATATTTCATTTATCATAAACCTATACTGCGTGGTAAGTTACAGGCAAATTAAGTCATTGTAAAAGCACTTTTTAAGAGGGAGTAAACTTTATGAAATACATGTACAGCTCATCTTGAGTATAAAACATTGTTTATTTTATTTTAGGTGTTTTTTTACTTACTCCTAAAGTTTATGGGTAAATTTTAATTTTGTTAAATTCAGACGATTATGTGTGCTTAAATATTGTGAACTCCAACTATTTTGAGATTTGAGTTTAAGTAAATCCCAAATGTCGTTGTGAGACAATGAAATCAATTGTGTGATGTAGAGATGATTCAATATCAGTGGGACCTGAAACCACTAATGCCAGTAGTACGCGGGGTAGGGGTCTGTTAATCATGTCAATCTGTTGATCAATGCTGCTCTGATATCTTCGGAAATCTATTGGTTCATGTTGTGAAGGCCTGATCAATTGTAGGTGGTGGTCTTCAGAGCGGATTAATAATAGCTCGCAATGTGCCAGTCTTGTAAAAGATATTTTTTGTTCGTTAGTATGAGAGGGGACTTCATGGATTTCAAATTGATTCATGAAAATGAAATTTACATATGCTTACTTTAATGATAGATTAAATGTGTTTAAATAGTACATGTAGGGTGAAGATTTGAGTCGTGTAAAACTGATGTGATCAGGAAATGTAACATCACTGGAATTAATCAAGTTAACTCTGGTGGAACTTTCTGTGTTACATCAAAATGAAAAAAACCAACGTTCAAATGGCAATAAAAACAGCTTACATATAGATCCACAAATGGAAGCCAGCATGTCTTTTGGATGTTACTCTGTTGAGGGCAGTGTGAGCCATTGCAGAAGGGTTGAAGAAACTGTCCAGTTGTGTGGTAGGGGAGGGGCACAGTCCGTGTTGATCTTGGAGAGACAGTCCTCAGCTGATTATTGCCCCCAGCCAGGTCCATTGAAGTCTGCTAGAAGGGGTCATCTTGGCTGTGTGAAATGTCCAATGCATTGTGGAACTATTGGTCATTGCAAAAAGTCCAGTATATTTGATATATTTTGGGACCAGATTAATGGAAAACACTGTTCTGTGCAGTCCCATGTTTGTCAGCCTCAAGAAATATATTCCCTGGGATGTTTTAACGTCTATATGTATGTATATTATATATATTTTTAGATATCAGGGTACGATAATCACTGTTGTTACACAATGTAATCAAGTAAAAAGAACTTTAAACGGTATTTATTTTTAAATATTCAGTTCTTTACCAATAATCTTGTACATTTAAAGAAGAACCTATGGTTACGTGTACCTTACTAGTTTACAGTGGTTTACTAGGTTGAAATAGTGTTAGAGTAATGACTTTCAGAAGATGCCGTTAAGTGAAAAGGAATGAAAACAACCTTACAAGGTTTAATACCCGAGTCACTCTGGTGACCTATTGCTATCCTTGGCTGTCTATTTCCTGTGTCTTCCATTTTTGAGCATTCCCTAAAACTACTACATATATCCTAATCTTGACTTGATATTCAGTGTTTCACATCAGAGTAGGAAGAGGAATACTAAAGGTGAAGTTCATGAGCCTGTAATCCCTTGGGTGCATAGAATTTAGGCATAGCCTGTAAACCGTACTTCTGGTCATATAATAGCAAGTAGATAAGTCCCTTTAGCTGATAACAGTACATTTGCTAATAATGAGAATTCAAAGAGAAATTTATTACAAGTACAGGTACCAGGTATTATTTTCATAAAACTGTCTATTTGTTTTTTTCCTTTAAAAACATGCAGAGTTTCAACTCTTTAGTTAGAAATATTCAAAGTAAATAAAATAATTTCTTTATGGGCACACAAAAAAAAAAACCAAACTGCATCATGGGAATGTTTAAAAAAGGGAATCGTTTGGTCTCGTCCCCTGAATGATTAGGTTTATTCAACCGGCATGTTATGAATGAAATATTAGTTATCAAAACGTACACATATATGCAGGTTTATTTTTGATTTGCAAAACATTTTGACTTTAATTTAATTTATAGCAATGAATGTCTGTGTCGTAATACAATCACAGCCGCTGCGATGTCAGGCAAATTTTAAGATGAGGCGAAATAACGCAGTTCTCTTTCGTGTCGTTTGTTCTGTAAACAAATTTTGTACATCATTTTTTCATTGAAATTGGTTTAATTGACCAGGAAAACTACTGCAATGTATTTAATTATACACATACTTAGCAATAGCATTGTGTTCACATAATGTGATATAACATCGGACCAAGCAACTTTAAGGAATGGAATGTTTCATATAAACTGATAGCATTTTAAATCGTACAGATATGAATTGACAATTTTTTTAGTTCATCTGAAGATTCCATGTAACGATAGAATTTAAACATCGGTAAAGAATTAATTTAAGCATCCGTCACTGAGTACTGTGTTCATGAGGATTACTCAAAGTGATTGGAACAGAAGTGCTATGGTTAGATAACACAGAGCTATTGAGGGATTGAATTAATTCAAAAATAGATTAATTACAAATGCATTGCCAGAACAAGACTGCTGTGTTTGGTAATGATTTTTCCTTCATGATATAATCAAACTGGCAGGATTAATAAAGCATGGTAATGTACTTGTTATAGAATAAATGATTAAAGGAAAACTAAAAAAGGGGGATAAAGAATTACAGTACTGTATACTTTCCAATTTAATTGATATTGAAGTCAAGAGAAACAGAAAAAAAAATTGGACTAGAGATAATATTTGACATGTGTTTGTGAGAGTGACGGTTGAATTGTTTGTGGTTATAGAGCCAAGGAGAGCCACCAGATAGCCCAGGCTACCGCCGAGAAGAATGCCCGTCTTAAAGAGGCGTTTGGAATCGGGGACAGCTACGTGGATGGCTCGTCATTTGATCCAAACCGCAAGGCAAAAGAGGAACAGGCCAAAGCTGTGGCGATGGCTCAAAAGAAATATGCGTTAGTGTTGATAACCAATATCTTTAAAACATGGTTTACTTATGTTTTAATTACAAAAAAAGCCAAGTTGTCTGTTATCTGATTTCAATATATGTTATAAACAAGAAAATAATGCAACTATGACTAGGTATACAAATTAAATCCCTTTGCATCAAATACATGTAAAAATATTGTGAAGAATGAACTGCTGTGACATATTGATAACTATTTGATTTATCATCATTATTTTCTCCAGAATTGTCAGAGAATCCAGTTCTTCAGAGCGATCTCCATCACCACCACCAAAGAAGAAAAAGAAAAAGTCTAGCAGGTACTAGTAATTCATCTCTATCAAATTAATTGCTCTGACAACAGAATACTAGCTAGGACATCCACCTGCTAGATGTTTTAATGGAGAGAGAGCTCACTGTGTAACCATTTGTTTTAACAGCTACATCAACCCATCAATATAATTCCATTATCTTGTTTCACCCAAAAAAATAGATTGCCTATTGTTGTGAATAATTTATGAAATTGATAAATCTTATGCTTTGTTCCAAAACTTGATCACACTGCACAAATAGCACTGAATCATCCTATACAATGGACTGGGGACTACATGTAGAATTGAATGCTGACACATTAAGAATTTGTTGATATAGTTGTCATGCCTCAATGAAAGCATTAGCACATTTGATATCATTTTGCTGCATCAGCCTTGTATTTAAAAGCAGATGAAATGATGGAGAAAATGGAAAATTTTCATTAGAGAGATATCTTGCCAATTTTTGTTTATTTTAAGTCTTAATTCAATTCATTGCGTAAGTTCTTGTTATAACCCTTTTGTGTATGCGAACTTGATATCAGAACTAATGCAAAATTGATGAAGTCATCAGGACAAATTCTACATTTACATGCCATCTGCATACATCACAACTGCTATACAGATGTACAGAAATTTGAATGTCTTCACCAAAAACAATGATTGTCTATTGCATGCAAGGACAGTCGTACAGTATATTTAAAAGATGAATCGGCTAATTAAGGTGAACAATGCAGTCACGATGTACATCTGACAGAATCTTTGTTTGTTTCAGAGACGACAGCCGTTCTCCAGAGAGAAAAGAGAAAAAGAAGAAAAGTAAAAAGCACAAACGTGATCGGTAGGCTATCGTTCCATGATGGAGAAGTATACAAATCTGATATGTACTTACTTTGTTGTTCAATTCATCTTTGGGTTTGATTGAGCAATACTGTAGATGTGTATATTTAACAATTCAAGTTCATTAGCTTTGCCTACGGATTCAAAGGGGAGATATTGCAACCTTATACATGTATATCCACCTCGACTTTCTTGAACTTGAGATAACATCAAGTTACGATTTGATTTGATTTTTATTTTATTTACACACATGCTGTTTTCAAATTATCAAGTTTTCATGACCAAAAAAAAAAAAAAATCAGGAAATTGGTGAAAACATTTATGTTGTACTCATAAGGAGTGTGAATTGATTGATTTGTTAAACTGCCATAGACTGAGATTTTATAACTTAAAAACATATCATAATGAACAAGTAAATATATCTTGGATAAAAAAAAACCTTTTTCAATTAACATTATTATTGTCCAGTCCCCCGTATATAAAATGCAGCAAGCCTAATTTACAGCTGATAATGATATGGAGAATAAACAACATTGTTGTGCAAAACCTCCAGTCTTCACTTGTATTATTTTATTGTCTTTTATTTTTTTCCTTTTTATTTTGTGCTCTGCTTTTGTTTTTGTACACTTTAAATCACTCTCTTTATGTAGTAGATTTGTACTCTGTAACTTCATTGTTAATTAAGTATCCATATATATAATACTTGCACCCTGAAAAAGACAACTTGAAATATAACAATAAGAAACCTGGACCATACAGCTCTGTCCATAAATGTTAAAAGAAAAGTGCCAAGCCATTGTAACATTGTAATCTCGTACACTTTCATGAATTATATGCACATGATGAAAAGAAAAACTGTACATAATGTACATTAAAAACTGGTCATTTTCAGCACATTATTTATTTCTTCAATGGTTTTCATTTTCAAGCATGAGAGAGAGAGAGAGAGAGAGGAGAGAGAGATGGAAAAAAATTACAAATCTTATCTGGTTGCGGGAGAGAGAGATTTTACGTTATTATGGTTTTATGAAGCAATTTTCAGTGTCATAATTATCCGATATAAATGCTTGATTTTCTGTTCGTTTTGTGGTAGCCATTCTCATTCAGTAGCAGGTAAAACACTTTCAGTTTTTTGTTTTTATTTGTTCCCTTTTATCCCTCACCTGTGATTTTTAGTTATGTATAATTTTCTCATACAGGTGAAAAGGTACAGGCATCTATGATCATGTACATTAAACGTCAAATGCGTGAAATAAATTAAAATTGTTATTTTAAGAATTACATGTTGCAAAAGTTACAATGTAGATCAGTATTGAAATAAAATGTTGAGCATTTATAAATTTCTTTTTATTTTCTTTTGAAGTTTACAAAGGAGATAGGTTTTACAGGTGTTATTTTATAAGAATAACTGTTACAACAATTCATATTTTATATATTTATTACAAAATTGAGGTATTTTGATTGGGTTTATAAACTTAACATTTTCAGAAAAAAAGTTAATTTGGAAGGGGAACAAAATGATTTGTGCATTAAAGTAAACATCTGGCTTATTTGACCGATGTTTTATGCAATTAATTTTTCAAACAAAAAAAAACTTCTCAGATACTAAAACATTTCTTATGTGACTTGACATGGTAAACAAATTGATATGATGATGATATTATGTGACTCAAACAATAATATAACAGTTTCCATCATTTTTTGAATGCTTCTCCCAAAATTTGTCGAGTAAGGTTTTAAGGTAAGGCTTCTAGTGTACTCCTGTTTTAATATGGTACTGAACTGAAATATTTGAACATTAATCTGGTGTTTCTTTGGAAATTTAATGTATTTGTGTTCTTATATCAAATAAATTCAATTCAGTGCACACAAGTTCAAAGTGGTTTTATTTGTTAAACTAATATGCTAAAAATAATGCCATCTGAAATAGCAATGGAACTTGAAATCATTATACATGTATTTCTTTTAGACAAACGTCAAACCTTAAACTGTTGAACTTGTGATGAATAATTGAATTTGTTCAGAAAATACACTGCAAGTCCTGATCAGAATTTGGTCACTTCTTGAGTGTTTTTTTCTGATTTGTGAGGAATAAATGTTGTTATAAGTTTTCAGATTTGCTGATATTGTTTTTTTTTACAGGGCTGAAGTTTTAGCCAGTTTATAATTGAGTTTCATGTTTTTGGAAGATCTTGTTCATTAAATTATCATACTAACATGTTGAATAGAATCATTCTACATTTATTGTTGGGTTTCACGCTTGACTGAACTCCTAGCAGAATGCCAAAAGTTGATCATTTAGCACTTTTTACTAATTTTACTACATTTTTGACTTATTACTAATAACAGCTCATATTTACTACTAGTTTAGGTACTGTTTGTTTACTAATCCTCTTGCATCAATCAGAACAGTGTCTATTTGAAATGTTTCAGCTCGCATTCTAACAAGCATAGTCGCAGTACTAATAAACGAAGAAGACACCATAGGTAACTATTGAATGCTCATTGATGCATGAACCATGGTGTACCTAGGTAGATGTGTAGATGTGCAAAAATGTGGTTATGCTTGGAAACGATTGACAAAATGCTGCATGCTGCAGCCACAACTATCTACACACTGTAAAATCAGAATATTTCCAGAAAAGAATGATGAACATTATCAATTTAAAGCTTTGATCATTCCAAATTCTTGAGAAGTTACCGCTACAGTAAAACATGGTTATAGTGAACACGCTTATAATGAATTAACACTTACAGTGAAGTGACTACATTACATGTTGTAAATTTGAGGGATATAACGAATTACGCCTATAATGAAGCAAAATCGCTAGTCCCCGGCATTTTATTATAACTGTGTTTTACTGTATACTTTTTAAAAGTCTGCATAAGTACTTTAAAGATTAATCAAGGATATGCTCACAATTCTACAAGTTAGTTACAGCATAAATAAAGCTCTGACATTTTCAGAATTCTTAAAACCCTGGAAATAAATGATTTCTCAGTGATAATTCAAAATATGTTGTTTTGTTTCACTTTTGATATTTTATAGTACGGTGGTGTTGTGTTTAATACTTTATTTGCAGTCATTTGAGTATCTTGTTCATGCTGTATATTTTTGTTTTGTTTATTTAATTCATTTTTCTTTGAAGGGTAGGACTTTTTTCTAATTTTTAATTATCGTTATGGTGGTATTTGTTTTGCTAAAATTCTTTTGCATTTTAGTAGATGGGTATGATTTTCTTTCCATGGTAGAGAGTTTAGAGAGACTTTTTCTCTGACTACTCAGGGTCCTATAGGGAAATGTTAAAGCATTAAGAATTCCCTAAAAGATGTCCAATGGAATACAGGTTGTATGAAGATTTTTTTTTTACACTTGAACGAGGTAAGTACACTAAGCTTATGTACATGTATTGTATGTTTTTATTGGGTGTTTGTTTAAGTTTGATTTATCAATTTTGTCGTATACTAGTATATTTTTTTTTTTCACTTTGATGTTTAGAATCCATTTATCAGAGGGCAGACTGTATAAGTAATCTGTATCGCCAAGAACTATTACGAAAAATCAAATGCTTTTCAACTTAATGAACATTGTACAGGTATCAGCTTTTTTTGGAGAACTGCAGAGATAAGTGTGTGGTTTGAATACAATTATAAAAGAAAGTCTTCTATTAAGATTTTAACTGACCCATACAAATCCCTTAATTACAGTTGGTTTTCTTTAGAAATTCAAAATTTGCATCCAAAATGTGAATGGTAGATGGAAGTGTTTGCTAGTTAGCACAAATCCTGATAACAGTATTCCTTATTTATTGGCTTGAAATTCAAATAAGAATTATATTGCAATTGGAGAAAATTTACCCCCCCCCCCCCCCCAACAAACAAAATGATAACAAAAGTATTGATACATCAGTTACATTCTGCCTTCTCAGTACACAATTGTTGTAAAACATTTTCTGGTGTCTGTCTGCCAGCGGTATCCTCTTAATGCAGCTTTTTATCTTAATTCCAATGAATCTGATGTGATAATGATGATGGAATGCTAAAAGAGAACAATGAGAGATAAGTAGATTTAAAAAGATCACACTTGAAGGCAATAGACAGAGCCAGCTAGCTAACTCTTGAAAAGGAGCAACAATTCTGTTATGTCTTATATTGTCTAATAAAGTTGTACATTTTTACTGACACGTTTCATTTCCGAACAGTTCGCATCACAAGAGGCGTAGACGGCGGCGGCGGGCTCGCACCCCTAGCCCTGTACACTCCCACAGGAGTTCTAAGGATGGGTATGTTTGGCCATAATTGTGTAAACATATTTTCGAGATTAAAATTCTATCCAAACAGTTCATGGGCACCGGACGTTGAAAATATTTCTTTTAATTTTATAGTAAGATTTTTCCTTGTTTTTATTATAATAGTACAGAAAATTATATTACTATAGAAAGAAATATCTTTAATAACAGGTGCCTGTAAATCAGTTGTTTTTTTCCAATGTGATATTACTCAAAATGTATTTTATTTAGATGTATTATAAATTGAGTATATTTGGCAGAAAGCAGAGTTTTATTACATTCATCACTACATGTTTTGCCCAAGATACAGAAAACATGAGAATATTTGCATTCTAAATCTACATATAATAACTTAGTGAAAAATATATTTTAGCTAATTGGTATATATTCTGAATAAAGTATACTTTAATACAGTACATACTTGTATCAAAACTTATTTAAAGAACTATATATGATATGGGCCTAAAATGGCCCCCTAGAATGAACAACATCATTTTACTGTAATTCTTTTTTTTTTATTTGTACAGATATATATGTGATGTTTTTACATAATGTTCATTTTGATTCAACTGCCCACAATTCAGAATATGACATCGTTAGCATTAAACAGCTTGTTTTCAAGCAGGTTTTCATTCACAAAACATAGATCACATGCTTGAACAAACAAAATATTTTAATCAGAGATGTATCTAGCCAAGGCTAATAAGTGCCAAAAAACTTTTCCTTGTTCAAGCATGCGCTCTATATTTCCCATTCATAAAAGATAGGTAGAATGTCAATTTTTGACTGATTTTGATTGAATTATAGAAATATCGTCACTTCTGACATCATATACTGCCAGTGAGTGCAAATAAATCAAATAAATAGGTGAAAAATATAGTTTATATCAACTCTTCTAAAAAATGACATTATATGAATAGTGCCTGTTTGGGAGGGTAACAGGTGAAATTGACACCCCGAGAAAACCATTGTCAACCGACGCGAAATCAATGGTTTTCGAGGGGTGTCAATTTCAACTGTTATCCTCCCAAACAGGCACTTTTTATTTTGTTATACTGAATGTCTTAATTTTTAAGAAAATTTTACTGCTTTTATATAGGAATAACGTAAATTCTACAGCGAACCGTACGCGCATAATTTTACGCGCATGTAACATTTTTTAATGTTACCCGTTGCTAAGTGCGTTGCTAACGCTGAGGGTAATAGAAAGGATTATGAACTGCGTCTTAACCAATCAGATTTCAGTATTCAACATGAAAGTATAACAAAACATTTTATTGTATCCAAGGCACTTAAAAAAATGGCGAATTATGGAGGCCGAATTTAACTCATATCATATATAGTTCTTTATTGTTTTGTTAAAGTGCCTTTTCCACTTGATTATTATTTCATGAATATATATGTGTGTACCTTTCAGGTCAGTCGACAGGGAGAGAAACAACAATGAGACGGAGAAGAACAAAAGGCTAAAGTTTGAAAATGAAATCAAAGAGGAAGATGCTGGGAGGACTTCTACGTCATCATCTAGGAAGCTGTCTCTATCTCCCACACAGTCCCAAAGTCAGTCCCCAGCAAGGTACTCTAAATCTCTGTACCATGTACACAGTAACAGTCAACAAGCTTAAAATGAATTCACAGTATAATGAATTAACACTACAATGAATTCACTCTATAATGAATTTACACTATAACCAATTCACACACATGGCAAAGCCAGTTTCATTCCCCATAATATCAAAGCATATAATGATAATTTGATTTAATACATAGCAAACTGAAAATCATTTGCCCTTTGCTCTACACATTTATGAATATAACAAGTCAACAGGAATAATCAGAATATTGTTTGAAGCAAACATATTTATAGAATTGGGTTTCATATATAAGTAAATGTATGTTCATCAATGAAATTTAGAGTAATGTAAATGAGCTTATGATTTCACACATTGCAGTACGCATCTAAATGAAAGAGCAGTGAATAACTCTTCCAAACCAAGAGATTCTTCACCATTGGGGTAATTAATGCTTCATTAAATTACTCAGATTCTATAATATGTACTTTATTAAATCAAACTACTCATTTTATATTTTCATTAACAGATCTCCTGACAGAATACAGAGAGACAAATCCTCAGTCCCAGTGCAATACAAAATACTCTCCTCCCCCACTAAGAAATCCCCAAAGCCAATCAAATACAAGACTCCCTCCCCTGTTACTCACAAGTCTCCCCGTCCCTCAAGATTCCAACCCCTCACCCCACCAATCAGGTATCAAACCCCCTCCCCAACAAGGGGGAGGTCCTCTACATACACACCAGACAGGAAAAGAGGCTCGTCTCAACATAAGTCAAGGTCACGGAGTCGTTCAAGGTCACACAGCAGGTCAAGGAGAAGAAGGTGAGTCTAAAGTAGTGCATGGTCAAAAGCTTAAAATAGTCATATCTGACTTTGCGATCAATTGTTAAAGTTTTCATCGAATGTACCGGTACACCTTATTCTACTTTTATGACCGGGTAAAAGTTATCTTTCTTGGAATAGAGTAGGATTTTGTAAACCATTCTTTAGTATTGTACCTCTTGGAACCAATGTTTCAGTTTTTCTATCTGATGAGTACCGTAGCTTAGTTTTATTTGGTGAATTACATGCTTGCATTGTTTTGATCTTTGGCATTTAATGTTTTGTCTGTATTTTTTCCATGTGCTATAGGAATTACTCATCGTCCTGTAGTCCCTCCAGAAGTTACAGTCGGAGCGTGTCTCGGAGTCGATCCCGGAGACGCGAGTCCCGCAGTCCCTCCATCCGACGTAGGAAAGGATCCCCCAGCCATCTGGACAAGCGGAGAATCACAAGGTGGGGAGGGGGTATATTGTGTGTCTATCAACTCATATTTCTATCAACCTTTGGCATAATGAGGATTTTAAAAACATTTGACAGAAATGAGTATCAAAATAAAAGCCTTAAATACAAATGAAATGTAATGTATGAAAAAAAAAATTTTCTTATTATGCAGTGATTAAAATGAGTTGAAGATAGAATTGTTCCAAAGGATAGTATAATTTAAAATCTATTTTCAAAAGTTTGGAACTAACAAATTTTGGTTGAAAACTAACTTGTCGCTTGCAAAATTTTCACCATTAAATTACTTCAGTGCATGTATTCATCAATGATATGAATTACATTTGAACACAATAACACATGCCTGTGTGGTTGAATTTCTACATCTATGAAGCATGGGACATGTTTAAAATGACTCTTTTACAGATTTACTGAACTAAACAAATATAAACGTACTTGTTTTTGTAAGAATATAGCAGTATTCAAGTTTAGGTGGTCATTGTCATTTTATAGTACTAGGGTAATTTTCTAACTCCAAACAAGATAAGGTTTGATGGACTCTAACAGCTAGGTGTTGTTATTATAGCATTGAATCATGATTTTTTGAAGTATACACTCTCATAACTGCAGCGGTGTGTGCATACAAATTGAGTAACGCGCGTTAGCGCGTTATGAAAATTTGTATGCACACACCGCTGCAGTTATGAGAGTGTATACTTCAAAAAATCATGATTTAATGCTTATATTTACATTTTTTTTAACTTCTTGCCTTGTCTGCAAATGTGATTCATACCTTAAAATTCCTATCTTATCCTAAGGGTAAGTTAATATTAATGGAAGAGCCACAGTAACAGCCATAAGCGTGAACTTTGATTTTCGTTTGTGACGTTGCAGTTTACAGCGTTCAACGTTTGTGACGTCATAATAAAACTCGTCAATTTGACCTTTGACTACTTGTTGCATTTAGAGGCATTTAAACATCACCGAATTTAATGGAAAAACACAGTAGAATGTAAATATAATCAATTAATTAACTGAATGCATGCAATACTGCGCCAAAATTTTGATTTGTGACGTAAACAAAAGAAGTTTGATGATGATTGTATGTATCAATAATGTGTCATATATTTCCTCATTTTACAGCGCTAGAAAACGCCCCGTTCCATACTATCGCCCCACACCGCCCAGTTCCAGCTCGGACAGCGATATGGATGACTGGTTCTACCACCACTACCGCCGCTCCAGGAGCCACTCCCGCCACCGAAAAAGGAGTAGAAGTAGCAGTATACTGCACTACCGCCACCGCAGCAGAAGCATAGCTAGTGACAAAGGCAACTAATGTATGTGGCAGTGTATTCTGCACTACAACCACAAAAGTTGGAGCATAGCTAATGCCAAAAGCATCCAATTTTTGTGGAGGCAGTATACTCCATTGAAAATTAAGCATAATAAGTGACAAAGACTTCTATTGTCTGTGGAAGCAGAATGCTGCACTACTTCAGCTGAAGTATAACTAGTGACAAAGGCATCTAATGTCTGTGGCAGTTGTACTGTCATTATTTATGTACTATTTATTCTAGACTTTTTCTGAGTTGGTATCACTTTTCAAGGAGTGGTCATAAATCTCTGGAATTGTGATATTTTTGTCAGTACCCAGACAGTGGGGCTTTTCGTCATATATCACTGCAGGGCTCTCCAGAAGTGCAAATATCTAGAAGTGTATTCAGAATTTATTTCCTAAAAACCAAAAATGATACCAAAGAGATATGGTTGTCATATCCATTTTATTTTATTTTTTGTAAAATGTATGGAAAAATACTGGGTTTTTATCGTATTTTCTTGATGACCATTACAGTAACTGCGTGAAATGTAGAATTACTACAAACTAATTTCCCCATTAATATCAGATTCCATCAGTTTAGATTTTTAGTGAGTATAACATTACCATTGCTGGTTTAGAAAGTTGAAAGAATGCTATGAATAAAGTGTAAAGCTCTTTCTTTTTGGTGCAAAATCACCAAGAGGTATTCAGGGAAATCCAAATTATCTACATATCTACATGCTAGCGATTATCATAGGGAATATTATACATTTTATTGTGTTTGATTATTTGTATACCAAGGGTTGGCACGTCTTAGATTCATGAACATGTACTTTTAAATGGCAACAATACATGATGCACAGTGGGTCATCTTCATTTTGCTGAGAAAAATACTATCAACTGTGTAGATTACAACACTGAAAACCAGTCAGCATGGTAGAACTATTGCGTAATAAGTAAATAAATCAGTTGGGATAGTTTTCTACTATGCGAACTAACACCCTCACCCCCGCCCCTTCCTCCATTTTTTCTGTCTCTAGAGTGATGATTTAACTGTATAGTTGTTTTTTAGTTTGATGCCCAATATGAATTTGTGAATATCCCCCCCCCCCTCCAACCACCCCCCTCCCCGTCTATAAATGGCAGGATCTATCTTACTGAATGGGGAGCTACACAATGAAAGGTTGTTAGATTGTGCTGTGCAATATTTAATTCTTCAGATGCTTTTTACTGCTTATTATGCTAGTCATTTTTTTACTCTTTTTACTCTTAGTGCAATAATTTGTTCATTTATCTTTTTTTTATTTATTTATTTATTTATTTATAGAATTGTTTACTTTCTAATTATTTATTTGTCTGTTCAACTTGACACATATTCTCCTTTGTGATATACGTTTACCAACATTTTGTGAAATGTTAATTGAGACTTCTGTAAGGATGCTGCAGTATTTTGTAGAGTTTGTTTGTCCAAATGTGGAAAACAGTATCTTCTGTGTGATTCTACTAACTTGAAGCAATGTTTGATGAAATGTTTACATGAATTATCAATGGACCAATTTAATGTGCATTCTTCTAGTGTGTTGCAAACCACACATTTCCTGTACACGTGTTTGAAATATGTGTGACCACATTCCATTTTATTTGCAAATATATAGGTTTTTGTTATACAAGTACATGTATTGATTCTGCATCTGAGTATGTTGTGCTTCTTCACATTCCATTATGCGAGCCATATAAGCTGAAAAGTCTGCAGATTGTTGTTTAATATGGTAATCGCTTTTCGACAGTTTCAAATGTTCACGTTTCCGTGTGTCTCATAATTTTCTTCTTTTACCAAATAAAATATATGATGTTGGCATTTTAGATTTTAGTTTTTTTTATTCAATTTTTTGGCGAAACTTCCGCGCATGTCTTTACAAGTATACTCTTTCGACTCCGCAGACTCATCGAGACCATACTGATTCTGTATGCACGTGTCTGTGCAGACTTTCCCTAACGACCCAGCTATCAATTGTGTAGAATCTACTTCAGATAAATTTAAACGATTTTTGTTCTCCAAATGAGTGATAAATAACTTCCGACGTGTCCCCCTGAATGAAGGGCTGTGACATAAACAGTAGTGTTTGCTGGGCCACTTGCGTGTAATTATTGTGTAATCGCTTTATTCCCCTGATTCTACGTGACGCGGTTATGTACTATGTCTGCAGACTTGAAAAAGACGGGGCGTTCACCGGTGGCTTAACTTCTGGCTAATTTATAATGAACACTAGTGAAACCTGCAATTAGTCTGCAACTCGCGGTAACAAACATTTTGCATTAGAGTTGGTAATCAGCAAAGGGAGAACCATTGATGTTAATTATTTTTTCTTTCTTCCTAATTGAAAGTTAGTATATACATGTATAAGCATGATAAAATGACCATCCTTGCTTTCTTCCCAAAGTTTTCTCTTCCCGATTATTTTGAATCTCTCTCTCTCTCTCTCTCTCTCTCTCTCTCTCTCTCTCTCTCTCTGCGCACTCCCCTGTTATCACGTCCTACACAATAAGTATGTTTGCTCTGCAATATGAATCGACCATTCATTTATACGGTACTGACTTGTACAGTTTTAAACCTTTAAACTATAAGTATTTGCCGCATCAGTATTAGTCAACTGCTTTGACATGGATAAAGCGATATGGTATCTGGAAAAACAAACAGTCCCTGAGCAAAGTCGACGGAAATGGCATCGTCTAAATTGTGGACTCTGATTTGAAGACGGTGAACTGAGAATGTTACAGATACAAAATGAGACATCTCAAAATTTTCAAAACAAATATTTGATATAAGAATTTGAATATGTTGTAATATTCAAAATGTTTTTAAAAAGTCCCAATCATTCTTTTCATACAATGCACTGCCTATTTCTGATTGCAAGACTTGCCTTGGACGAGATTCCAAGCAACCACCCGAGACCAAAATATAATGCCGCACGAAGCATCTGTCACCGCGACAGTTTAGTGTAGTTACAAGTGTAATATCGCATTACACTTGTAATTACACATTACAGTTTGAGGATGTTCTATATTGAATGCATTTTTCTGATGACAGTGGTATAAACATTTTTTTTTCTTTCTTTTTTTTTTTATAATTTCACGCGAGTGTTTTCTAAGGGGACGGCATCGATGCTCACTAATGTTTGTGTAACAGTACGGAATGATGATTTCATTATGATTTTATTATCATTCGATCATTGGAAAATTGGAGGGGGGGGGGGTCCAGTAAAAATAATAACTTATTTTTTCTGATTTGATCTCACTTTGTAAGCCTTATCGTACGTGTTGGGGTCAATTAGATATAAGAAAATTAAAAATTTGAATGAAAGTTTTAATACGTTATAATATACAAATATTTTTTTATCTTCGACGCGCGTTTTGCAAACGATTCTATAGTTCCAAAGACCGATTCATAGATAAACCAGTGCCATCCCTCATTATTACATTTCATTATGAAAAACATAAATAAAACAGAATTTAAACATTTTAACCCGCCGCAGGTTAACAAATTACCTACAAGATTTTATCTGAATTTTATATATGATCCTTTTTGGCCATAAACTCTAAAATTTGTATGTTTCCCTATATCTTTATATATTTACACTTGCAAATGTTTTCCCTTATATATTCCTGCATAACATCATTATGGGTCAAGAGGTCAAAGTAGCGCATGGATAACCTAGGTCACTACTTCGGGCTTTATGGGATTTGACCACGTGACCAAACCGTATTTATATCCCGATATATATCCAAAAATGATACCTTATTTCTTAAATAAACCTCTTCTTCTCGTGGATTAATTCAGTCTAAACTTGCCGCGACTAGTATCGTATGGAAGGGAATTACCGCCAAAATTCTATGTATCTTGCTTTTATTCTTATCATGCTTACTTCTTTATTCTTCAGTACATCTAGACTTGCATGTCACTTTATTGTTTTCATATTCATGCTTATCTAATTTCACTTTGATTCTCTTTGATCCTTTATTGTTTGCTTAATTCTATGTTGCAACATTCTCTTCTTATTCGTGTTAATTCTTTCTTCTATCTCTGTTACAAACGTGAATTCAAACACGCAAACCATAAATCACTTTCAATGAAAACGAATACATGTTGCATGAATTGAATGCTGCATTATGACGCCAGGCGGCAGTGTGCGCACTACAATTGCTGCTCCCTGAAAAAAACCCAACGTAGCTCACTAAATGTGGGATGTTTCGCACCATGACATTTCGCTCCAATGTTTATATGTTCAGATCAAGAAATGGAGGGGATGTTTATGTACTAAGAAATAATTTATAATTTTTTTGCCGGAGAGGGGTAGGTCGAGTTCTATTTTCAGTAGGTTTTGCTGCTCCCGAAGATTTATTAAAACGAAACTAATAAATGACATAAATTTAATAAATTCGTCAAAACATCTCAAATTAACCGCTTAGTTTAGGAATATGAAATACATGTTAATAAAGCCAACTTTTAACAAGCCACAATATACGCAGACTCAACAAGATACGTTTTTTTTTTGTATACATGTAAAATGTCTCCGCGTGGTTCTAAAAAAATCAAAAGGGGGGGGGGGGGTCTGAGAGATAATTTTGTATTAATTTTTTTATTGGTTAATTAAATAAGTGAATTTTCCATTGGGGGTGGATCTGATCTCATTCTAGATCCACAATGCAATGTACCGTGTATATATATGCAGTAACAAATTATTTGCATGAACGGTTAATTTTTAGAAGAGGAACATGTCATTAGTACTTGTCGACAGGACTTTATTTTCATTTGAGGTGAAAAGAGGTGGGGTGATGCACGGTTCTGTCCAGAGTAGGCACGGAGCATAAGGGGGGGGGGGGGGGGGGGGGGGGGGGGGTGCTCCCCCCCCCCCCCCCCCCACACTTTTTCTGGCAGCAACTAGTTTTTTAAAATTTACACATAAAAAATTGAATTATCAAGGGGTTCCCCCCCCCTCCACTGTTTTGGGAGCATGTGAAGAAATTAATATGAAGATAAGGAAATTAGGATTGAAATTGAATTTATATACTAACCCCCCCCCCCCCCCCCCCCGATTAGGATTTTGAAGATTTTGGGAAAGTCATTCCCTTTTTTTTTTGCTTGACAAGATTTTTTGGATGAGTCTGCCCCCCCCCCCCCCCCCCCCCCACTTTCAGAAACGATGCTACGTGCCTGCAGAGGTACCCGTGGAACATGTAGATGAAAAAGAAATAAATTTAAACCAAAGATGTTTTTGAAAAACAATAAAAGGACTGGGGTACGAAATGCTTAGAAGTAGCTTTTCCTGTACTCTAGTACGAGTGAAAATTATCACTTGCATGAATCACTATGTACCTCTCGTTAGGCTACAGTACTGTGTACCCCTGATTAAATGCGATGAATTAATATCCACGTGAAATTCCGGGTTAAAAACTTAAAACTGCAGGTTTTAAAATCATGGCTCACTTATTTTTCTAAAAGTTTTGAACTTGTGATATGAAAACAAAGTTTAGTGCACACGATTTTATATTCTTGCGATTCGGCACATAACGGTGGAATCGCAGAAGTAAATATACGTATACGCGGTAAAATTAACGAATCTAAATTATCAGTGACTTAATTACACAATAAGTAAACGAAAACAAACCAGACAAAGAGATTAAAATACGGTATGTGATATAAATGTGGTTTAAATTCTAAATCAAAATCTTAATAAAAATTCTTATATAAAGTTCTAAATGAATTTTTTTTTTTCCAAAATACAAAACATAAATATTGTATGCTTCATATTTACACAAATTTTCGAAGTGGTAAAAATGTGTATGTATCATTCACAGCCATGCTTATTGTAGGTTAACTTTGTTTATTTTAGTATAAATCATGTACATGTAACTGAATGTCCATGTTTAGATTTGAAGGTGTTTATATAAGCTATGATACATGTAACTTAGAGACATGAACCTCATACATGTCTACCTATCAACTGGTCTTGATTAAATGAAGAGTTGAATTGACCGACTTCCATATCAAGCTTGCAATGATGAAAATTATGATACGGGTGCTAATTATGAGAACTGTAAGATTTTATCGTCTCATGTACATGTAAATAACTGTTGCGCAGACTTAGAATTTTATTTTATTTTAAGAGGGGGTCCAGTCACCCCACCACCCTTGAAAATTCAAACTTTTTTAAATTCACATAGTAAACCTACTGAAAATAGAACTCGACCTACCCCTCCCCGGCAAAAAAAATATAAATTATACCTTAGTACATAAACCTCCCCTCCATTTCTTGATCTGAACATATAAACATTGGAGCGAAATGTCATGGTGCGAAACATCCCACATTTAGTATTTTTCAGGGAGCAGCAATTGTAGTGCGCACGCTGCCGCCTGGCGTCATAATGCAGCATTAAATTCATACAACTTGTATTCGTCTTTATTGAAAGTGCCTTATGGTTTGCGTGTTTGAATTCACGTTTGTAACAGAAATAGAAGAAAGAATTTACACGAATAAGAAGAGAATATTGCAACATAGAAATAAGCAAGCAACAAAGAATTAAAGAGAATCAAAGTGAAATTAGATAAGCATGAATATGAAAACAATAAAGTGACATGCAAGTCTAAATGTACTGAAGAATAAAGAAGTAAGCATAGTAAGAATAAAAGCAAGATACATAGAATTTTGGCGGTAATTCCCTTCCATAGTATCGAGCCCTCTAATCGATGCGTTATCGGCAATACTACTCCGTGCCGTGATTTATACAACGCCGTCTTATGCAGTAGCGAGGCCCCCAGATTACATAGGAAAGGTGCAGAGCAGAAGTGATTTTTCAGCAGACGATCATGGCAAGCTTAGTAGGAAAATGGAGCTTTGTGTCCTCCGACAACATGGAACAGTATATGGAAGCTTCAGGTATGAACATTTTTTTTTCGTTAAAATTTCTTTGCTTTAAATTTTATTTAATAAAAATGTAGCATGTGCAATGTAGGACTCTTCGAAGAAGGAGAAAGTTAATCCGATGTTTGTAATTCAAAATTTTCATATAACTAAAGTTCTATTTAGAAAAATTAGTACGTGTAATTATCTAAGTAATAAGTAACTAAGAACTAAGTATTGTTACATTAAAAGTTTAAAATTTATCAATTTAAACTTAACTATAACAGTTATAGTTAAGTTTAAATTGATAAATTTTAAACTTTTAATGTAACAGTGTTATCTAAGTTATTAAGTACTTTAAAGGCTTAAAATCTAGCCATTGGTAAGGACGCAAGTTGCTGATTTCCCGGGTCCAAAATTTGATATGCAACTGACAGCTATAGAGGACTAATTGTCCAGTTTACCCTGGGGCGGTAAAACCACCATTAGCCCTATTTCAGGCACAAAACGTTGACACGGTCACCCATCTTATGTTACACACACACACTCTCTCTCTCTCTCTCTCTCTCTCTCTCTCTCTCATATGATGATAATTTTAACAGAGACACGGCATCGTGTTTCTCATTAAATCTTTGTAAACGCATTGGAAGTGACGAGTGACCATGCCAAACAATAAGACATTCGCCTTCTCCCTCTCCCCATCCATGATATAACACCTGTAACATCCTCGATCCAACCCAGTAGCCGAGCGTCGGAGGTCATCAAAATAAACAAAATAGTGATCGAGAAGCTGGAATGTAGGAATGTTTGGGATATTTGGAACATGACCCGACCTTGTAACCCCCCAGATCAAACCTCGATGGAAATTACGGTAATTACACAGAAATGTACCAAATACTCGTGTTATGATGCGTCCTCGGTGACGAACCACAGGCAACAGTTAGAATATTAGCTGCCGAGAATCGCGCTTTGACCGTTGCTTGTGATCTTTGAAATAGTAACAGATGTTTTCCCGGTGGAGTGCTGTTTTCATCATTTAATTGAAAGATGATTTTCCAAGGTCCTGGCCTTGTTGCGTTCACAGCAATCTAAACTCATTGTTATCTGTGCATATCCGAGACATGGTAAAAACAAAATAGTTACTTAATATTATAAGTATTTAACTATCGATGAAACAAATAAAATCGATTGCATGGAACACTATGAGGGAGAGAGAGAGAGATAGAAAAAAAAGTGACATGTTGCATAAACAGTAAACTATTTTATTTTGTGGTATAAAAGCAGCAGTCTTTCCTTCAATGATCGCCACTTTCCACAGCTGGCATGAACCACCAATTTGTAAGAAAGCTTTCCGTTGTTTTAAATATTTTTAATTAATAAGTTTCCTTCGGAATCTATATTTTATGCTCCATTATCCGTGTAACGTGAGTAAATGTACGTAAATGTTCGTTTTTGTAGATCGATTCGTTTGATAAAGGACTTGGGTCTAAAGGAATAGTCAGTTTGTCAGTACCTGTATGAACACAATTAAACGCGCGGGTTATTAGGTAGATGTAAATTGAAAATTTTGCAAAAAGCATCGTAGACCTCTGCATCATATACCTAAGCTTTGTATTTCCCAGGAATTGTAACCCCGACTATTACGCACTTCCATGCACGGAGGGCGTCTGTGGTTGTATCCTCGGGCGTCGTACCTATCCATAAGCCTTAAATTCTCGATCATTAATAAGTTAATGTATCTACGCGCTTAGGATACTCAAGCATCGTACTTCTATCTCTTCTTTCTTGATCATCGAATCTTGCTTTGTATCTTGAAGACTTAGCATCATTATACTCAGTACTCCTGAGCTTCGTATATTTGAGCATTTTCGTGCGCGAATAATACGGGCGGGGGGGGGGGGGATCAGGATGTGGCATGATTATTATATCCCCAAACTTTTTATCCTTTATCATCATTGTATGTAAACCCGATTTGAGAATCATGACAATACTTGCGTCTTCGATCATCATTGTATCACCAAAAGTTGGAACTTGATCATTATCGTATACCAAAAACTGCATCTTTAATTTAAATTGCATTATCTATCCTTGTATATCTTCTAGCATTTTTGTATCCCTGAACCCTGTATCTTCGATCATTATTGTATCCCCAAATCTCGTATCTTCTATCATTATTGTATCCCCCAACACTGCATCTTCATTCTTAAGCATTATTGTTTTCGCTGAACTTTGCATCTTAATCTTTGAGCATCATTGTATTTTTGACACTTGTGTATCTTCAGCTTCGAACATTATTTTATCCCCGAACATTGTATCTTTGAGCATCATTGTATTCCTGAACATTTGATCTTCTCTATGATTAATATATCCCTGGACCTTGTATCTTCAATGATTATTGTATCCCCGAACCTTGTATCTTCAATGATTATTGTAACCCAAAACCTTGCATTTTCGATCATTATTGTATCCCCGAACCTTGTGTCTTCAATGATTATTTGTGATCATTATTGTATCCCCGAACCTTGTATCTTCAATGATTATTTGTGATCATTATTGTATCCCCGAACCTTGTATCTTCAATGATTATTGTATCCCCAAACCTTGTATCTTCGATCATTATTGTATCCCCGAACCTTGTGTCTTCAATCATTATGTAGACGCCCGTATCCTGTATATCCCCGATCTTTACGGTATTTATCCGCGGCCACTCTGTCGTGATATTTACAAAGTTAAGTAATTTTAATGCCCATTAGATCTTGTAAGGACCTTGTTAAGGTTGTGTAGGTAAAATAAAGCAATTCATCAATACCAAGGCTACCGGTGGATATGCACACTGTCCCAGTCTGAGTCACGGGGCCAGGTTACTGGGGGGAGTGTCGCCTTATCTGTTCTGTTGCTGTTTTGGGACTTTTCTTTACACAACATTGTACAACATGCACTTTATCGTGCCGTTTCTACGTTAGGTAATTCTATTTCATTCCTTTTTAACCCATAAACAAAGATCGATTTAACCGACATTTGCGACTGAATTGGTGGCATTGCCAAACAGACTAGAGTTGACTGTAACAAATTTTATTTTTATTAAACGGATTGAGATTTTTGAGGAATCCAAAACTAAGTTTTATGTAGGCATTTGAATAGTTTGTCTAAATTAACTTTTTTTTTCAATTATAAGAAATTATAATAATCTTAATCAAAAATTGCAATCCTGAGGTAGCTGCCAAAATTAAAGTTCAGTGAGATAATCTGAACATCGTAACAATCCTCTGAGCTAGGACATACATGTATAACTATTTATAGGATTCCGACAAATTCATATACACTGTACACAGCAAGGAATAGGGATATACCGGCATGATTGATCATTGAAAGTAATTAACCATCTACTTATTTACTAATGCTTTCTCTAAAGAATGGGTACAGACCACACACAATTGAATATATAGTTACAGTACATGCACATTGTTACGAATATTATTTCCCTTTTTTTCACGAAATTGTGCTTATCATGCACATGATTACGAATCATAGTTTTCTTTATTTTACCTAATTGGTGTTTATGAATATGCTTTACAGAATTAGTTACAAAATTAAGCGTATCATATGTGGCAGTATCTGATACTTAGTTGTTGTTGTTTTTATCAGGCGTTCCAGAAAATTTACGAGAGATTGCTCGTAAAAACCAGCCCAATATGGAGATCAGCAACTCCGGCGACTCGTGGACGATCAAAACAGTGGTCGGAGAGAAAGTCAAAGATTCCACATTTAAGATCGGGGAGGAGTTCGACTCCGTGTCTCTGACAGGCCAGCCTCTGAAGGTAAAGGGTAGGGAGGGAAATTGTTGTAAGTGGTCCGGTATTTGCTACCATTGAATTTTGTCGCGTTTTGTAAGTATGATACCCTTCATTGCTGTTCCGAGTCATCTTCGCTAACCAATGGTTTAATTCGTTTATTCTGATATATTAGAATTAGAGGATTAAAATAAATGAATTGGACCCATGGCTAGAGAAGATGGCTCAAAGTATTACAAGGCAAGGATTATCAGTAAGCTTCACATCTATGAATGTTTCGACGCATCCTATCGCTGAGACCATTTCAGAGTAGCATTAGATTACATCACTCTTATGCACCGTTCTGAGAACACTTAGAATGATTGTAACAGACATATCTGGTTTAAGTTTAATTTGAGGGAAAATGGGATAAATGGTGAGAAAATATGAAATTTAAAAACTATTTTAAAAATATCTCTCCAGTGCACCGTCGCTTTGAATGGCGAAGAAATGACTGAGACGCAGAAGGCGGGGGACATAGTTGTTACCATCACAAGGAAGGTTGAGAACGGCCAGCTCCTGTCTGTAAGTAGAACAGCCGGGGTCAGTTTAAGACTCCTCCACCCAATGGACAATCATCTTCTATTCCGGTTACGATATCATAATTTTCAATAGATTAGAATCATAGACTGGAATCCACACAATATCAGCAAGATTTTTTTGTGGGAAATTTAGCATTTTTGCCTTAATCGACCGTTTAAAAATGGTCACTTATCAAACAGAGAGGTTCTATGCACCTTAAGGCAATGTTGTTGTTTTTTTTCGGCAATCGGTTTAAAATTTTTGTGTAAAGTTACTTAAGCTATGCAATAGGCATAGCTTAAGTATCTTTACACAAAAATTATCCGTATGTAGCGATCTACTGATTTTAATCAGATTTTTTTTGTTTCATTTTCCGATTCTAATGTTGTTTTCGATGTTGCAGACGATGACCATCAATGGAGTGTCTGCTGTCATCAAATTCCAGAAGGCCTAGAACACACCCTGTACCTTCATCATTCTAAATTATTTTTCCGTCAAATCTATATATTACATGCCATTGTGGATTCATCTGATGAAGATTACTTTGCATTTTCTGCATAATATACAATGAAATAAATGCGTAGAAGTAACATGGTTGTTTTCATATATGACCCATCACCTACTTGTGATCTTTGAGGACAAAAGAATTAAAAATTAATCCAAAACACCTCAAGGAAATAGAGAGTCTGTTTCTTAAACAACAGCGATGGAGACCTCAGATACTTTGAACAAAGGAAACACGCTTTGATATATTTTTACAATTTGATTCAAGCATCAGATGTGTACATGTAGCCCACTGATGCAGGTTATGTAAATGATGTCTGCAATGATCGCTGCAATATATAGTAACGCACAACTCCCCAAAAGTCAGCGCGTTTTATAGTCCCATATGAATTCAAATATCTTCTAAGTTTTCATTCAGAGTGAGTTTAAGTTAATTACGTAACGTACGATCAATACTACATGTACAAGATAGCGTAGAGGGATAGCCAATTCTCCCAACTGAGTTACTTCGAGCTAAGTATTTGGAAGTTGGAAATACTTGAGCCGTTTCTTTCAATCACAAAATGATTCATACCACTGCGCCTATTTTAGAAAGTAACAAAAAATGATTTCTTACAAATTAACACGAAACCTTTGTTAATATTCACAAAAGTTCCGCTTGAATTCGCGAACTTTTTTCAGCTACGAAAATGAGCTCAAACGCGAATTCAAGCAATGCGTCTCTAAGAAAATTAAATAATAATATTGATAAAAGAGAAAGCATTATTCATCGTTGTTAATATCATTGATGTCAGGTTGAATTATAAATTGTCACTAAATACAATGTTTCACGTTTGAAGGCAGTTTTCAAAAGTTCAAGACATGCAAATTGCTTATTACATGGTAAATTTGCTTCTTTTTTTTCAAAAATAGATTGTAATTTATATGTAGTTATTTGGCCAAAGATATAAAAGATAAAAAACTCAGAAGATAAATAAATATGCTTTATTTATACTCAACATTTTTCATTTAAGGTCAGACGACACGTTCCTTGAAAAATGATAGTTATTTTTCAAATTTTCAACGGCCTCATAATATACCAAATAAAAATATTATTATTTATTATCATTTTTAAAATGATTAAAACTTTAGAAATATTTAAGAAATGAACTCAATATCTACCCAAGTTATACGAGTATAACCTGGGTTGGGGCAATTTACGCTTTATAATCCGCGAAGCGGATTATAAAAAAGCGTAAATTGCTCCAACCCAGGTTATACTCGTATAACTTGGGTAGATATTGAGTTCATTCCTTATAATTTAATTTTCTGTAATTTGCTGTACAAATTGAGTCAGTTTACTTTTAAAAATGATATTAATCTGTTCAAAATTCAAACGTAACGTCAAGCGGATTAGTACGTTTTTGACGTTAGTGCATTGTGACGTGTCTTGTGACGTGCAAACCAGGTTATACAAATTTAACTTAATTTTTCTATCCAATCAAATGCCGCGTTACAACCAGAATTAAATTATATATGAATATGCTAATAATTTCTATATCAACAATTTTCAATAAGAATATATAGGAAACTGCATATTCTAGTATCTTGCACAAATGCCTGATAAGGTACCATAATTTTTTGCAAGAAAGCTTGTCAAAGTAGTAGTAAATCAATTACAAACGAGGAACGTGTCGTCTGACCTTAATAATGTATTTAAAACTTGTTCAATGAATTTCATAATACAGAAAATAACGAAACCTTTTGCCAATAAAAAAAAAGGGGGTAATTTTCACAGTAAGCATCAATTCCATGAAATTAACCGAGCACCGACTCACCCTCGATATAAACCGCCACTTAGTTTTCACCAAGGGAATTTACGTACACTTGTTAATGATAACTACATATATTAATGTACATATGAATGGCAGCCAGCCAACCTGCAGCACTTCACACATTTCAGCAGACATACTCTTGATTATTGACAAACTACCTGCAGTGAATATACAAATCTACAGAAAATGTGCACAGATAAAGGTAATTGAGTAGATTATGTGGAGAATATATTGCTTGACAAATCAGAATGCCACAGAACTGTCACCACTAGCAGGTGCTATGCTGCAGCCTTAGGGATGCCTTTCTTTGTAAACCATTCATCGCTTTTATCTGCTGCTATTGCCTGAAAATCAACATCAAATACTAGATAATATGTTTAAAATTTAGGTATATAACGCTTTAGTAATAAGTATGATGGTAGTAACATGTAAATATTTCTTGTAATTATATACATGGAAATACACATAATTATGCTTTCTGCAGATTTTAGCTCAATCAGAAAAATATGGTCATTATTCAAGATATGTTGACACTGTCAAATGTGACTTGTTTGCATGAAAAACAAAAAAAAATTCAATTGAATTTTCATAAAACATTTTTTTCTTTTACATGAAACTCATATGAAGAGAACTTTTGTAGTACATACATCATATAAATACAGTCACTTCACATGATGAATTCCCATATTAATCATGTGATTGCTGATTTAATATGTTTATGTAATGTACTTTGTAATATAATGTTTTCATATATGGTACCAAACTTGGTACTTAAAATAAAAATAAATGCAAAAAGCATAAGGGAAATAAATGTATTCAAATTTTATTATCTAACATCAAAAAAGTAACATAATCCTAGATATAAATATAACTACTTGGTATTTAAAAAAAAAAAAACGCAATAGATCCATATTACCACAAGAACATTTTCTGCCACAATCAACTTGAGCAATTTTGGAGTGACATATCCCTTGTCATTTAAACATTTTTTTTCAGCAAAACATTACAACAGAGAAAATAATTTCATGATATGTGGAATAAAATCATAATCATTATTATAGAAATGCAAAATCAATGTTAATTAATTTAATGCAGTGATATGAAATTTTGGGGCCCAAGTATTAATCCGACTGTTACAACAACAAAATTCCTCTTCTACCCCCCCCCCCCCCCCCCAAATCTTGCCAAAAATAAGTTGTTTTCAACAAAACAAACCTGATCTAGAAGTAGGTCAGCCTTAGGATCCACTTGTGAGAGTTCCTGGAATGCTTCATCTCCAACAAAACATATCTCATGGCCGTCCTATTCATTGATTGAAAAAAAGGATTTCATATATCAAATCAAAGAACGATTTATAAGTAAATGACGCCAAAAAATATTCTTCACTGTTAGCCACTCAAAACATAAAGCCTTTCACTAACTTTGATGATGTCTGGATATATGGATATTGACAAAATATTCTAGAGAGGAATGCAAACAACAATTGATAGATTGGAAAAGTTTGTGGCACATTTTTATTCTTATTGAAAAAATCCAAACAGATTAATTTCCCTGAAATATAGGAATACCCGGTAAGTTATTTTGTATACAGAATGAAAATTTACAAGATAAGATTATCAGATGGAGAAAGGCATGAATGTAGCCTGTTTTAGATTAAAAGTAGTTCTTAGTTTAGCTGCAATAATGTAGCCCTAACTGATTACTTAGTGTTCTTTTTGTTGAAATCAGGGTGAGTATTTGAAGTTACTGTGTTGATGACCTAAGTACTTGGTACTGGTAATTTCCGGTGACCTGACTAGTTACTTACTGGGTCTGCCAGAATGACCACCTCCACAGTCGCCTTCCCCGGGGTGTCCAGGCTGACCAGCGGGGTCAGAATGGTCTGATTGGCAGACTTCATCTTTTCTTGAATGTCTGGTAACTGATAGGCCAAATAAAAACTGTTTTATTTTCTGATTGACATATTTTGCTACAACTTGGAACCAACATTTTTAAATAAATTCATCTCATACAAATGCACATGTATAGACTGACTCAGAGGTGAAAATGATCAAACTGAAGAGCTACCTGAGTTCTTGGACAGGAGAAGGCTATTCGCCCAAAAGCCTTGGCATGCTCCACTTTGGTACCAATGTCAATCAATTCCAACTTACACTAAAATACATAAAAATCAGTGTTTTATTATGCCGTTATATTTAAATATGTACACTATTTATTCATGTTTATTTTTTCTGACAGTGTTTACTTGTATTTGTTAGACTTCAAGTGTGGTAAGAGTAATGATTCTGCTGATTTCCTCTACTTCAATCATGAATGAGATTTTGCACTTGAACCAATCCATGATCAACTGACCATTTAACTTTGGGATGTCGCATTGTAGCATATATCACTTCTCAATTCAAGTAATCCTCTCTTACTCATCAAAGTTTTTTTTTTTTTCTGGCTTAATGCCCATTCAGAAGTATAGAAAAATTTGCTTTGAAAGAAACAAATAAATAAATAATATCTATGTATGGTCAATATAGTACTGCTTTTAGCTCCAGAAATCCACATCTGGCTTAAAAGTTGATAGAGGCTTAATCAGTTTGGCAAAGGTGTCCTTACTCATCATATACAACAACCCTTATATAACCACTTTGTCATCTAGATTTTTAAGGGGTAAAGAATGATTTAAAAGATTGCATAACTTATTTCTAAACAACTTTTCCCATGGCCTCTAGGAAAGGTGGGTGATAAATTTCCTAATTTTACAGTTGCTACATTTCAAAAGTCAAGATTGGCCAAGAAGTTGCTTAAAATTTTCGAATGTGGACAGTTAGAATTTGACAACTGACAACCACAAACAGTGATAGATTATCTACAACTAGTGACTCTGGTCAGGTGACCAAAAAAGCTTAAGAGATTGTAAAGTCTCTTTACAAAAAAGGAATAAGGTAATAATCAAACAAGAGGCCCACAGGCTTTCACAGTCACCTGAGTACTATAGTGCATAGTCAAACATGTTAGGGAGTCTCTTATTTGCATTTAGACTTATTCTGGAGGCATTTGTGCACAACTCTATGACCTTTCTAAATATGCATATAATTTCCATTCAATTACAGAGAGGAAAATGAGATATAAAGCATTTAAATAAGCCCTTATTCATTTGCACCCACCCCCTAGACACAAACCCACACTCAGTAAAATGGCTCAGTAGTTTCGGAAGAGAAGCTAAGACTGTCAAAACTGTTCACTGATGACCAACAATGCACAACGCAATAAGACCAATGGCAAAAGGGTATTTGAGTGACACAGGTGACCTTAATTTTTTTTATTTTAATCTACATGAATTCTCAACTTGATCATCACAGAGCTACTAGCTATTACAATTTTCATTGAAACCAAAATGAGTCACACCATTTCCTATCATTTGTACCTGATTGTCCCCATATCCAAGCACTGCAGACTTGTCGTCCTGGGAGTAAATCTTCATGTCACATAAATTTGACCAAAAATCTTCAAAATGAAAAATAAGGTAGAGTTCCTTTTCCCAGTGCATCAAAAGAGATTTTCACTGATCTTATGTGGAGTGCCACTTGAATTAAATCATTCAAAAATCTGAAGTAGAAAGTAAATGACAGTTCTTCTTTTTTTTTTTAATCCTCCCAGCATAATTGATTAACTGATAAAAGTGGTCTGGTAAAGTTTATCAAGGTAAATTCAGAGGGACAGAAAGGTCTGGGAGTGACTGCTTCTAAAACTGCCATTCAATAAACCAAATTGATTTGTATGTTTTTTTGTTTTTGTTTTTTTAATTTTAGGAATAAAAACTGGCAACTATCAGATCATTTGAATTTAAAAAGCTCTGCAGAGCAATTGACTTCTGTACCAAAAATGCCTGGAGGAAATTTAAATTTTATCAAAATACTCAGTTTTGTATACTTTACTTTAATAAGCATGAGTGATTGTACAGGGATACATTTTAAGTGTTAAATTTTTTTTCATACATTAGTTTTTATGGAAAAAAATATTTTATCAATCTTGATATACATGTATTTCAGTTTAATAATTCACATAATAATGCAAAAGTTCCATACCAACAGATTTCTTCAGATCTGAACAGGCTAATGCAACTTTCTTTACTGGATCTAGAAAATAAATGACGAAGTTACTGTTTTGCTTATATTATTTTATCTGAAAGATTCAAGAACTCAGAAATTCTATAAATTAAATTCTAATTCTTGGAAATTGAGCAGTATCTCAACCTAAGTATAATATACTAGCTTGTACAGAAAATTGACAACTCCCTTGTACCTTATCAGGTATGATTTTAACTTAAACACTAAAACAAACCTACATACATAGTTGAGTTTAAGTTTGTTGTCAATTACAGATGTTTTCATGCAGTAGCAATTAGAGTAAACGGATTGATGAAAAAAATTCCTGAAATTTCTCCAATTTTGAGACTTATATGTATATTCGTCCACAGATTGATGAGATCACATGCTTGCCTCACCATAATCTGCATAAGTATTTGATGAATCTTATGCTGTTTGCATCAATTTTAACCAGATTGGTTATATCTGGTCCAAATATTATAAATTGATTGAATAATGAATATCATATTGTAAAGATATCTCGATAAAATATAGAACTAAACATGTCTATTACTACAATGTACACATTTTTTTTATCATAACCTATTTGATAAAACATATGTGTATCTATAAAGACACGGAAATGGTTTATAGCTATTACTCAAAAACATGAAAATATGATTGTTTTTTCTTCATATTAAACTTTTAGAAGCTCTTGCACCATATCCAGATATAATTTTTATACTATTTTAAACATTAAGGTTCTCGGATCCTCAGCCTCAAAGTATTTTTTCATCATAAACATGTTATTCATCCTTCAAATTTTATAAATGAAATAAAAAGAAATTTTTGGATGGTTATCCATGCGTTTTACGAGGTTATTGCAATTTTGGCCACGATGAATATGATGGAATAAATAACATATACAAGTTGAAATCAAATTAGTAAAAAAGGTTGTACCAGTGCATCGGTGGCTCACACCCCTTTACCTTTACGTCATAGATCTCCATGGAGCCACTAAGCCAACGAGTTCGTTGAAGGGCTTAGCATAATATTAACATTTCAAAACTAATTAAATTTGTCTATATAAAAAGCATTTTTATGGTATGAATGAAAAATTCTGGATAATTTAGAGTTATTGAGGATCAGAGATCGTTAAGTACATTGTAACATACTCAGACCTATTCAATAACCTGCACCAGATAGATCAATTGGTACAGCTAAGACTACAGATTCAGGGGGCCAGGGTTCAAATCCTGTCTGGCCCATCATTATTTCTCCCACCCTGTTACAGTCCAATCTTAACTACACCCAGCCACTGACCTCCACTTGATTCCTTGTCCTCTATGATGAACTGGTAACCATCTGGTGATGTGAGAATATTTTGGCCTCCCTCTTGTGTGACGGAGTAGCCATTTTGTTTGGCATTTTCCAGGATATTTTTGGAATGTATTGTGATACCCTAAAAGATTGTAACTTATGACATACCGGCATTTGACATTTAATTGGTACAACCTGTAAACATTAATGTCAGATATGTTTTTTCCTAAAATGATGCTATCAAATTATTAATGAAACATATACAGTAAAACACGGTTATAGCGAACACAATTATAATGAACTGACACTTACAGCGAAGTGATTTTCATTCTCTGAGACTTGTTGTACTTGTTGTTACTACATGTTGTAAATTACTTGACGGATATAACGAATTACACTTAAAACGAAGAAATATCACACGTCCCTGGCACTTCGTTATAAGTGTGTTTCACAGTAAATTGTAATAACTTTCAATAAATGTGTTACATTAAAACATGTTTATAATGAAGTGCCAGAGAAGGGCGATTTTGCTTCGTAATAAGTGTAATTCGTTACATTCATCAAGTTTACAACATGTAATACATGTACAGTCATGGGGAATAAAATCGCTTCACTGTAAGCGTCAATTCATTATAATCATGTTCGCTATAACCGTGTTTTAATGTACATTGATTGTGTACTACATTGGTTTTAATGGAAATAAGCCTTTTACGTGTAAATGGATATGGTTAACACTTTATTCTGGAAAATTTGGGAGTAAAGGGGAATAACTTTAATACACAATATTATAAAGGAAAAAAATTTGACTGACCCAGGCTGCTGTTATATATATAAGTTTCAAAGCATATTGGGAATGTATCAGTTGTCCAGAACAACTTGGGTTAAAGTTCAACATTAACCCAAGTTAGTCTCAAAGTCTGGCATTTTCTTTTGATACTTGGAGCCCTCTTAAATACCATAGTAAGATGATTAAGCATCATATAACAATATTTATGAATTTGTGATAATAGGTGTAAATCTATAGAACTTCTTACACCAGCTCGATTAAAATGTAATAGCTATCCATATTTGACCTGAGCTTCAAGTTTGCAAATTAAAAGATAGTCTAATAACTCTAAAACCATATTTTAAAGACTAAATAACTGCTCGAACAATTCAGCTTTGATTGACTGACCTTAAAATCATTGCCCATCTGATAAGTTCCAATGCCATAGTTATAGGTCAGCTCTACCACAAAGTGATTGTCCTCTGGTCCATACCCCACCATTGACTTACTCCATTTTCCATCATATGGCCTGCACAAAAATTAGTGAAATTTAAATTGAAACATATTTTATCATTACACGTTTCTTTTTCAGTGATATCAACATCACCTTCGCCATTAGCTTCATTAACTACTTGCCCATTACATGCAGCATCACATCCTTTTTCAAATTCTTCGTGTCGTAAAAACTGGAATTAAAATAACAACAGATATAATCATGTGAATTAGCCAGATAGCAATATATATGTTTTGAAAAAGCAGTATATTTTCTGTTTTACTTTTTAGTACAGCCAATAGTCCACTGCAATTTATGAATATCAGAGGACTAATTTTGTTCAGGGTTGTCTCTAAAAATTGAAGTAGGAGGAAGAAATAAAAAAGTAGACTGGGGTTCTAAAAATCTAGCTTATAGCTAGATTGTGTTTGAATGCAATTAATAGACGGGTACTTACGTCATTTTAGACGGGGAAATTCCCCGCTCCCCGGGTCTTAGAGACAACCCTGTTTGTTGTTAGATTTTAAAGGGGTACTACAGCGTATATACTCATACAAAAAATCATCACTTGTCAGATATTTATGTTAACTTGTCACATTTTAAACAGGTCCAGTACAATCATTACATTTACCTGCGTAGCTTGATTAACCTATATAGTTTTATTTACCTACCTGAGGTAGGTTTATTTAGCTACCTTTATTCAATTTTGCATTTTATGTAAAACAGATAAAAAGTCGCATAGAACTGCAAACCTATATTTGTACTGTGTAGTTCCATAAAAACAACCCAGAGCAAAATTAGTTAAAACATTGCTGCTTTTAAGCAATTTTAAGGAAAACATGCATTTCTATTGTTTGAGTAACTGTATGACACCTTGTGTAAGATGAAACATGGATAAGTGTGATTGCTTCACATTAATTGTGCTGAATTATTACCAATCAATCATTATGTTAGCCAGAACTGTTTTCTTTCTTATTCCATTTACAAAGTAGCTGCTTGGTAACACATAAACAGTTATACATATATGAACCCCCAAACCTTAAGAACATTGACTGCATTTGCACAAAAAGCAATATATTTGCAAGTGTTTTTTGTGAATTTCTTTCAGATCAGTTCAAAGATGAAAATTATTGCTGCACCTGAGTGCAACTACCCGGGTGAAACTATTGGTGCAAATGCCCATTTAAAACAAAAGTATGATTGAATAGCTAAAAGTAAATAAACCTACTTCAGCTGTTCAGGTAGGTCAATAAAGCTATGTACATAAATCAAGCTACACAGCTAAATCCAGCGATTGTACCGGACCTGTTTAAGTCGGATTAATGTCGTCATCTTGTTACTTATTTTTGTCAACTTGTCATTTCTTTATACCAACTTGTCAGTTGTCAGAGATTTAAAAACGCCAAATTTGTAACAAAATTTGTTTTGCCGCTCACTGTCATCATAATACATGTCTGACAAGTCGAATTACCCTTATTAGGTCTATATTACAAGGGTTCAAGTTGTCACATACTTTCATTCCTAATGCATTTCGTAGGAACCTCGCTGTCTCTGTTCGGTTACCTATCTTAAAAACAAAGTGAAGTGCTCTTCTTGAAGTCATTTTTGTGATACTAAAAAGATAAAGAATGTTGAATAACACCGATCAAATTGGCTTGGTGATTTTGGCATTCACGTGAAACTTTGTTTACTATTGCACGCATTCGGCAAACCTCAGACGATTTCTTAGTTTAGATGAGATTGATCGAGGTGTGCCGAGTGTATTGTACGGTTTCATATTGTTTCGCCACCAGTGTTACAAAACAACACCAGGACTTTTCGGTCCAATAGTAAATACAGAGTAAATACTGAAATGTCATGAGTTTCTTTCCCTTTCTTCATTATCTTTTATTATAGTTTATTCAAATATGAACTTTGATTGTGAAGAATAATTTATTTTGAAATATAATTTGCTTGTGTATACAATACAGTCTTACAGAGAGAAGTAAAATAATCCCAATTTCTAATACCTTTTTTGTTTCATCATTAATCTTTAAATATTTTGGTTTATTTTTCTTTATGCCTTCCATAGGCATTCCCCATCTTAATCAGTGTACATAGAAATATTTCATCCTTTAGAAACAGTATTGTTTATCTACAGTATTGAACATGCTGATTAAGGTGGCTCTATACACCACCTTTTGATGACGCTGTACGCAAAGAAGTAAATCTGGAAGCATGCAATTCCGGTACTGGCTTATTTAAACTGAGGCGAATTGTATGGGGACCGCTCTTTTGAAAATTTTGTTAAATGAATAGATTTAATTTGATAATTGAAAAATTCATTACTTACAAGTAATGTGGTATGTGACACCTTCTCGTTGTGTGGTATTATTTATCAAAATAAACAATAAAATCAAGTATAATTTTTTAAATAGTTTCTTTCCCAGCATTTATATGTTACACCGTAGTGCAGTGGGTTAGTGGGTTCACTACAAACCTGTAGGTCATGAGTTCGATTGCCGTTGAGAGCCATAAATTTTTTAACTTTCCAAAATTTTCTAAAACGTATTTTTTGGTTGAATAATGTGAAAGAAAATTCTAAACCAGTGAAAGTGTTTCAATTATAATATACTTTAATGCACATTAATATCGAAAGATGTTCCTTACCACCTTAAGGGGATGGGAGGGTTGCTTTGAATCTCTCTCAGGTTGGGATACATAAATCCTATTAGCCTAGTCAATTTTCCCCTTTATTTAGTTGACTTAGTTTTGCATTAAAGCATATATATTTACTTTTACAGGCCTATATTGAAATACGTATGTATTTATCATTCCAACATTATATTTAGGAAATTTTCTTCAATTCAGAAATGAAAAGTCCCCAAGGTGTTTGGGCCTTGGAACTTACGAACGATAACCCTTACTTGAGGAACTTTCATACCAAATATAATTAAAATATTTTTTGTGTTTATTTGCAATGATTTTCATTCAATTTTTTATGTCACATTTATTGAAATACATTTTCTTATAACATCAAGCAACTTTTTCAGATGATTTGTCAACAGAGTAAGAAAATATGAAAAATTATGTTTTGGGGAAATATTAAAAAAAATTGCAATAATAACATTTTTGAATGTTAAGAAGTGTTATATTTTTTTTATGTGTCCAAAGGAAATATCCATCATATGACAAAAAAATTTCTCTCAATTTGTTAAAAGCTATCTTTTAAAAAAATATTTTACAAAAACACGAAAAAACATTTAAAATTCTTTAAAAATACCTAGAGTATCCCTATCATCACTTTAATATTTGATAAGTATATGTTTTGTGGTCTTCTATTGAAAATTGGAATAAACTGTGGGTGTATAGAGCCACCTTAAGATGGTGGAGCACCTATGGTGAATTCAAACAAAATGTAACCAATTTTACATATTCCATAAAAGTATGTAATTTACATGAGGACAAGAAAGTCATTTATTCCTGAAGAAAGATAAAAAACCAACATTCAGCAAATATGAATTTATTCTACGATAACTGAACCACTAGTACGTTATGAATACTTGGTGTATTACAAAATATATAAAGATGTTGAGGTAATTTTCTTTGATACAGTGTACAATACAGTGAATGGAATGACAATAGATTTAATCAGTTCCTCTCTATCATTACATCAAAGTCTCAACAGAATGATGCCTCAAAGCTGAGTTACATGGAATGCCTTTAACAGAATGGTAGGAGCGAATCGATTTTAAGCCAGCAAGTACATTAATCAAAAAAAAAAAATAGAGTCACAAAAGTTTTGTTTTGATCATTAAATACTTGAGATATATACTATTTTCCTGATTGTTTTAAAAAGTATTAAAATCCATGGTGATCTTGTGTCCGATAATATTCATAAATGTATGAAAAGTGTATATCATCTTGTACATTGTATGTTCACTTCGATAAAAATTAAAATACATTCAATTAAATCATAAAAATCCTTTTAGAAAATATCTTACCTTCTAAGTACAACACATACTATTTATACATCAGATTCTATAAGTATCTCTTAAATACATCTTTGAAATTGATTACCCTAGTAAATAAAAGTAATAAATTCTCTTTGAAACATTGGTTTTACCTGATTACAGTAAGCTAAAGAAAAAAAGATTGAAAAAAACCCTGTTCAAATTTACTTCTACTTCATTTCTTTTGCAAAAGCAATAAAATGGAAACATACTATTATATCATCACATATAACTCATATCCTTTTAAATAGCTTTCACGGTTTTATCTTAAATTCCTGTCAGTAGTAAGGTTTGCCTAAGAAAGCATGCATTGGATAAAAATTTACTGCAACAACAATTCATAACAAAAACTTAACAATAAAATAAAATCATAACAAATGAAATATCATATCAGTGTAAAATGAAGTAAGGTTGTCAAATAGTTGCCGATTTCTAGAACACGTTCCATAGACATTTACTGTTAATTGACAGATTTCATTTAAATCAATATAAGCATCACCTGTACAAATATTGTAAATTTGTCAACATTTTGTTTGTTTGATTGTATTTGAATCTAAACTACCAAGGAGAAAAAAATAATAAAACAAAAATGAGTATACATATATTTTCCATTGAATATACCCAAGTTGTACGTTACTTCAGTTGGTACATGTATATGAAGTCAAAAGTCTTTGGGAAGTTTGCCCTGCTGTTAGTTTGGACATTACTTGAATATCACTATCTCTTAATTCTCTTACACAACAATATGCCTAATCGTCATCTGATACATAAGGTTCCAAATAAAATAAACAGCTGGATAAGTACTGCACCAACAACATTCGTACATGACACAACTAGAACAGTTTCTCAACACACAACCAAAGTCTGCTGGTTCTTAAATTGGATGATTACTAGTAAATAACAAATGTATATAAAAATCTAGCATTAAAATCATAAAGCATATAGCAAATCACAAATCATATACATATAAGCTACCAAGGTTTTATCTGATACACTGGCATTCCAACACTCAGACTTGCTTCAACCAGCCAATATTACATGCAATGAAAAAATATGGTTTTTGCTTTGATTACAATATATAATTCTAAGTTACCGTAATATAAACTACCAATTTTCTCATTCTTTAATATTAATAAATACTGATCATATACTTGTTATAATTCGACTTGTCACTCTAAAATCAACTTGCTAACAGAATTAAATGTTATCACATGATGAATGCCACAGATATGACAAATTTATCCTCTTTTGGTCCCATGATGCATCAGAACATTTCCTGGGCAACAGTCAGTTTCACTCAGTCCATGGATATGATTGTTTGTCGTGCAGAAACATTGACCAAGAGGCTGCCATATTGAGTCGAACATCAGAGAAATATTCTTCATTTACATCCGTTGCTTGTCAACAGATTTCACTGTCTGTACGACTTCTTGAGGAGGAACCAAAGAGACTATCAAAACTGAAAGTAAAATCAAAAAAGAAAGTAAGTTATATATGACAAAATTTCAGATTACAATCTCATTGAAAATTCTTTTTGCCTCTAATTCCATCAAATATTAATGTTGAAGGATAACAAAAACCAATTTTATGATTTCTTTCATTAAAGTATACATCAAGATAACGTTGTAACGTTGGCAATGCAAAATTAACAATAAGCCCCAGTGTCGCATCGCTCACCTAAGCAACAGTGGTCAACTGAAATAACTCTGACAACAGCAGCTTTATAAAGTCAAATTTATGTATTCTTAAATTGTTTCAATATCATTTTAAGACACTTTGCACCCCCCCCCCCCCCACACACAAACACACCTTTGTAATGTCACATATATATGTTCAATGATGAACCCCAATTGTGCTCCCTATGGGTCACAGTTTAAATAAATCTAACATCAAATTGGCTATTTTAAATTTCAATCTAAAAATCATATCCTCAATGATACTGAAATGTAAATGTGCAACTGGTAACCCCCCCCCCCCCCCCTCTAGCTGACCTTTTGGTTGAAAATATATATATTTAATATGAACTTTTATAATTTCAGAAGCTTAAAATCAATATTTATGTAACTTATAACAACCTCAATTTTTCCTCATAAAATTCATTTTCAATGTATTTACAATAAACTTTTTAGCTTATGTACTTTTAAGAATTATTGTTCCTGACCCACGCAGATCATGACTTTAACAAAACCAAATCTACCATTGCCTGGGTAGCTTATGTACCCATTTAGATATAACATGAATTTTAGGTTCTTGAAAAGAATCATTTTAAAACAGTCCACATTTCCTATCTTCACTTTTACTTAATTTTTCCCCTAACCCTTCATTTAAACAAATTTCTAAACCTTTATTAGACCCACAGCATAACTTAACTTAAAAATTTAGTTTACTAGCTTGATTCTTTGTTAATTTTCCTTTCACAAATTACAGCTTTCATGCTTTTTTAAAAAACTACTTCGGAATTATAAACTTTGACCCCCTTCTATTCCTTATCCCTGGGAATCATGAAAAAAAATAATGATAAAACAATAAACTATCATATAACAAGAAGCTCATGTAAAGGTTTAATTTATTCCTATTGCAGTCTTTTTGGTTCTTGAGAAGAAGTTTTTTTTATTTAAACAACAATGACAAGCAATAAACAAAGTTTAATCAGAAAAGCTCGAACTTCAGCCTTTTGGCTCAGGTGAGCTAAATACATTTTTTAAATGATATACTTTGCACACAACCTGCCAGAGAGGTATCATTGATAAAAATTTCATAAAATTTGCAATAAATTGCTTTTACTTATTTACTTTCTAATTTGAAAAGGCAAGAAATAATTTGATACATATATACGATAAACTTATCACATCAATTTCCAAACTGCTTATAAAACAGGTGTACAGAGAAACAAAACTTGATTATACACATATATATATTAAATAATTTAAACTATCAGCAGGATGAAAAAAAACTTGAATAAATGGGATGGGGTGTAAAATTTCGAAACAACCAACATAATATAAATATGGATGGTACACATAGTAAAATAAATTTTATCCTATACTGACTAAGTACTGATTTGATTATACTACCATCTGATCTGTGTAAATACATGTATGACATGCCGTAATACAAAGCTGTCCTTATTAAAGCTCACACTGTCCTGTGTACAAGTACTGACATACGGTATATCTGGAATTTTTTGCGATGATCTATTTTTCGCTTTTTTAGCGACCTCTTTCATTTTCTATAAAAAAACTTTTGAAATCGCAAAAAATGACTGATGCAAATTAAAAATGCTATATATTTTCCCCATTTTCGCAAATTTTGTGACACACGAAAAAACCCGTATATACAGTATGTTATTCACGTACAGCATTCAAAAAATGACTTTTCTTTAACCATATAATCAAAGGAATGTACCAAGGTTTTAACAATATGATCAGTGAATTCTGTGTAAGTAGCATGGTTCAATTTTGACATACATTCATGTAAGTTTGAATGAATATCAATGAATTTGCTCCAGTTATTAGGATCAATCTATTCATCTTTTATAAATGCAGCATATGATTAAGCCAACTGTAGCTATTCTTTCTGAAGTAAGTTAATTCAAAAATATGCTGACTTCTTGTATAGATAAGAAACAAGAACCTGGGAGTAGCGGCCATGTCTCTGTGACTGTATAGGATATCAGTCTAAAACATCTGTGAAGGCTGGAGAAAGAGAGCATTGTTTTTTTTAAAAACTTAATGGCTGTTGATTACTTCTTACATATTTTTATGTAACATAATCAGAGTTCGCTTGCCAAGTATTAACTAACTGCTCCCCTCCCCTACATGCGGATCATAAACCCTTGGCTAACGAAGATGATGCTAGTACCTACATATATTTAAGGTTGAAATCATTATCCATGTTACTCGAAGTGTTGACTTTCAAAGAAACTGAAAACCAAATTTGCAAGCTACCAAACTGTGAAAATTAAGGAGCCCAATTACCGGTACGGTTAAAGTAATAAAATGACACCCTGCCAGGAAAAATCAGAAGCAGAACCGACATTGAAACAACAAAATAAGGTAAAGAAAAAATACACAAGTAAACTGAATTTCTTGTTTGGGACTGAAAGGTCAACTGGGAGCTGAATTAAAACAACAAAATTTGGACATTGCATACATGTTTAAACCGGAACACAATCAAATTGACAAAGGTCGGCAAATTAGGTAAAGCATAAAACAGATCACACAGCACTTCCATTCATTATTTTTTTAAATATGTTATTTGAATATGTAATTTGTATTAAATACATATGAAATGTACATTTATTTGTACACAGTATAACTATTCCTACATAGCATCTCAAAATAACAACAATATTACTGTTTAACCAGTAGGGGAATAATAAGATTTTAAGTAAAGTGCTAGGTTTCGTTGATATAAAATTAAAAATTCTCTGTACCAAGTACTGTAATATGAGTGTGTTTGTAATATGACAAGAATACAGGTACATGTGCTTTTATCGATAAATCATTTGATTTAATTTTTAGATTTGACCAGTTGGTTACAATTATTTTGTCTAAATTTACAGCAACACCGGGTCATTGAATGCTATCATAATTAACCAATCAAAACTTCATGATTGCAAAGTTCGATCTTCATTGGAACTATGCATTTTCCATGTGTGTCTCAGAAATATTCTGGAGCATATGACTTTCACCATCTTACTTACAGATCTACAACCCTATATATGCAGCAAACGAAATAAAAAACAAACAGTATTACAACTACAACCTAACTGTACAAAATAACCACGAAATAACAGCCGAAGTCATGCACAATGAATGTGGTGGAAATAACACATCAAGAGAGATAACTACGCTACGGGACACAGAGACAACAGCTGAATATAAAGAGAACTCAGAGAACCTTTCATTAACTACACAAGATTAGAAATCCAACTCTGGCAGGTTGAGTTTTTCCACTAGCTCTGTAAAACTGAAAAAACACATGTACATATGCAAGTTATGTAGTAAAATTAAGTTTAGTAAGAATGACACAGCCCTATAAAGATGGAGATTTATCAGTTGAGAGATCAAGATGTCCAATTTTTCTAAGTTTTGATACCAATACTTTTGTAAGTAGGAAAAAAATTCTTTTAAAATACTATAATGATAGTAAAATATACGCAAGATTTATTAATTTTTTTTTCAAAAAATCAATCTAATCTTTGCTGAATATTATATTCATACTGCTTTTTTCCTAATTTCATAGTAATATAACTGGGCAATATCCCATCATGCAACACATTTAATTTTTGTAAAACCATTATTAAAATACAAATACTTCCACATTTTAATGAGCTCTACTCTTAAACTACCGGTATTATTTCTTACAATCCGCCTACCTCACATACCAGTATATCATTTCAAATGTATTCACCATCAATCATTTTCTCTAGTTTTATTTTGATTATATGCTTTGATTCTTAAATGTTGTCATATACTTTATTTATCATGTTATTCAACACTTAAAATTTCAAATCTCTAATCATATTTCCTTATAAAATTAAACTTTTACTTGTTGCCATTACAATAACAGGTTCTGATGTTAAGTTAAACATATTTTTGTGATGACTTACAATTTGCGGATCCCCCCTGGTCTCCGGTGTCCTGGGTAGACTTTTTCATCAGGCTCCCTGTTGATTGGACCATGTACTGGCAGGTCCTCCCCTTGGTATCTATAAAACCATCATTAACCATTAATGATATTCACTTGTACATTAGTTGTAACAGTTTTCTACAGATTAAGTCTCTTCCTTACATCAGAGATGTGTAATCAAGTCTAAAATGTTACTGACAAATCTTCTCTCCTTCTCCACTGCTTTTATTACTATTAATTCACTACAGTCAGTACATGTATGCAATAATTATCAATTCCAGTTTTTTAATCAATATTAATGAATTCCAGTGTTTTTAAACTATTAAAATCTGTGATTATTGATTTTATCAATGTAAATACAAAATCAGGAGTGAATGAAGTGATGCTAGACACCAGGAACTATAGTATGATAATAAAACCTGTCTAATCTGAATGACTGTTCAATCTGAAATAGAGTGCTCCCCCATCAACCCAGTCATTTTACAATGTGCTGTATTATAAACTATAATGTCTACATCAAATTAGTACATATAAAGAACTTTCACACTGGTCTTAGGATATTTGAATTGTATTGAATAAAACAACAGTTTTATGATAGGCAACACGTCACATCCTTGTCCTCTTCCTATCAAAAACAAAGACTTTTTTATGCTACAAAGTACATGGTATCCTAATTTAGCAAAAACTCATAAGATTTTTCACCAAGATCCTCTTGATCGAGTTTTCTAAATCATAAAACCAACATGTGTACACTGTAATTATCCTTCAAAGTAATGCAACAAGAAAAACGTGTACCAGACAAAATCAAATCAAGTGCATGCAATTACATGAAATAATTGAAGTAGACATGCATATATAGTCACAAAAAAGAAAATCCACATGATATTAATAGCTATTTTATATTGCAGTGCCATGTGATCAATACTGTGTCTGCAAAATGGCCTTAAAATAACTTTCATTTAAATCAAATATAATTAAAAGAATTTAGAAAGTGTTTGTGAAATCAATAATGTAACTCGGAACTTACTCCAAATCGGTGCTTGAGTTAGTGTTCTTTCTTGGCACTCTGTAAAGGGGATTAACTCAAACAATACAAAAAATATAGCAAGCATAAAATGTGAGTATACATTCAAAATATTGATTGCCGGTACAAGAAATGTGAACAAGAATCATTACTGTGCGTGGTTGTCAAAGACTGTCCCCCCGTTATCATAATCAATACTGCTCACTAACAGACCCTCTGTAAACTCAATTCATCCCGCGCCTCTCACGTTGCCTTTATATTATTACAAGTAAAATGTCAATAATTGCTATTTCAAAACTATCGGTAATTATATTCATTGAATCAATGGCACCGCTGTTGACTATAAAACAGGTTAACAATTAATCTTTGACAACCACTAATTTAAAACATCATTTCCAAGAAAATGTGAACATTGCAAGAATTATTCATGCATGTCTTACATGAGTGAGATCTAAAAAGGCTTTATTGAAGAGAGTGAATTTGTGTGAACTATTAAGTCATTTATTTAATATCCAATTTCTGTTTACTCTGAGCGTGGAAACCCATGGCAAATGTCTGTGTACAATGTCATTACAGGAGAATATTGCCCTCAATAAAGGCATTAAACGAGAATAATTTCTCAAGAGAATATTGGCAATACATTGTAATGGAGTTCATTGATGAAATCTTGAGCTTATAATTCTTCGCAAATATTGAACGATTTGTTTCATTTAGCTATTTCAGCACATCTTTCTGGGATTGATATCCTATTTCATTTACTTTTTTTTATACTGTTACAGCGTTTTCAGATATACATTATGTGGTTAGCTCACTCTGCTAAGTAGGATGAAATTGAAAGATTTATACATGTATATATAATGAAGTATACTACTACCAGTGCATTGAAAGAGATACATAGATCAGTAAAAAGTTTGTTAAATTCAAAATTACTTTTTTTCCTTTGATCTAAAGTTAAAGAAAATTTAAGTCCATTAGATTTGCCTTTTTTCTCCAGTTTGACGCCATTAGTTGTATTTCATTGCATCATTTATATACAATATTCTCTTTTAAATTATCCTTTATAGTTATTGAAGAAAAAATTTGCACATTTCATTTGAAATACATGTACCGGTATTCCATCGAAGCAATCAAGCTACCACAATAGTAATCCAACATCTTAAGGCATTCAAAATCAATTTTAGCAGGCAATTACTTTTTAAATATATTTTTAGAAAAAAAAATGAAGAAAACTAAACAGCATCTACTGACACAAGAACTAAACAGATATATGGCTTACTTTGGCCTGAATGCGGTGAGCTCCTCCTCGACCTCTATCAGTTTGGCCTTCAGCTCGTTTCGCTCCATCAGCACTGTCTTCAGCTCCTTCATCGTGAATCGCGGGCGGTCCGGGTCCTTCATGTCGATGACCATCTTCCCGATCATGCTCATGTTTTGTTCGATGCTCTTCATGTTTTCCCCCGATTCCTCCCCTCTCTCCTCCTCACTCCCTGGCGGAGCCCCTGGGGGAAACTGGGGGATACCTGTGGAATGTGTGGCCCCCACCTCATTGTGTAGAGTCGTTTCATCCTCTTCCTGTAGTTATAGCCACATTGTTAATTTGTTCCTATATCACTATTTACACTAAAGTGACTTGGTATCTCATTATTTTATGATTTATTGATAAAGAGATTACAGGTCGACATGTTTTACATATGAAACACATCTCTCTGAAGTCACAAATTTTCTGATAAAGATTTTCAACTGCAGTATAGATAGTTGTTATCTTACAATATTTCCTCATTGGCTATTGCTTTGTTTGTTTATAGTTATTGCTTTGAGGTGGTTTTAAAAATAGAATATCTTTTCAGCAAAACGTTTGTCGCAGTTGTATATCTACTCCATTAGTGTAAATTCTACATTCTATACTATCGTTAGAAAAAGTGGTCCTTACCACCTCCAGGGAAGGGTGTGGGGGTCTGGGGGCGGCGGTGGTCTGTGGGGCCTGTTTCTCCTCCTGCTCTCTGACCAGGTAGGTAATCTTGGTGATCTGTTGCTCCTTGTCGGCTAGCTGGGCCTCTAGCTCACTCTTCTCCTCCAGCAGGGTGTGCGACTGCTTCCTCTGTATGCTGTTGCTCCGCCTCAGGTCAGAATTCACCTTCACGATCTGTTCTAACTGGCTCTGTAGCTGTGTTAAAGAGTAGAAGTTCACTACATTAACGCGTTGATTTACTGAAGTTATAGCATTGGCTTCATTGGTGTATCTATAAAAATTCAGTACTATCAAATATATCATAGCTAGGAGATATCAACACGTACCCATGTATTGATGCAAAACAATACATTCAATTCACCAACTCACTAGGAAATACTATTTAAAGCATCGTTTTGTATGTTAAAATATTACTGTAGTACTGATCCAAACTGCATAAATACAAAATTTTTGAAACTTAAATTAAGACACAAAAAGGCACCTAACAGATAAAACCCACTTCAAAGTGAATTACCCTCCAAAGGCACCTTAATTGCTTATGGGCAAACAAGGAAGAATACCGGTAATATTTATTAGATTCCTGAAAATTCATATAAAACTTTCATAAAATTGCATGTAAAGTCCTTGTAAACAAAAATCAATCTATCATGTCTGTTACAGACATGATAGATTGATTACAGACAGTCTGTAATATTTATAAATTGTGATTACTCAAATTATCAAGTTATAATTAGGACACTGCTTGACGATATGGCCTTTCCTGTGGCAACATCTTTCACACAACTTGGTATTGGAATCACTTTTTTAGGATTCAGGTCAAAATTGTAAATGAATTTAATACATTGTCACTCCAATACATTGTCACTCCAACACAAACAGTGCATCGCCAAATTTTGTCTATCAAAGTGGGGAGCCAAGGTAATAGAGCAAATAAGTTTTAATGCCTAAATTAAAACATATAAGTACATGTACTAACAAACTTAAAATTGCATGTTAAAAAGTCAGTGGTTTATGCAGGAAAAGTTTAAAGCTTTTCTAGCTGTACTTAACATGCTATGTGATCAATAAATAACAAACACATGTTGATATAATATATTTTTCTGTAGTTCTATTATTCTTTTAAAATATTTTAAAATCAGAGATAGGGTAAATTTGGGGGGGGGGGGGGATGGGTGGTGGTGGGGTTGAGGGTGGCCTTGGCCCTCCAAATCTGTAACCAGTGATAGTCAGCATTGGTCAGTGAGAGGTCAATAGCCCACTAACTATGTTGTAAGCATTGTACCGGTACAAATGTAAAAGGTAAATATATGTAGGACCAAGTAATTTTTTTTTGTCATGATAGCTACTCATGGTTTGTTACTTTTACCTACAATGAATTAATACATTGGTCTGCTCCATTTTTCATATATATACACACATGTCATATGGTATGGTACTAAAAATTTAGTAAATGAACAATTGTTGTTGAGTTTTTATTCTGTTTTTTTTGTTTTTGTTTGTTTGGTTTTTTTGTGTTTTTTCTGTCTTTATGGCAATGCTATTCTAGTGGACAAACTCATTGCAACTCTTCAATTGTGTGTCAATTTTGAAGTTATTATCTATTACTACTCTCAACCTGCTATCACAGCAAACATATTCATCAAAATTCACTGCTCTAAGATTGACCTGTCACACATGTGTAATTAACTAATTGATATGGCTCTTCATACTAATGTGTTGGCATTACTACTGAGGTACAGGTACATACATAATGGTAATTTTACCTGTTGTACCTAAAGCATGTGGCGGATGTTTAGACGTCTGGCATTATGACAGGTTTTAGATATGTAATATATATACAGGTTGGCAATATAACGAGAGGCAATATATGGAGATGTCGGTGTAATCTAGCAACGAATTTCCTTTTTATAAATGCACATATGAATCAGCTTTTATCAGGAGACTTGAATAATGTAGATAATTCAATGTAAAATAAAATATGATAATATGCAAGGAAATCATTCTGTTATGCAACTCTTACTGCATCACAATCTGCTGCTTTATGCTTCACTTCAGTCTTATATTTCCTTAGTTCTTCTCTTTGTTTGTCCACTGTTTCCTTTAGTTTAGTTAACACTTGTATTTCCTTTTGCTCGGTTTCTACAATAAACAAAAATAAGCTTTTAAGTTTTTAAAATATAAAAAAATCAAGTTTATTCAAGTCGTTAATGTTTTTTTTTTGGTTTTGTTAAAAATTCAGTCAGTGACAGATGATATTTTTGGCACAATACCAAAACTAAAACCTCACATATAAAATACAATAAACCTACAGCTACCAGTAGATCAATCAGTTTACATGTTCATACCTATATGTAATCTAATTCTCTCACACCTCTGGACTGATCTCACTAACACCTACCTCTTGTAACCGCTGCCACCTCCTCAGCCACCGCCTGTTTCGTGTCCACTAGGCGGTTCTGCAAGCGTTTGTTCTCTTCCTGGAGGGCAGACACAGCCTTTAACAAATCCTTTGTTTCCCTTTGCCAGTTATCCTCTATCTGCAGCAACTCCTATGTATAAGATGGTTAAGTTTTAATGGAAAATAAATAATTCACTTATGATATGTTACATGGATTTGTTATTTATTCTAAAAAAAAAATTCTAAATCTAAAAATAAAATGTAATTGTCTATGACATTGTTGTCACATTAATGAGAAGTATCTTGTCATCTTGAAAATCATAACAATATCATATTGTTATTTTAGATACTACAATAAATTGATGAAACATGTAACAGAATAATCTATCAGCTAGACTTAAACACCACCATGTAGCATATACATAAAATATTCTTGTGCTGCTTTGTGCTGTACATAAGCTGATCAATAATAAATAAAAGATTTTGAGCACAATTAATATGCAATAAGCTAAACTAGATACATGTACATGTATTCATGAGTTCATAAATTTGCAAAAACACACCTCTTCATAACGTAGTCTTTCTTGTGATCTTTCTTGTTTCTCTGTCTCCAATTTATCGATAGTGTATCTTAACTCTGATATTTCACTACTCTCTTTTTCGTATCTTCCTGCTAAACTTTCTAACTGCTCCAGGGCTTTTATCACTTTTGGCATTAGGTCTGTCACCGCATCTACTCCATAGTTCTCGATTAGCTTTTCGAACTCCTTCCCTATCCCTGCAGCCTGATCATAAACATCTACAACGGTTACCGACTCTAAAGAATCATCCATTATTACTCTTCTATCGGGAAAAGGATCCATTGATCCCACCTCGTTCCAGTAAAGACGACGATATTTTTTCCTTATTGTTTACATTCCTGTCATCTGAACTTACACAGTTTATCTGACAATCAAGCACCTGACTCTCCCATTGATTACGTCAATGTTAAAGACACGCTTGAAATGAACTGTGTCAAGGTCACGCTGTTAGAAACGTTCACATGACGCGATTCATGAATAAATCAAGAGTGGCGCGGATCCAATGGATGTTATTATATTATCTATGTGATCCGCAAATGTATTGACGCGATATCTAACTTAATACAGTGAGATTTATTTTTTCTTCGTCCGTATTTCATATACACATTTATAAAATGTATACGGTATATATATATATTATCACACATACAGTAAAAACACAAACTGATGTCTCAAAACACTAATTTTAATTAGTACGTAGCTTCAGTAAGATTGATAACAATGTACCACTTACGTTTAGGGTATGTGCATGCTTTGATTAAAAATCACAAAAAAAAACTTTTATAAAAATATTGCGTTTTCAGGCCTACCAAAAAATATTATGTCTATTAAAAAATAACATTGATGATTGGGCCTTTAAAAAAATTGTGTGTTTAAGGTAACCCGACCTAACCTACAAAAATGCCCCGATCCTACCATTTTAAGATGTCTGTTCTTATCCGATGGTGAATTTTATATTATTTCTATTAAAAAATCCGTTTTTAAATATGACACAAACAAACATTCTTAGGATTCATGCAGAAAAAATATAATAAAATAATGAAAAAAATCCCTATATACCTACCTAACCTAATTTTTTCATCAGCGTTACCCTAAACACAATTTTTTTATAGGCCTTAATAATGGGTGTGAGGTATAATAATATTGTTAAAAGGGTAGCATACCGTTGTGCTATGTTTTCGTCATCTTCGCTAGCCAAGGGTGACGATCCACGGTGTTTCTCTATTCGTGAATAGAGAAACACCGTGTCGTGAATAGAGAAACACCGTGGATCGTCACCCTTGGCTAGCGAAGATGCGTGTGGTCTGTAAATCCCATAATTCCAGTTCTATGACATTATAGTGTCCTACATGAAAATGATAATAAGGGGTGGAAGTGGTGAATGAGGTAGGACGCAGGATATTAAAGCCCATATGTCACTGTTTAGAGGCGCATCAGAGCCACTCCCACACAATTTAGATATGTGCAAACTACCGGTATCTCCCGTATCTTAAAAAGCAGTCATATGATTCGATTTTTCATCAGATTCGCCTTCAACGGAAAACCTATACATGAAAGCAGGGATGGGATCGAAAGTAATTTTAATTATAACTTACGATTACCTGCTTAAAACCTTCAATTAAAGTAGCGTTACCATTACATGGATTTTCAAATGTAATTGATTAAATTACAATTACCCCATCCCAGACTGCCAGTCAGTCCAAAGTAATGACAGGACACCTGCTCTAAAAACTCTTCAAATCTTCTATACCTCTCTATACTATCTAAAAATTATGGAAGTCCAGTCTTTCAAGTCCATCACCAGTAATTACCGGTAGAAATTGGTAGAATGATACAAAAACTAGAACTTGCGTAAAAAATGAATCCGTACGCCGAGCATACGGGCCCATTTTGACTTCGTAACGGTGAGCTAAAAATGAGCTCGAAAACTGAATTCATGATTTAACTCTTCCATTAACGCATGCAGATTCAAATATCAATTTCAAAGTAGAAGCACTTTCCCTCCATGATATATAGTACCCTTTCCTAATACCAGAACCTAAATTTCAAATTTTGCCTGCCTAACAACAGCAACAAGAGATTTACTAGAATTGAACGTATCCCCAGCAGTAGAGAATAGGATTTTCAAATATAACTGTCTGTTAACTTAATGATTATCGTTAAAAGATTATTCTTATTTTCTAAAACATATTCCTTTTTTTTAGCAATTATTTAATTTTTTTTTATTAATGTTAATTAAAAATAAGAATTTCTTATTGTGTTCACTGCGAAAATAAAACATTGCTAAAGTTTTTAAAAGATCAGTATCTACGGAGTGTAAATAAAAATAAAAATTATAAACAAAAAATATGATGATTCAAGATTAGAATAGTGACATTTTTATGGACAAAAGATATTTTTTCTTCTCCCCGAAAAATGGATCTCAACTCCTGGACCTCCTCAATCCTACGGTACTATCTCTACATCGTAACCACCCCCCCACCCCCCCAACCTCACACACGCACGTGTCTTTTAGGAAACAAAGGGGTCTGACCTCTCCACTTAAAAAAAAGAGAGAAGTAGGGCCTACATGTATTGTTACAAGTAAAGTATCCATGGTCAACGGTACCATCAAACAAAAAACTCTAGATTGATTTGTTTTGGTCTGTCTGGGTTAACAATTTTTCTATTTAAAAACTTAACACTGAAAACTTTCAAACAAATCATGCAGTTCAGTGGCGTCGGAACCAAATTGAAAGTGGGGGTGGGGGGGGGGGCTAGACTAATCCTCAGATATCTTGACAAGCAAAAAAAAAAAAAACCAATTCCCATAAATCTTGAAATTTCTAATCCGTTGAGGGGGGGGGGGGGCTCGAATACCTATGGCTCCAACATCTCAATATTTCCGTTTTCTCAAGGTAAAATTTTGAAATTTTGGAACAATTTTCCTTCCTGCGAGAAAAAGTGTGGGGGCGGGGGCTGAACCCTCTATGATGAGCGTGTGCCTAATGGTTAGGTATCACTGGCGTCGGAAGCAAATTGAAAGTAGGGGAGCTAGACTTATCCTCAGAAATATTGAGGAAAAAAACTAATTCCCAAAATCATGGAAATCCTAATCCGTGGGGGTGGGGTGGGGGGGTCCCTTTTTATTAAAAAAAAAACAAACCTAACATAATTTTTTTTTCCCAAATCATGAAATTCCTAATCCGTGGAGTGGGGGAGGGGGGGGGGTTAATATGCCTATGACTCCAACTTCTCAATCTTTCAAGGTGAATTTAGGAACAATTATCTTTGCTCCGAGAAAAAGTGGGGGGGGGGGGGGCTGAACCCTTTATAATTATGCTATGTCCCTAATGGTTAGCCAATAGGTCTAACTTTGGGGGTTAATATGCCTATGACTCCAACTTCTCAATCTTTCAAGGTAAATTTAGGAACAATTCAATTCAATTTCTTTATTAACCAATTAAGAGCCCTCAAGGGGCAACATGAAGACTGCACATACAACATCCAATGAACATAAAACATTCAATAAACATATACAAGAGGGAAAGAGCTGGATGATTGAAAGAGCTAAGACAGACATGAACAATTAAATAGTGTGTATATATATATATATATATATATATATATATATATATATATATATATATATATATATATATATATATATATATATATATATATATATATATATATATATATATATATATATATATATATATATATATATATATAATTATGGAAACACATCTGCTCCGAGAAAAAGTGGGGGGGGGGGGGCTGAACCCTTTATTATGCTATATCCCTAATGGTTAGGTCTAACTTTGCAAAAAAAGTGGGGGGGGGGGGCTAAGACCCTCTAGCCCCTCCCCCCGGTTCCGACGCCTATGGGTATAACGTTGCAAAAAAGGGTGGGGGCTAACCCCCCCTAGCCCCCCCCCCCCCCCCCCATCCAGTTCCGACGTCTATGCAGTTACTGTAAACTATGATCTACGAACATAATTAACTCAGGTAAAATAATTAAATTTGATATTACCTTGTGGATCTACATTTCTTACAATGAAATGTTATATACGAAAAATTATCATTTTAATTATAAGACAGCAATTGAATTTGATTACCAAAAACACTATTGACAAATGTTATTTATGTCTCTGACAAAAGCAGCCCGTTTTTTCTCATTTTGGATCGGGCTCGGTCGTATTGCTGTGCATGCGCAATAGATCAATTTACGTGGCATCCTGTTTCACTTCTAAGCCGACGTGTTTGTAACAAACCGGGCATATTTATTTTTATTTGGTTCTTCATACATCCAGAACTATGTATTTAAACATTGCAATAGGTGTTTTAATTTCAATAATTAGTTTGAAATCCATCGATTGTTATTTTATTAACATTGATGCACACGCAGAAGAATGTTTTTTCGATAAAGTGACATCTGGGACGAAAATGAGTCTAATGTTTGAGGTTGCTGAGGGTGGTTTTCTTGATATAGATGTGAAGGTAAGATTCTCTTTTACAATTTCCCTAAACATTGGGTTTGGATTGTAATTTGCTTATATATCTACCATATCTTTGAATAGTTTCTTACTGTACAATTTAATGATCAACAAAATGCATTAGTGCAGATAAAAATAATTAAGCAATTTTATAGAGTACTGGCATAGAGCAACAGAATTCCATAAGAAATATTTCAATACTGGTTCCCTAATGTCATTTTGTTTTACTTAGGTAATATGATTAACATGATTAAATTAATATTTTGAGACATTGAATGCTCTTGGAATTTTAGATTTATGGACCTGATGGAAAAGTCATTCACCAAGGAGACAGAGAATCAAATGGAAAATACACATTTGCAGCCCATATGGATGGTGTTTACAGATACTGTTTCAATAACAAAATGTCGACTGTGACTCCAAAGATTCTCATGTTCACTATGGACATTGGAGAGAAACCCAAAGAGACAGATAATATGGAGAGTGATGGTATAACAGACATCTTTTAGAAATTTCATAGTGTCATTTGATAATGCTTTCAAACTGATTGAACTTTTTACAGATCAAGTATCTGTTCAAATTCTTTTCTGAATGAGATGAGTTTCCATCTCTATGATGACATATTAACAACTCATAAAAAATGGCACAAATATAGAACACATAATATTTTATATATCGAAATAATGCTTTTAGAAAAATTATTTTTTTTTAATGACTCTCTAACACTTTTTTTTTGCAGCAAATCACAACAAGCTGACAGAGATGATCAATGAGTTGTCCACAGCACTGACTGGAGTAAAGCACGAACAAGAATACATGGAAGTCAGGGAGAGAATCCACAGAGCAAGTAAGTCGCAGCTCTGACATCTCAATTTTTCAAATAAACATATCCCATAAAACTAAGAATGTTTGATACTGAATAAAGTGAAACTTACCAATGGTAAATTGTTCTATTGTCAAAAGAAATGTAATCTTTAATCAGTTTATGATAAATGCAACTTTATATATTAGCAATGTATTTAGAATTTTGATTTTTATAACATGAGTTGTTTTTTAATTTAGTCAATGAAAACACCAACTCCCGTGTGGTATTGTGGTCCTTCTTTGAAGCCCTGGTGCTGGTGGCGATGACTCTAGGACAAGTGTACTATTTAAAGAGATTTTTTGAAGTCAGAAGAGTTGTTTAGTCACTTAAAACTTTACTATAGATGTGTGTGTATGTGATTTTCCATTCAGCCAGTGGAAATTGTCGTATTTAAGAATTTAATTATGCATGGGGAAAATTTGTCATATAGACTGAACAATTATTTACTTTCATTCACTCTTCAAGTTGAAATCTAAAGTAAGATACACTTAAATCACTACATGTTAAAGAACAGGGTAATATTTGTACTAAGTAAGTCCTTAACAATAAACAAATGAATGTATTGTGAAAACAGATTGCCCTGATTTAAATGCTTCATTTGATTACCATTGTACAAAGATGTAGTGAGTGCTTGATAATGGCTGTGGGTATGAATGCTTTAGAAAATGTGCATAATGTAAACCTGATATCTCATTTTCTACTGTTAGGCTACATTATTTTTTTTTTTAAAAGACTAATGTATTGAACTTTAATTTAAGTATGCTGGTTGGTTTCTATTTTATGATTTCTAATCATGAGTAGAAAATTTCAAAAGTTAGAATTCATTCCTTCACATCATTGTATAGAATGTACATGTATGAGTGGTTTCTTGTCATTTTAAATATTTTAGTTCTGAAGTGTATATGATTTTGACATTTTTTTCATTCCCTTTCTTTCTAGGTGACAGCTTTTTTGTTTTATATTTAAGGAAAAAAAATGTTAGATTTTGTTTTGCTCTATATTGGTGAACAGAACTTCACTTACCACGGAAATAATTTTTAGATGAAAATCTATATTTTGTGTCAGATGTGTATTTACCATCTAGAATACAGGAGGGAAAGATTATAAGATTATCAGTTGAAATAGGTTGTTTTGATTTAATATTTATAAAAATCAAATGTAATAACCTCGAAAAATATTTGTTTCGGTATTGAAGCTTTATTTTCTTCCCTAAATTTTGGCTGCACAACATAAACTGCCTTGTTTTACGAAGCAGCATTATCGTAACAAATATTGTTTCTTTTGTTGCACTTTTTGTATCATTAAAACATAAGAAAAAAAAGATCAATTTGTTCGTTTTTTTTTTTAAATAAAAAACCTCCAAAAATTTAATGAGATTCCATGTAACATTCCATTAAAAAAACCACATAAATTAATATATTCATATTGATATATGAGTTGATATGACCTGCAAATATAAAATATCCTCCCTGTGTCCTTCAATTCTTTTTACATGTGTATTAGTTTTTGTTCAACTGTTTTTTATTACGATAATGAACTACTGGAAAGATTTTATACCAAGTTCTTAAACTATTCGGCTCACTATCAACATTTCATCAAGAGCAATCTTTAAACAAAAATTATTGACAAGTGACAAACTAACGCTAAATTTTAAAAAATGAATGGGTTCATAATGTTCCAGCATGCATGTAAATAATGTGGCTTGTATTGACTACATTTGTTGACATTTTCTTCTAGAAATATACAAAAGGGAGATCAACGTATGTTTGTTCATCCAAACATACAGAACTATTATTAAATGCAAAAGCTTGTGCATAAACCATGGTTAGTTCTATATCAATTGTTTGATGCTAACATTTCTATTACAAGTACATATAAGAGAAATCAAGATTTTTTAAACTTTATTAGAAGTCAGTTGACCAAGTAAATGATACAACATCAAAATACCGGGCACTGTTGGATTTAACTTGGTCATTCCACTTGTCATAGGTACTGATGCTAAAACAGCATCGTTTTCATGCAGAAATTTTATCTTTTGATTTGAAACTTTTAGTGTGTCGTCACTGATAATCAATGTAAAGTCATCAGAATTACTTAAATCCACCTCGTTGAAATGTGTTAATTGAAATCCACTTTTCTCTGCAGATTTTGATAAACTTGTAGGTGATGAATCATTATCCAATGCATCTGTATCCTCATCCTCAAGGTTATCTGTAAGAAACTTTTCCTCTGCTTTCAAGATTGCTTGAAATGTCATTGGCCTTGCTGATGTAAAAATAACCTTCCTTCTTGTATATTCTTCAGCTTCTCCATTCTGTTTGAGTACATTCCAGGACAGATTTGTTTGAATTGGCATGTAAAAATGGCTTCCATCACTAGCTGTCAAAACTTCAGAGTCCCACATATTGCAACACCCTAAATTCATTATAAATGAATTAAATATTTGGTAAATAAAGGTACCATACATATAACTACAAATTGTGAGTTGTGAATAACAACGTGAGTAAACAAGATTTGATGGCAGAAAGAAGATGAGTTTCTTTGAACCTTTTGTGGTGACAAATCTCCTACATCCTACACCGTGAGCTGTTCTCAGGAGAACTCCAGCTGTCCAAGGATCAGTGATTCTGTCCATCACCACGGTAACAGGCAGCCTATTCTCTGTCTCACTGACACTTGGGTCTGGTTTTTGAGCTACAGCTATAAAAATTAGCAGATATGTTATACACATGTATTTATACTACATGTACATATAGTTACAACTACAGGTCACACAACTTTATAGGTAGAGTATCTGGTGTTTATTCCATATATAAATAAAAAATAAATATAAAAAATAGTGTTATAAAAAATGTGTTAGTAGATTGTTGTTTTTTTAATGTAATTAATTTACCTGTAAAAATGGAAACATACATACAAGAACACAATATTTTGTTTTAAAATTTTTGGCTGAAATTTGAATATTTTGACCAAAAGAGATGAAAGATTTTAGCTCTGATTGATATTAAATTTGGAACTAAATATTTAATTAACTCTGTCATGATACCTACCACAAATGATGCCATCAGACTCAACTGCCTTTTGGGAGACCCAGCTCTTTAAGGCTTTGACCTTTGTAATGTACTGCTGAGCTTCACCCAACTCAAGTTTCTCCAAAAGTTTCACCTCTGTAGTATATACCGATTTAAAATGGATTCCAGCTTTCACAGCCTGTCTAATAATTTTTTCTCCTTCTAGAAATATTGTTTGTGTTTTCTCGATACCAGCTGCTGATTTGGAATCAACCAGTTCATTCCTAAAATTGCAAAATGTCAAACAGAATAAGGTAGATTTGACTTTATTCTTGAAATTCCATTCCCATAGTACATAGTGTACTGGTGTATTCAACAGAGGCAAAAACTGACAAAATTCTTTAACTTGGCACCAAAGGTGATCAACTCATAAAGTTGTCAAAACTGTGAAACATTCACTTGCAAGATTCCATAGAAACAGCTTTATCATGCCTATCAATAACATTTCAACCTACGAATCTTAAATAAAAATATTTCCATCGTCTGCTGCCCATTGTTCAAACCATGACAAAAAAGATGAGGTTTGAGGATGAATCTATTATCTTGCACATCAAGAAATGCTTTATGATCTTACTGAAGTCATGTTACCTACACATGATCCCCAGTTATTTCATCCAGCTGTCTCACTCCGGGATATGATTGCAGCAAATTGCTTTTCCCGATACTTGATCCTTGAACTTTCTTATATTTCTGGTTTTTTCTGGGGTGAAAATAGTGACTGGCATTTTCTTTTGGGTTCTTCATCTCGTTTGTACTGTTTGCATTAGAAGATTTGTTTCTAAAGTGCATATTATGTGCATACATACATGACATAGGAATGATTGGTTTGATAAAATTATGCCTCATGGACGCGGCCATCTTGGTAATAATTATGAAATCGCGATCCCGATTAACAGATACCCCAAAATTACACGAGTGCTCAAGATCTGTATATTATCTATAGAGGTAAGATACTTGAAAAAAAAATAAAAATGTCATTATATTTAATTTGTTGTGATAGCAAATAATATGGTTGGCAAATGATTTGCTCAAGCTCATTGAGCTCCTTCGTATAAAAATGCATTTGCTTCAACTTTTTTTTATACATGTAGTAGGCCTAGGGAAACTTCCAAATGTTTCAAAGCAATTTTCACTATAAGATCATAAGCATCTTTACAGCTACTATTTCCAGAGGACTTATCGATAGAAATTCTTGTGGATCGGGGAAAAAAGTTGTCATATGACGGTGTTACGAGTCACGTGGTGATGAACCCAAGAGTGGTGTTCGAGTCAGTTATTGCCATGCTCCTTATCAAAATTAAAAAAAAAATCATACGAAGATTTTTGTTGAAGGTTTAAATATCATTCTTGCAAAGTCCCTGGATTATCATCGACACGGCGCACATGCAGTTTTCCAATCCATACATAACATTTAAAAATAGTCGATTTAAATTTCGATCAGAATTTTATTTGCGCTTTTTGAATGAATGACCAAAATTTGAATGTTAGAGGTCAAGTTATAAGAGAGATACAGAGGTAAGAATTTATTGTAATGTAAACAAAGCTCGAGTCTTATATTTGTTTACAAATAATGTAAAGTATAGAATTACCGTAATGATTTCTTTGACAAAATGACTCGTGGCAAATAAGGTAAACTGATTAAATGTGTTCATAAATACATGTATAGTTATCAACAGAAGAAAGCACCATTTGATTGAAACTTGGACCAATTAAACACATAAGGGTTAACAATAACAAGGCTCGTGCTTTGTTTACAAACCAAATAATTAAGACTCTTTATCTTGCATATAACTCAAAATTTGACTCTCATATGTTATCAAAGCATTATATTTACATCTACCAAGTATGATTCAATCTATTTCTTACGGAAACTTATAGTTAGTTCATTGCTCTATAGAAACAGCATGCAGATTGAAATCTACACGCCCCATTTATCGATTGGTCGAAATCTACAGCGGCTGAAACTGACAAGAAAATGACAGGACAGATATCGACACGCCCTGTTTATCGATTGGTCCAAATAAACCTATAGCGACCTAGGAAAAATCACGGACTGCACGAAATAATCATGACGATGTCAGACTCAAAGTCTCACAGGAGACGATTTTGCTGTTTCTTTTAGCTAACTTACTTACGTACATTAACAGTAATTTAATGAATTTTACTTACTTTTCCTAATTAATTTATCAATTAGCTTAAAGAAAGATGTTAATATAAACAATAAAATGCTTTCTTTGGTGATCATTGCAGAAAAAATTTACATAACCCGCTAACGCAGGTTATGTATTTTTTCTGCAATGTCACTACCTTCATATCATTAATGAATCACCAGAGAAAGCATTTTATTGTTTAAATAAATACCTATATTAGCCATTTTCATAATTAAATTTGGATTGGAAAAATGAAATTTAAGATTCTGAGCTCAAATCTTGTACAAGTCCTTTAAATACAAAGTGCGTCTTTGGTTAACGAATATAAGCAGTGAATTTAACGTTATGCAGTTATATCATAAAAATCTATCTGTGAGCCAATGCTCACTTGTAATACCCCCGCTCTGATGTGAATATACAAAATAAGCAAAGTCGACATTTAAAGGAAGTTAAAGTCCAATTTGCACAAAAATACATCCCAACGTATGGAATGCTCAAAGAGTGTGTTAAAATTTTAAGCATCTGCGATGAACAGTTACTGAGAAAAATGCTACAGATTTTTTTTTGTTACGGACGGACAGACAGACACTCAGGGGCAAAACAGTATACCCCCTTATTCTTCTTCTTCTTCTTCAGAGCGGGTGTATAAAAATCACGCATTCATCTTATATTAAATAGTTTAGTATTATGTGAATACACGCATATACCAGTTGATAGCTCATTACATTTTAGTCAGAAGTTTTTTTTAGTATACCCTTACACTATAGTTTTTTTTTCATGATATCAACATTTGGATCTGTTTTCAAAGTTCACAAAATACAACTTAAATTTGATATTAAGATAAAGAGCCCATAAGTGTCGCGTGATTGCGCTGTCTGTCTAAATAGAAACGTCTACCTATTCAAATCAAAGTACTGAAGAACTGAAAGCTCAGCTCTTTGTACTAATAAATAAGCTGAGTATTTTTTTGTTGAAAATGAGAAGGATAAAAATCCATTAAGCCAATGTCATGAAGGGGTCATTCTTCGCTATCAAACTGTTTTTATAGGTTAAAAAAGATTTGTTTTCCAGGATTTATAGACTTTTGAATCAGAAATTTGCAGGAACAATTTGTTGGGACCGATGTGACACCAGACTCAAGAGAATACAAAAATAAAATAAACTGAAAACAGTATATTTAAAAACAAAATACACATATTTGACAATACATGAACATGTACAGACAAATATTCATAAAAATAAAACAAATAATTGCCACGTTATTACAAATAAAATGAGTTATATATAATCAGCGAATAAACATATTATCCACTTATTTGATTGTAGAAGTACTGTTCTTCATCCATTACTACTTCTAATAACTTCTCAATATCCGGCAGTGCATTATTCCTCTGCCTAATGTACACGCAAGTCCGGTACATCGTACCAAATTCCATGGTTTTCATTTGTAACAGACTTTCTCGAAATAGCAGACGATGGTGCGTCTCTTTTTTGTACTCCATTGGGAAGATTTTTTGTCTTTTTGCCCTTTTGCTTTTTCGAGGTTCCATTCGACTTTGAATTTGATGCAATGATACCTGTTAGCTTTGAGTTCTGTCGTTTTAATAAGTTCCTTGGTGAAGGCGGACTAGAGCTATAATGATTGACCTGTGGGGACTCCCCCCAGCTACAGCAAGACCTCTTTTTCTTTTTACTCTTCATCAGTCGTCCTCGAAGTCTTCGTTCACTATTCTTCAAATAATACTCACTGAAATTAGCGGCTACAACTGCTATCGGCATTGCTATAATCAGTATACCGGATGCTGCGCACGCAATGCCCACCAGTTTACCAGCAGAGGATGTTGGGTACATGTCTCCATAGCCAACTGTTGTCATGGTGATGATTGCCCACCACACACTTTCAATTATAGTGGGAAAGACATCTTGTTCATTAAATTCAGCAAAATACACAAAGCTGGCGAAAAAGACCGAAGCCAGAAGAAAAGTGATAAACAATAGCAAAAGTTCCTTGATGCTGGCTTTAAGCGACATGAATAGAATTTTCAGAGCACTGAATTGCTTCATTAATCGAAAGAACCGCAACAAACGCAAAACTAGCGATGCTTTGAGAACAGTGTAAAAGTTAATCATCCCGGAATCATTCAGATATTTCTCGATCTGCGTTTCTATTGCAAAAGTCGTCCACATGGCAACCACAAGGTACAAGTCTAAAATATTAAGCACGTAGGTGAAAAACTTGATTTTGCGCGGGCAGGTGAAGAAATGGGCGAATAGCTCGAGGGTAAAGAAGACTATACAGAACAGATCTATGTTGTCCAGCAGAGGATGAATCTCCGTGGTTAAGAACATGACTTGTTTTGCATTGTTCAGGTTCACGGATTGGAACAGAGAGATCGTAGAGTAGTTTTTCATGTACACCAGTTTTTCACGTGTCATGGTTTCGTTTCGGCAATACGGCTGATAGGACAAGAGGAACACCAGAACAGACAACAGGACCAGAGCCAGGTACAGGGCGTTGAAAATCTGAGAAAAGAAAGAAATAAAAGTGAGGTTAAAATCACTTGATGGGGTAAACGTAATCTTGTACACTGTTATATTGTTATTGAGTAAGACGGTGCTGCCATTTTAAATTTTTACTATATGGTTGCAAGAATTCAGTACGTTGTTCAGATTAATCATACAAGTTTGGACCTTTTGCAGCAGGAAGTCTTTTGAAAGGTTGATGTGATATCACGATTTCAATTTGTACCTGATTATACAGGCATGGTACACAAATGCAATTTTAAAATACTTCACACAAATGTCCAATCTATTTGTAAAATGGTAGTATTAATAAGTAAGTTTTAGAATTTAAGAACGTATAAATGGCAAGTACATACGTATAACGTTTTGTATTGCTAGCATTGGCTCGCCAAAGAACGTATTTTCAACGATTGACTGTGCTTTGATGGCAATGATTTATGAATACTTTGAAGTATAAAAGCTTTTGTAAATCACAGATTAATTAACGTACATGTACATGAACTGATAATTTTGTTTCTAACCTAGATGTAACTGATAAAATCGGATTTGATTTTTCCATTGCATAATGAACAATTATATTCTAGTAAAAGATTAGGACAAGAAAAGGGGGTATCATTAAGGGTCACAGTTATATAACAAGGCTTTTTAATACGGGTTTAAAAGAATAAGTGGATTGTCATGCGTTTGAATATAACGAATATATTCCGTACATACTGACAAGGAGTTTGGTGACGTGTATTCGATCAGAGTTTTTGTCCGCCTCTTTTAGAAGTTGATAATCAAGGAGTGTAACAAAAAAACCGTGACTTTAAACAAAATGTTCATGGCCAATTTCTAAATAAAAAAGCATCACAAACCTTAGCACAAGTTGAAGATTTGGGCTGGTCTAAAGTTATCCATATTGTTCTGAACATTTTTTTCATCTTACTGTTCCTATATTCCGTTGGACTATAATCTAAAATGTTATCCTCGAACGATTCTCGAATAGACTGTATAGTATTCTGAGCCTGAACGTAGCTATGGTAGGAATGGATGCAACATTCGGATATGAGACACTTGGGGATCTTCCAGTATTCCAACTCTCTCTGCAGCACGGCGCCGCAGCAGTTGGATGGCACGTGCAGCTCTCCTGTGCGATACAGGTCCAGAATCTCGTTGAACAGGACCGGACTGTGGTCAAAGAAGTACTCGTCCGTCTCCGCGTTGTATTCCGGCGATGCAGGCGACAGGCTTCCCAGGCGGGAGTCCGGGATCTTTTTCAATGTAGACATTCTTGTTTGGAAAATTGTTCCCCCAACATTGATGAAGATTGCATAAATCCATCTCCTTTCCCCCATAGCATAAGATTTGTAAGAATCCGAATTACACTGTTTGCTGTTTTGGAGAAGCCATTTCCCCGTATGGTTATTGTTTATGCACACAGTGAAAGAAAAACGACTTACTGCCTTTAGTATTGACTTTCGGCCGACTCTAATACGGTATTAAATGGCAGATTTTCTGAATTAACACCTAAAACTTATTACATTGATTGGTTGTGTAATCTTTCAATAGATAAACTTAAACCCCACCGTTAGACCCTTTAAAAACGGGGAAATATCACTCAAATCATCAATGTATTTGAATGAATCGCCCCTAGGGTCTTAGTGAATTAGTGTTATTTCGTTGAGTTATATTCAGAATATTTGTAAACAAAGATAATTAAGACATATTCATTTGTTATAGATGATATCAAAAGATCGTGTATGATATACTGGTATGTCGGATAATATACATTTTACAACCCTTTATTAGTAGATTTGTCCAGTGATGCACTCCGCCACCCACCTGCGCTGGCGAATTTCGAATGAATGCTTTAAAATTTTATAAATCAATTATGCCATAGATGAAAGAAATGGTGGTACAAAAGCAATATCATATCGGAAATACTCGACTAAATGAATATAACTCTTTTGGTTTGTTAATACAAGGGTGAACTCGTGTGAACTTATTATAAGTTATCTGAACGTAATATTTGTTGTAAAACTTAGGGTTATATTAACGAGGAACTGTTGGCTCAGTGGCAATAAGTGTTAGGTCAGTAAACATAAAGTTGGTGGTTCGAGACTGGTTGTGGTCACTCGTTGTTGAAAGCCATGTTCTTAGACAACATACTTCAAGTCCACTCACCGATACAAATGGGCAACCACAGACGTCTAGAAACTTACATGGGTATATAAACTTAATGTATATTTTTACAGAGATGTGAATTTTTTTGGTTATCAAAGGATCCTTAACACTACCATCTTTTACCCAATTTTAACATATGTTAATATAGAACCATTTTAACAAGACCTTGGACTTTCGGTTGGACGTAGCTATCTATTTCTTGCGTCAAAACAAGTTGAAAATGACGCGGTTTCAAGCGAAATATGCACCGATTGCGTAGTCTCAGCTCAAAAGCCAGACAAATCTTGTTGATTTCAAAGAGCAATGGCTGAGTGGCTGACAATGAAATAGACAGGCCTACGTCACATTGCTGTTTGACACATCTACCCAAAGTCCAAGCTCTTGGTAAAATGGTTCTAAGATACACTCTATCATATTGTTTAAAAAGACAAAGAGAGAATCGCCTTTATTTACTTTGTAACACTTCCGAAAATATTATTCAAACAATGTTTATAATCGCGACCGTCACAAGGATGCTATTATTCTTTTCTCACTTCCGACGCACACAGTAGGTCTTTGAATATGCAGTTATATTTCTGTACACTATAGTATACAGATACAATGTTTACCAGCATAACCAATAACTTGTTTAATAGCAATCATTTACGATATCTTCAAGTGTTATGGCGCTAGAACTTGGCTGTCAGTCGTCATAGAGGTGTTTTGTTTCGCGTGCAGAACATGTTGAATGAATAAAACACACGTATTCTAGGTGTAGTTTATTTTTAATATACAGCACACACAATAAATAATTTGGCACACTGGTTGCATTTTCATCACCGGAGAGCAGGTAGATCACCCTAAAATGAAAAATAACTCGATGCTAATCTAACAGTACAATATCACAGACAAATGACTTGTTTTATATAAAAAAAATATGATCGAATGTAATTCATATAAAAAAAAACGAAGCAAATAAATCTGTAATTTAAGTAAGATATTTTCCTACCTAGAGTTTTGTATAAGATAGTCCCAAGGGCGGCTGAAATGAAAACAAAAATAATCATGAAAATGTGCTGAGCAAAGAATTATGAGCTATTTTTCTCGCTTATATAGCTTGTTACTGTATTCGTCTTCTGACAGTAGTATCTGGTGAAACTATTCAATTAAGCATTTTATACTTTAAAATGGGGTTACAAAATTAGAAAATTTTGAGCTTAGATTAATGACAATAGCCCCTTTCATAAAGAATGATATAATCAGTTTTGTTTTCGCAATATATTAAGGTACTATACCTGCTCCTACTAGTTTCCCTGTGTCAGTCTTGAGAAATCCCATGGCATGGTCCATTAAAGAAGGTCCTTGAAATAAATATGGGGATATTGGAGAACCCAGAGGACCATATCCATATTGTGGGATACTATTACCATATCCAAAACCAGCTGATGGCAATCCATATCCAAATCCAGCATTGTATCCAAATCCAGAATCAGCCCATCCAGGATTACCGGAAAAGCCAGCACTAGGTGGAACAACAACGGCGACATCTTGACCTTGGTATGGTGTCTGTTTCCCGTACCCTGAGTAAGTTTTACCATAGGATGCTGGGTACGAACTTCCGCTGTAGCCCGAATTATAGACCCCTTTCTGAGAACCAGTTTTTCCGTATCCCGTAAAGCCACTTTGATACTGGGATTGGGGATATTGCTGGGCATTGCCTTGGTAAAACTGTTGTTGGTAGAGCTGATTGTAATGGTTTTCTAGTAAGTGGGTATCATAGTCTGTGTTTGTCTTCCCACTCCACTGGGTGCCCTGATATTGGGTAGAACCGTAACCATTCTGAGATTGTGTGTTGCCCCCGTAATTAGCACAGAGACTGAACTTTGGTAGCAAGCAGGCGATGACAGAGACAAGAAAGATGGTATTGCTACGCATTCTGATGTCGGGTTCAGGCAAATGATGTTGATCGACTCCATGATGGTTCCCTTTATATACCAGACCTTACTGCAAAAAACTCACGTTTTACTATTACTCATTTCCGATTACAAAACCCCTGTCCATCGTCACGCTCACAGGCCTACATCGATTTCATTCACAAAATCATCTTGTGCATGCCCTCTGGTGTTGCAGCGTCATAGGGACCTATCCAATCAAATCGAGGAATGAGCGAGTTATGGAATAAGTTGTAATTCGGAAAAGGCGAGACACCCCTACCTTAAGTTGATTAAGTAATGATTAAATAACTCGTTGTACATGGTCTTCCGAAACTCCCCAATATAGCATATAGCAATTAGCTTTTGATGATTCATTCCATCAAATTAAGCATCAGATTTTCTATTATCCTTTCTTTATTCCACTTTATTTTGAAATCGAAGCATGCTGGTTTCTTCTAGATCTAAACATGTATATTTTATCAAAATCTAGAATAATAAAAGTACAGTTTTTATTTGTAGAAGTCGTTAAGATGTATGGTCAGATTTAAATATTCTTTTTATGTTATCAAATGAAATCATTTCTTGCACATTTTCAGCATTAGGAAAGTTACACAAGATGCGATAATTATATACTTCTCGATATTGAATTGATAAACGCAATGGTACTCCAATAATAGAGGTTTACTGAACGAACAAATACAAAGGATTGAATAAAAGGGGTTAATCGTGGATAAGGTTGCTACATCATTAACATTCTCTGCTTTTTTCCCCTTGCTATTAACTTAAGATGGTCTCTCATAACAGGCTTAGTCCATATGCATTTAACCAATATGTTCTTAAAAAGGGTGAAAGTTAAAAATTAAGTGTGTTTGGTTGAATAAAAAATAATTTTCAAAAAAGGGAAAGAAAAGTATACTTTATTGCAACGCATGCATAAAGTGCAGTCTGGTAATCATGAGTAATACGTGAACGTTCACTACGAGTCATACACAAGGGTACACCGTAACACCACAGGGGGCGTTCTCACCGGAAGTATGAGGCAATATATCCGGCTATTCAAAAACCCTGGGTACCATGCTAGTATATATACCTTGAATATGTGAAACCTGGTCAAACCGTTGTTCTTGTCCTTTTATGTATGTTTTCTTATGCTCTATGTTTTGCCTGTTGTTTTTTGTTCTGTTTTTTTTTTCTTCACAAAAAAACAAATCACAAAAATGAATCTAAATTTCTTTTTCTAAGCTCATAAAATACTCGAACTTCCGAATGACTTGAAAAGTGAAAATACTTGAATTTTCTTTTTCAGATATTGTTTCAGGAGCTTTAATCTGACAATCATGAACCAGTGCCATATCTCGGGGGTCGTCGTAGCCGTCTGCCTCTGTGTGTTATTGCAGACTGCCTCTGCCTCCCTCTACTACACGGGATACAGCCCGGCTCTGTACGGATGGAACCAACCATCCACTGATTTCTTTGGGAACTTCTCGGGAGGAAGCCTTGTGATGCCTATCTTTCGTAAGTCCTTTGTCTCTTTTGCTCAAATTAATACTACGATTGTCTGCTTTTTATTTCTAGCATCCTTGATGCCTTTTCTTTGCAATTGTCACGGTGTACGGTCTGTTACCTTCCCAAATTTTGCTTACTAGAATTAACCGTTTTTTCAATAATTTTACAGTGGTGTTGATTCTACTGTATGTGGCCAAAAATGTCTTGGAGAGCAGACGGCTTGGATAATCTTACTTGTGGTGAGAAAACTAGAAACCTACATAATACACGTTTATTCCCAGTCTTAGTATATGAATATTGAATTATTCTTTTATATTTAATGTGGTCATCTTTTAATCCTTGCGCATCTTTTTCAGGAACTTTAATACGTCATCCCACCTGTTTGGAGGAGAAACTCTGTTCATCGAAATTGCTGTGGATGACATTGAATCTCTGGACATATTCATTAAATAAGTTTCAAAATTCATATGATATTCTTTCATAGTTTGTAATTTTGATGATCGGGTTTTACGTGAAATACCAGTAGAAAGTGAACCGGATTTAGTTCATAAAGAGGTTCGTTCCTGTGCTTTCGAACAAACATTTTGGAAATCCTCAAGTCAAAATTTATTTCATATACTAATTCTACTCATATATTTATAGTATACAATGCCAACTACATCTTATTCAACAACAAAGTTAAGGCGAAAATACAAATTTAGAGAGTAAGGAACTATTACGGCTTTAGGGTTTCAAGAAAAAAAATAAACATTTTTGTTATCTCAGTTTAATCGCCAATATTTTTAAGTGTAATCAAAGTGTAACTTTAGCTTGCGAGTATTTACTTATTTATGGAAGTCCGATAATACTAATAAAAGCAGTTTTAACAAAAGGCTTGGGTTTTACGTAGGATATTACTGTCTAGTTTGCTCAAAACAAGCTCTGACATTTTGACATCTTTTCATATAATTCTCTAATAAATTCGCTAATTCGCTCATAAATTTTCAAAGACTATCAAAACTAGAAAGTTGCTAATTGTATGAAATGGGTCGTGTTTCAACAAAATATACATTTCTTGGTGAATTTTGAAGCTTGTCATATCATATCTATTAGCCACGAGTAGACCCCGCCTTCATTAGATCGGAGTTTGTCACCTATTGCCGCAAGTCCAATCTCTTGTTAAAACAGTTCTAAGGAAGCTGAAGACTGTTCCATGTATCTATAAACTCTTTGCTATACTTCTCAGATCCGCCATTTAATGTTTCTAAATTGCATATAGTTGACGACGAATTATAACTGGTGCTTGGTGCTAGTTGCTTTTCAAATCCTCAACAAGATTCCGGGCATGACAGGTGTACCCACAATTTGTCTTCCAAGAACTTGTAATTAAGAATTTGAAAGATACAGTAATGTTTCCATTTATATTAATGAAAGCAGTATTAACTGCAAATTATACAATTATGCATGTTAATATATTTTTTTGCAAAATTGTTTTTAAGCGCTTAAAATTTTTTTTATTATTATAATGATAAGTGGCCAAAACTATCAGACACGTCCATTTTGTGTCACGCTGCTTTTATGAAATTATTGGGCTATAGGCTCCAGAATTGATTCGTATAGTTATTACAGACAAAGAGAGTGGAAAATGTAAATATCAAAACATAATGTACATGTCATCCTACGGTAAAGTAGCCCTTTACTACCGTTATGACAGAAATATAGATATATAAGTTAAACAAGAAGTACTCATTCTCAGACATTGATAAATGTCCATTTATTAGAGTATTTGTATAAAAACATAAACAATTGTAGAATGTTAGGTTTTGGTTTTCGCTTCTTGTGCTGTTTCAATTTGTTCAGGTTAGACCATTACTCTGAAAATAGAAAGTTGACTGAATTAGGTAAAAAAAAAAAAATAATGCTGCATGAGACGTGGAATCTGATTTGATTTTTCCTTCGGGTGAAGCAATATTCAACTTACCGACTCTTTTTCCTGATCAGTTGTTGATAGTCTTGGCCAAAAGAGTTCCAACTGCCACTAAAAATAAGAAATCACGAACCATAATTAGATAAAAAAAAATAGTTACAGCATGTGCACATAAATATACATAGAGCGGGTTTATGAAAATTGATACGTACATGCACCGATCGCCTTTCCGGTGTCGCTTTTCGCGAATTTTCCAACTTTGTCCATTAATGAAGGTTTGTCGTATTGCAAGAAGATGGGCGAGACGACATTCGGCCTATAAAACGGGGCATGGTGAACCCCAAACTGGATTCCGGGTGCGTCAAAACCGGACCCCCCAAATCCAAATCCCCCGATGCGACTGTTGAAAGAGGCGTGATACCGGTTTTGGGGTGGAAGGATCATGACTGGGCGCTGAGGGTGCTGAGGCACGGACGGGTGTTGTAGACGTTGGTCAGTGAAACCGCCCCTACCCTGATAGTCGTCTGGGTAGTCCGGCTGATACGGAGGCACCCCCTGTTGTTGCTGCAGAGCTAACTGGTTGTAGTGGTTCTCCAACAGGTGCGTGGAGTAATCCATGTCAGGTTTATAACTAGGCTCCCATGGATGAACTTGCCCAAAAGAGTTGGTGTTGTGTCTCTGTCCCCACGCACATGATAACAGTGTAAGCGCAACCGCAGCTTTCGTTAATCCGTTCATTGCAAATTTTCTCAAATATTAAGTCTGCCTAAGAAGGTTGCATGTGCGGTATCTTATAACAGTTTACTCCATCCACGTGACGTTATGAGCATGATTTTGTTATGTAATCCTCAGGTGCTACCTGCCTTACTAATGTAAAATTCACGCGGCCTAAGGGTTGAATTATTGCTTCTCAATGACTTTAAACTACATGATTAACCGTCTAAACTGTGAAACAATTTCAAAACTTGGGTTAATTCTTATAAAAACTAAATGAAAGATGAACATGATTTATTGTATGTAGTAGGTAGCCTCAAGGACACATTTAAACACATTATTGGTGCGACTTCCATCGATCATTTGCATATTCTTTCAAAGTTAATCATGCCCATTCTATAGCAAATGAAGTAAAATTCAATATTTCAATCAATTTTATTCAATATCATTGACATCAGTATAAAAACTGTTTTCATTGACGCATCGTCAAACATTTTAGTGATATTCATGGACCAAATATAAGTAGCATTATATACAGAAGAATTTTTCACATCATATAGTATAAACACAAAGCAGGACAGATCGTTGTCATGTCAAAATTGAATTTAAAAAAAATTGCTGAACAATCACATATTGTGATATGTTTCCTTGAACTTTGAATCTTTTTTGAATATATTAGACAAGTCTGGCGTCGATCGTTCATGCTGTACTTGGACTATCGAGATCGGGAACTAGTTTTTCCTGCGGCGTGATTTCCGCTCCGTAATCAGACTGCGAGGCGTCGTGAATGAGGCCTTGACGACAGTGATACCAAATGTTGATTGGATGACCGCAGGAGATGACTAATAACACCAACAGTATCAAATGCACCTGTAAATGCCAATACGTGTAGGTGTCATTGATCTGCTTTATTAATCATGGAAAATGTTAGTGACATTGTGTGATTTATGACGATGAATTATTGAGCACAAAAGACCTCCATGTATTAAGAAAAAGGGGGAAAAAAGTTCAATGTCCCAACATAAGTAGCGAAATTTACGTAAAATCAATATTACGCAAAAACACCCCCAATATCAGTGATTTTCAAAAAATGATTTTGATTCTCAAACGTTTTAAAGATTTAATTTATGAATGTCTTGTGTGTTTAATGGCATTGGTCAATGATGGCATTGATAACAATTCCTTGCACCGAGATTTTAACAATGACTGTACGTTGTAACTAGAACCATTTTAACAAGAGCTTGGACTTTCAGCAGGACGTATCTATCTATTTCTTGCGTCAAAACAAGTTAAAATGACGCTGGTTTCAAGTGAATTATACACCGATTGCGTAGTCATAGCTCAAAAGCCAGACAAATCTTGTTGATTTCAAAGAGCAATGGCTGGGTGGCCTACAATGAAATAGACAGGCCTACGTCACAATGCTGTTTGACACCATCTACCCAAAGTCCAAGCTCTTGTTAAAATGGTTCTAATGCCGATTAAATACACTATCTAACGTTATATCGTGGTTGATCTTTGCTGTGTCTATTATATTTACTTACATAAAAAGGGTTGCTGTTCATGTGATGATGAATTAAGTATTGGAATGCAAACCCAACTAAACCACTTAGACTGGCAACAAGATAATGGCACCCGATGTATTTCCCAAAATGCTCTATTGGAAAATGGCTGAAATAGAATAAAAGGCATTTGAAACTTGCAAAAGTAAAGTAAAATTTAATAATGAATCATACGTCATTTTTTCTAGTATTATCCCATATTCACCGTGAAGAAAAAAATCTTTACGGCATAGCGGAGGAAGACATAATACTTTTATTGAGCTTGAGAGGTAATCATATATTAGATCAATAATTTGGGTTAATGATTTTTAATACATTCGATCAGTGAATACCATCTACATGTATTCAAAATATATCACTATATCCAAGTACACTTTAAACAATAGCGCTGAAAAAATGCTCTTAATCAGCAGATACAACATTACAACAAATGTTTAGAATACGGATGTAAATGTAATACGTGGAAGAAAACAAAATTAACGTAAAATTATTATATTTAAAAAAAAAAAACAAATTTCTCCAAGCATTGTAAATATGGAGTTCTCATATGTTTATGCTATTTGCCTCCTCAGTCCTTTTCACAAAAATAAAGGTCATTCTCCAATTGAACAAAATTTCACTAATTAATACTGCTTATATCATTACAATAATTATATGACTTTCATTATTATTGTTCTTTGTTATCACACATTTTCGGATCACACTCGTGCAGACTCTATTTAAGCACAGATCTGTGCACTGTTTACTAGTGACGCAAGACTGGTGGCAGTATTTGCTTCGGACATGACGATCTATATACGCCAATTTTGTTTTTGTTTTTAATAAAGTCAGTGATTTTAACTTAGAGATCGGGTGAGTACAGTGAAAATTCAAATAATATAATAGTCGACTATCTTGGATATTGGGGTAACCTATATCTATTGTGGTTTATAATAGGAAGTAGAAAAAACTTTGAAAATAAATTGTAATTTTGTACACTTGGTTTGTCTTGTGGGAAATCAGGAGAAGCCTGCTAAGGGATAAGGTATATTGGAGACGCTTAATTTTACGTTTGTTCACACAACTTTATAAATTACTACGCAATAAACTTTAAAATTAGTTATTTATCACTGTAGACATTTCTTAGTTTTACACAAAACGGAGGAACTTCTTTTGATATACTGATCAACCCGAACAGTCAGGTGCATACGCAAGTGCTTCCACATCATTTTCAAAAAAAAATAAATAAAAAAAAAATAAATAAATAAAAATATTGAATTTAAATAATGCTGATTAATGAAAACTTTCTTTTAGTAATAAAAATTAAACCAAGTTATCTCAGAATTTGCTGAGAAATAGCACAGACGACTGAATTGCCTTTCTTTTTCAGTAAGTAAAAAAAATAATGAATTGCTCTTCTGATATATTCTAATATTATTTGCATGCAATTCTATAGCGTGAGCGAGAAGTTGACAATGATTAAGAATAGATTGTCGAGATAGAAATAACGGAATCTTAAAGTTAAATATATAATTATCTTTTGCATTATAAGAGTATTTTGTAGACAAAAATGTTATAGACCAATAGGAGAGAAAGCACAAGACTAGTTAAACATAAATCAAATCAATCTTATTATAAATCAGGTACTACTGTTTCTTCTTTATCGTTAATTTTATGATGATGTTGAAGTAAGCATTTTACACATTAAAAACTGGGGTTATTTTAATGACTCTTCCTTTTCTGGATACTAAAAATGAAGTGTTTGAAATGCTGAAAACTCGCCAGCTTCCGAGGGCTTCGCCCCCTGGGTCCCCACCAGGGTTTCGCTCTGTACCCATTGGAGTAGGGGACGGGGGCTCAAGGCAGCCCCCAAACTCCCTGCCTTAATTTGCTTACACTATAAGGAAGCCTTAGCTACGCCCCTGAACAGGACAGTGTTACTCTCTATTCTATAATGACCAAAGGAGCCATTGTGTGCCTCATGGGTACATACTTAATACTAAGTAGTTCTTGAAAATAACTTTTACAGACTTGGTTTTTGCTACAAATTTAACTACTTTAGCTTGAAAATCGCATTGGATTTCGGAGAAAATAAACATACAATTATTGACCTGGGTCATAAAATTTGTTGATTTCGATCGAAGAAAGTTGTGTTTTATTGGATCTGAGAATTAACACAGTCTGAAAAAAACACACACATTTTCAAGATATCTGTGAACATAATCAGTCTGTTGTCATATTTTAGGTTTTTTCTTTGAAAGCATGTTTTGGTGGAGAAACCAGTCAAAGCCACTGTGGAGCAGGTGTCCACGAACAAACAGTTAATAAAAGGCTCAGGGAATGGTCCGCCCGCCAACATCGTATTTTCAATGGACTGGACGTAATAGGTATTGTAGTCGTTTCATTTCAGAACTTGAAAAGTGTAAATTGATGATATTTCCATGAATGCCTTTATATGTATATATTTGTGCAAGTCTTCCTCAGATATGACATCCACACTTTTCGGAGTTTAGTTTTTAGGGCTTTGTAATAGAAAAAACCATTTATGGTCGCTTGTTACCCAGTGTTCGAAATTTTACAATATTTATGAATAAGGATTTAGAATTTTAACAGTCACAGATTTTATTGAAACATAATGTAAGAAGCATATGCATGCAACATTTGACGCTCTAGCATTTTCGGTAATAATTCACTCTCTTTCGTCATTTGACCTTAGATGTTTCATTTCCAGACTAATATGATGCTAATTTGACTCTTATCAAAATCTTAGTTCTAGAGATGAGTTATTAGCAGAGTTATTCGATTATAAATGACAAGAACAGGGTACGTACACGTGACTTAAAAAGCTGACCACGGCCACCAACACTGCCACCCGTTCTACGATCTGGAGCACAAAGCCAGCTATCTGGAACGGCAGCGACGGAATCAGTGGCAGCAGGGAATTGAGCAAGGCCAGGATACAAGACAGCACCATCAGCATCAGACTTCTGTACATGTGTTGGATTCGAGGGGGGTCTGCAATTGAGTCAAACATGTTTATTTCACCACGCAGAGCGGGAATATCTCATCTCTGTTACCATCATAATGATATCTTTATGCTCAGGAATTTCAACTAAATTAAGTCTCGAACCGGGCCAAAAAAATTCGGGAGTTTATCAAAAGCAGTTTTTTTCTTCTATTTTTAAGAATAGCCACTATACACTTTTGAACATGATATTTTAAAAAATAAAAGTGTTGGACTTACTATAGCTTTTCCTCCAATCCAAAACATATCCAAGGCCCGGGGCCACGGCTAACCCAAGCAGTTTGAGACCGGAATATAGACGCAAATACTCTGTATTTACTGCAATAAAAACCTCTGGGATTACTTCAGTTCGTAGGATTACACAATATTGAAATTAAATACATTACTTGATGAACAGATTCGGAATAGACCGAACATAATGATGTCTGTATTTAACTGTCTAAAAGATATCTTTAAAATTACCTATACTTTGTATCAGGTTCGAATGTTTTTAGGTATCGTACTACAAGTGTTAGTATATAAATAGTGCCTGTTTGTACAGGCACTATTTATTTTATTATACTGAATGTCTTATTTTTAAAGAGAATTTTACTGCTTTTATATAGAAATGAAGTGAATTCTACGGCGAACCGTACGCACATAATTTACGCGCATGTAACAATTAGTTGTGTTACCCGTTGCGAAGTGTGTTCCAACGCTGAGGGTAATATAACGGATTACCAACTGCGTCTAAACCAATCAGATTTCAGTATTTAACATGAAAATATAATAATATTTAATATAAACATTTCATTATACTTTTGATCACTACAGAATGTGTATTATCGCTATAAATAATGCAAGGACGCAAAAAAGAGCTCTAATCAGTACGTATGTCAAAAGTTCGATACTAGTGTTTCCGCTTTCGTTAGTTTCTCACATGATCTTGAGATTTGACACCTTTCATAAGTATCATGTGACACTACGTCTAAGTACAGACTATACTATTAAAAATGCATATAGCATGATATCATGGCTCTAAACAAGATATAGCTTATTATGGAGTCTGTATTTTTTTTCAAAATGAAACCTTGCATTAGAAATCTGTAGTTTTCATAATCCATATACTAGGAATCATCAGAATTTGATTGTTACAACCAGGGTTGTATTGTCCCGATACTGGTGTCCTGTCCTTCCGATGTCTAATTGATATACTAGCAATCTTATTGTAACAATATAAACTACATAATTATATATAAAGAATTGTAAAATGCATTTGTAAGCATAATAGATTGCATATATGACTGCGGTCTACAAGTCTGTTCTTAATTTTAATACCACTGTATTTTAGTTTGAACTGAACAAAACGACTGCATTGCTTTTTGTGACGTTGTTTCGTGAATGCAAATTAGTTTTGGTAATACATGTGATATAGCAAAAAGGGTAGACTACATCATTCATTCTCTTACAATGGGCTTCACTAGTAATTCAATAATGGGTGCTTATTCCTAGAGATATCAAAACCAAGTATACATAAAAATCTAGAAATATTAGAATAATGTTAGATCACTGAATCCACTAATCAGATTATGAGCTGGAATACTGAATAAGCCCGCAGGAACTAAACATAGCACACTGCAGAACAAAGAACATCAATCGAATTAGATCTGCTTTTAGTAGAAATAAAATAAAAGACCCAATCAAAAAATACGCCGAGGAAAAACTAAAACGTACTATCTGTCCGACATCAAAATGTCAAGGCTGGATTTGCGCATGCTCTTTTGTCCTTTGATGTGTTTACTTGCAGATTTCAGTGAAGCAAAAATAGATACGAGATTTTAATTACACAACCACATTAACGATATCTTGAAAGAAAAAAGAAAAATAACAAAATGCTTGTATTTACTGTATTCTTTATCGACTCCCAATCTTGTGAACACCAGGCGGAAATTCTCGTCGTAAAAGCATTCCCCCAGATACAGAATTCCAAACCAGACGAGGGACCACGCAAACAAAGAAGAGCACGCTACGTTTTTAAAGGCAGCAAAGTCCTCTCTATTTCTGGAATCTGAAAAATAATATCTTGACGATTACTCCACATGCTTTAATATTAAGGGGGCTAGTTTGTCTACAAGATTAACCATTAGATCTACCTTAAATTTTCAAAAATTATTTATTAATCTATAAACTAAAATTATCTAGTAAAGAATAAATCCATATATTTGAATTTTAAAAATTTGAATGTTTTCCTATATCGTTCTATAGAAAGCTCTTTTATTTAAGGAGATTCATATGGTCTTAAAATAGCCACGGCCATCCAGCCCTCTTAAAGAATGAGATTTTGTTCACAATCTTTAACATTAAGATCATGGAATTCCAAGAATGACTGAATCCTTACCCCTTGAATTTTTACTTCTTCCATGTCCGTTTAATACATGATTATTCCCATACGTCGCCGGAAGTGGCCAGGGTATCCGACTCTTGGGTAAAAAAGCTATCGTGGACACCAATATTGGAACAATAGCAATAGTCAAAAACATAAAAGAAGTTTGGGTTCCTACGCCGAGGTCATTTGTAGCCTGCAGAGAATAAAGTATGTCAAACAGATAAAATTTTAAAATTAAAATGCCCTCACAGAATTTCTGTTTATATGACTCTTAAACCAATTCCATTTATTTTGTTTTGCTTCAAAAAGACTAGTAAAATAAAAGTCCTCGTTTAACTTTGCATAATTATTTGTACGACAAATGTTACCGCCAAAAGGTTAATGGTGACAACTTAACGTCAATATCAATACAGACGACCCCCGTTACGTGTTTATCAATAAACTGCATTATTTTTAGCAACCATTAAACGTCAAGAGAGAAAGAGAGGGTGTATGGGTCTTAATCAAAAGTAATGGTTGTTTTCTATGTCCTATAGAAGTACATAATTTACATCAAAACATGCTTTAGCATTCAAAACGGTCAAGATTCTCTTAATGATTTCAGATATTGGGTTTATTTAATGTCCCTTTCCGCTGTTTTTAGTGTAAGAAAATATTTTCGGTTCTATTTTGTCTATTTAGTACATGTTAGTATGACGTTCAACAATTTTTCAAGAATTCGAAAATTAAAAATTTCAAAAAGAAATATTTATATAAATACATGTAGGACAATACAGACTTTACTATGAGTTTCATTACTTTCACATACTGTATAAAGAATCATTATTTACATGAAAATGGCAAATGATCTTTTCCATGTAAAGACAAGAGAAATTGATACATATTTTACCTTCATGCATGTCATGATGACTGAGCATGCGTGGTACGCGCCTATGAAGGTTGCCATGACAGTGTATCGATGTTCCCCAAACAAATTGGCGACCTGCAGGTTTGTGATGAGGAGGACCAAACCGGCCAGCGAAACGAGGCTGAGGGCGGGGATCAGTAACCAGGGAAATGCTGAAAAAAGGTGAGGACCAGTTTAAAGCGGGGAACATGTGCTGATACCTACATGTACCACTAACAACTGTTCATTTCAAGTTATTTTTAATACTTCAATGCATGAAAATTTTTTAGAAATGTTCATAACCATCCCGTGTATTTTACCTCCCACAAAGAACGGTTCATTTCGAATACTTTTTATAATATTTTAATATATTCGATATATGGCAAAAAATTAGGGTTTTTCACGAACTTCCACGTAATCAACACCAGTGTATGGCTTAAAATAGGATTATTTTTATGAACATTCCGTATATAGTTCAAAGTTCCCGATTTTATATATGCAGTATACTAGTGAACAATTATTTCATTTACATACATTTAAGGCACAATGGAACTGAAGGGCCAAAGATATATTTTGTTTAAAATATGTGTTTTGATAAACAAAAGAAAAGTTTATTCAATGGAATAAAATATTCTAATCTATATATTAAGATCCTTCTATGTTGTATACGTATAAATAAATAAACTGCTTTTTGGAGATAAATAACAATGTAGATTTCTGATAATAAAGTCTTTTACTCCTAAGAAGATAAAAGAAATTGAGGAATAATGTTTTGTTGAAATTCAAATCCAGGCATCTTTACTAGCCAGAAAACCCTTTAAAAGGCTTTTTTTGAATAACATCATTAACTTTACTACGTTTCGGTGTGTTCAAAATCGCTTCCATTGTAAAAAAAAATAAATTTCAATATCATTCATCATAAATGCTTCTTGTATTTTTTTTAGCCTTGAGAAATTGTTAACTTTGGTTTTCTCGTAAAGTGAGAACATAAAAATAATCATTAAAACACATCGGCTCTAAGAAAAAAAAAGAAATAAGGGGAAAAAAGTATTAGAAAAGCAATTTGTCAATAATGTAATTTGGAGAACTTGTTATCAAGTTGTTTATCACCCGTAGCGTTTGTCATGAAATGGGCATCAAGAGACATAAAGAGTTGCAAACGAGGGATAAAGAAAATTAATCTAAAACTGAACAAAGGCCGCGACAAATGTCCGTCAACGTACCGGCGCTGGAGAAGGTCATCATCAGAGTCCCCATCACGAACGTCAATCTGAAGAAAGGAAGGAAATTGGATATAGATAGATAATTATCACATTACTTATACTCAAGTTTGTTAAAGTACACTCCCGTTGTATTCTTTGATTTTTTATTAAAGGTAAGGACAAATTACTTATAAGTCTATTTTTTTAATAAAATAAATCTATCCGGTTGTCGAACTCATACATGTACTTCTAGAGCAAAATTGGTTGTATCCGTTGATATTTCATGTTTTATTACCATACATTAAATTGTACAACTGTAGAAAGCATTACCACTTGTCTCGGATATTCTCACCATCACTAAATGATGATTTGTATAAACTATGTGAATTTGAGCTTGTTTGATTGGTTGTTTTTTTCCTGGGAGTGGGTGGGATGGGGGATAACAATCGCAAAATTATTTTAGAATCTTTCACGTTTATTTTCACATTTAGGAAATACTTAAATTTCCTTTCTTGGTAAATCAACTAACGTGTAAGAAGTCAAGTCTGCGGTATCTTTGAAGAGTACCAGTAAAATTGGCAACAGATGGTCCATTTCGCCTAATCAAAACAAATTACCTTTTTAAAACATACGTGGTTTTAGTATCGATATTAATTACATTTTTTTTTTATTTGTATGTGTACAGAATTTTGTAATGTGAATTAGATGCGCGAACATCCATTTAATGTAAAGACTCATGTCTGCACGTCGTATTTAAACATACTAATTAAACATTATATTTCACGAGTAATGTGCGAAAATCAAAGTCTGTGATGTCTAAATATGCCGTAGTGGCACAGAGAGATCTCAGTGCGCACAACAACAACTGCAAGGATTAAGGCAAAATCCCTTGCAAGGTGCACCATCTCCAGTATCCTAGGTATCTAGACCATCTCTACACCAAGCACAGGTGTCCATGAATCTAGTTTGTCTTTTCCAAAACCACAGACTGTTATGGCATCTAGTTTCAACTCTGTGAGCATAGAAATTTTTGACATCAAAAGTCTTGTTTTAATTCCACTAACACACACAGTTCCAATACTGTGGTTTGATTAATATTCAAGGGTATCAATTTTCGTTGATAAAGTGAAAATCACAGTTTCAAGGATATTAAATTCATGGCCAATGACCCCATCAATACAAAATGTTAATAGAAATTTCATTTCAATGATCATTTAATTTCGTGGATCAACTTAAAAACGAAATCCACGAAAATTGGTATTCAATGAAATATTGATGAAACCACACAGACACGAATGTCAGAGCACTCACACTTCACTGTATCATAACCAATAAGCTAACAGGTCATTGGGAAAAGCAATTTCATTATTAATAACAAGAACCCATAAAAATTCTAACGCATGTAAATCCAATAAATCTACTGAACTTGTACGTATTTGAAATGTTTTCTACGTTTTTCAAATGGTTTAATTTTGTTTTGTTTTTAATCAATTAAAATTTGTTTTTCAATTTTCAACAAATTTCCTTTTTGAAGTAGTTCAAATACGAACCATGCAAGCATTTTGTTTTTCCATGGTAGCAAACCTTTAAGAATATCATACATGTATGCCTACGTGTTTTAATTTGTTTGTTTTTTAAAAGCCAACCACTTTAAAAGTTATAATTTGGATTCGGATACACGTCGATCAAGTACTTTTAAAGACTCAATTCTGTAAGGTTGTCCATATAAATGAATTTCAATTCAATATTATTTTAACAATTATTTGAACTAATTTTTTTTCAAATGAAGCTACTCTAGTATGTCTTGTACGCAGTTACAAAAAAAAAGTTTTTGATGAAAAAGATCGTTGTCCTTTAAGCCTGACTGAGCTAAATTGGACAGGGTCTTGAGAACGTGTCATAATCCAATCTGGAGAAATATCCGCCATGTATGAGTTGAAACAAGGATATCTGAATCGGTTGATTGGTGTGATTATTGGAGTTATACCTTAAAGCTGACGAAACAAATCAGTCCTCTCATAGGAATGGTGATTATTGCAGAAACCCGGAACCCGGCACAACCAATTTTTGCTTCTAATTGGCTTGTGTGGAATCGTTTTCCTATATACTAGTATTTCATTTTCTAATTTGATAAAAACAATTTGTCCAAAAGAAGCTGTTTCCTTTGCGAGCTTAATTTCGATCATAAAGTCAGTACGGTCTTGTCAACTATAGTCTAATCTGGAGAAATATGCATGCATAGCTGCAAAAAGAACGGTTGTTGTTTTTTTAATCTATGTGCTGTAATGTTGTTAATCAGTAAGTGCGAAGTTATTCCGGATATACATTTCGAATTTTATTGTACAAAATGTTTCATAACATGATACCGGTGCTGTATTTTACGATGTATTTTCGACTTTATTTGAAACTATCATAATGTGACGTAATAGTTATCAAATATCACAGATCTACATAAGTAATGGTCGTCCTTGGCTTTGCAGATTTCTTGTCTACCAAAGCATTATGGTAATTACGGATCGATTACGCCAAAGGTATGAGTTGACATTAAATATTGATGCCACCATTGCTCGATTACCCTTGTATAACATTGCTATCATCTTTTTTTTTTCAAACACATTAGTTACCTGTCTGTCTATTTAACCCAAATGAACCCAAACACACACTGTTTGATCTCGAATAAAGAATGACAAACCTTAAGTATCTAATCCAAATGAACTCAGGCGAAAACGAACATTAACTTTAGCCAACACGAACGCACCCAAATGTTCCCCAAGAAACACGTAAGCTATTCACTTACGTTACAGCAAAATATATTAAATAATTAAAAAATAATAATAATAAATAACCTTAACAATTGTAGTAACATTTCATTGCAGCAGTCGGAAAAATTTCTTTAACAACTTTTTGTCGGCAGACAATTTTATTATACGAGCTTCCCAAAATAACCCAAAACAAGTAAAAAGCTGTCAATGTGATGGCAAACTGGGTTTTCTTTTATGTGAATTGCATCCATAATCCATTTGTCAACCCTGGTGTGATAAACACTGTCTACCCAGAGAAATAGTGTACCCTGTATGCAATATTCTGCGAGAAAATGACGAAGTTCAACAGCTGGTATCTTTTTCATAACTTATCAAAAGTCAGAATTCAAGTAATATGCACATCTCTTATTTATGTCCAATTGATATATTGAAAACTGTGGGAGGAGTTTTTCGTACAATAGGGGTACTCTTTTGGCAGCCGCTCACCCACCCGCCAGCCTGCCATTTTCACCATTTCAATAACCAGATTTGTCCTCTGGAAAACCAGCTTATTAAAATTCTGTGGTACCAAAGTTAACCACACTTAATTCTCAATGAACTGAAATAGAAATGAAATGGGTACAACAAATGAACAAAGAAATATCATTTGGAGTACTTAAAAAAATCATTGAGTTAGTTGAGGTATTACTAGGGTAAAAATACAATACCAATGGTATAACATTCGGGTCATTTAGAATTCCCAGGAGTTAAAGGCCTTATTGGTCACAGGCATTTGTGACATTAACGACGAATACAATTGCCGTAGCTTTACTTTCTATTTGTACCTAAGAGGCAAAGGATATAGAATGTTAATCCACAATCTATTTTTATTAATGATAAAAGCGAGCAATTATTTTCCAGTAACAACAACCTCTTAAAATATTCCCAAGTGACTTGTAAACCTATTAATGTCGACAATAGATGCAATTCCAAAATATATATATATATCATATTGCACCAGTGGGAAAGATAAAATCAGAATCCCATTCTACTAGAAGGGTCCATGGAAACATTCAGTTCTGGTGAAGTGGTTGATTTTTCATGATAAATCAAATCTTCTACTGGTATCTAACCTTTTCCATATCATCTTAATGTTTTTGGAGAAATGCATCAATCTGCGAAGAATGCTTATCAGATGACCGAAACAATTCGAGTTGGCGATCTACCAATGCAGGTGACCCAGTTACCTTTTTAATTGTTGAACATTTGATGTTCTAACATCTCCCTCTTTTCTACGTTGATAATTTTTAAAAAATCTGAAAGTTTCGCATTTTTTAATCTACTACCATATAAATAAGTATTTTTTCTACATTGTCATAATGTATAACATCTAATTTTGAAAGCAGATAATTGAAAGTCCTTTCCCCAGCAGTTTATACCCATTAAACACCAGTTCAAAGAGGGTTCTTTTATCCAAGAATTTACCAATGTTTTCAGCCTTGGAAATGCTCTTAGTCATTAAAACGCTTGTCTCTTAAGTCTCAGTCTTACGTACATCACCGGATATCGCTTATTACCAGACGTTCAACGGATGTTGGCCCGTTCTACCTTACAAACAATTTTTAAGCATGTTTAAAACATGTAACAGACACTACTGGACTGAGTTCGCTATACGTGTACGCGTACAGTAGCGCTTCATTTCCTTCTGATCTCTGTTGGACCAGAGTAACCGGCGGATGAGTTCTGGCCCCGACGTCACCAAAATTCAAATCATTCAACTCGCTTCTCAACTCCAATCGCATTAATTTAAGGTCAAAATTCAGAGTTGAGCCTGAGTATCGACTTGAGGAAAGTTGGCGACGGCGGGGCAGGGTATGAGGAGGATGAACCGGACTGACTTTTACGTTTGTTTCTAATGCATTGTGGATTTGTTTAAACTGGAAATTATTCTTTTCCTAATTGATGAGGTCCACAATGTTTCCGGTAATTGCTCGGCTGTCATCCGTGTTATACGCTCCGATACACTGAACCTCCAGTAGCGGCGGGGGCGACATTAAATTTTTTCAAGAGATCTTTGTCAGACGTCCGTCAGCATATCCGTAAAGGTGTGACTGACACATTACATGTAGTCAAGGCATCCTTAACTTCGATAAACGAATGGCGCGATAGATTTCGTTTTCACCCTCCTATCTGCAGTCGGATAAATTCCTTGCAATAAAACTGGTCGTTGGCATTAAGATAACTCTCACTGACCTCACAGCCAGAAACAAAGATAAAGAAATGCTTTGAAGCATTCATATTAGATGGCGGTATCCTTGTATTCTGGGAAGCTCTAGAAGTTCTAGGGCTGTTTTGAAATTAATGAGCCATATACTCTTACAGCAAAATCAAAATGGAAAGGATTTCTACTATTATGTCCTTCAAAAGTAATTCTACAATCCGCGAAGTCCTTTTGAATACTATATGTATTCCTTCCTCTTAATTTTGAGACACGAAGGCTTCTTCATAGTATGTCATTTTTATTATCATTCTTTGAATCCATCAGTAACTTATTTTCTCCATTCTCAAAATTTTAAAAGTTAAGCGGGCTGGATGGTCGTGAATATATCTATATAGAGTAAATGAATCTCCTTTAGAGGAGAAGTTTTGCATAAAGATATAGGGAAATATTATCTATGACAATCAAATCAGTTGAAGTTTTCACTTGAAACTCATTTGTAAAATTATTTTGCGATCCTCTCCATCTTCCGATCGGCCCTTCATCATCTAAGCTTACAGCTGATTCAACCAAAAACAGAGCATCTGTCATTATTAATATAAATTATCCCTGAATTAGTACCGCTGCTTCAGTTATGCGTTAAATTGCTAAAGAAAAGACGAATGTTTACATTATTGTGTCATCTTCAAAAGGCGTCGGTTTTGAACTCGATCAACATACAAGTGAAAATTATGGATAAAACAGATATACAACTCAGAAATTCTAATTTACATAAAAGTGTAAACTTCCGTCTTCCCTTTAGAGGGGGGGGGGTCAGGGGGTCTGGACCCCCCCCCCCCTGCAAAATTGAAATTTCTTTAAATTTACATTTGAGAATTACCAAAAATTTGCCTCAAAACCCCTCCTGGCAAACTCAAATACTAGTAACCGCACCCCCCACCGGAAAAATTTTCTGGACCCGCGCATGAGAAACTAGTATTTGTCGTACACTTGAAACAGTAGCTGCAGAGTATGACAAATCTTCCATTTATTGCTAATGTATTGTGTTGTTTTGGTTGATTTTTTAATAAACTCAGATGACCGACCGCAAAACGGAGAAGAACAAAAATTATTTTATTACTGAGCTGTAACAAGCCCGAAAATTCTTTTAAACACACCCAATAGCGGGGTGGGGGGGGGGGGGTGAAAAAAAAACAACTGTTGAATGACGTTCATCAGTGTTTACATTTTCGCAAAAAAAGATTGCTATTGCAAAGCTATTCCAAAATTACTCTCCCTACTTTTGTAAGAAATCTTTCATTTAATTTTTTATTTGTGTTGTTTAGGGTATACAGAAAGATGAAACGTCCCGGGCTTGATTTTCAAGCATGTGTGAAACTTCGATTTATTCAAACTTCCTATCTTTCGTGAAGACTGCGTATTTTTTTTTCTAGAAGTACTGGTCTAAAGATGTTAACAGAATAAGGATTTAGGATTTTTTTATTTGCAGAAAGTTGCGTAATTTTGGTAATCTTTATCGAGCAATTTAATGGTGTCACATTCAGCATAGGACGCAGATCAAACTTGTCTTGTATGTAAATTTGAATTTTTCAGAGAATATTAAAGTGAATACCTTAATTCATCAAATAATAGCCCTTAAAAACAATATTTGAAGTGCCTCTGTTCCAACAGCTTAACATTTCTTAATGATTTATTTACATCTACAAAGTACGAGAGAGAGAGAGAGAGAGAGAGAGATTATTGTGTAACAAGAAATAGGTCTAAATTACAAAAGACCATTAAACAATGTCAAAGAAGATGATGGAACATTCACGACCGATAGGAATTTGTTCGCCATGGGAATTAGACGAACGACAACAGAAAAATGAATGATACTCGCTATTGTATTTCAAAAGTTGTACCAATCAATCATATCTCTCTCTCTCTCTCTCTCTCTCTCTCTCTCTCTCTCTCTCTCTCTCTCTCTTCCACATAGCTATAATAATACTTTGAAATTTTGATAATTTTTTCTTTATCCCTATCATTTGTTTGTAATGAAGGTTTTTGCAAGGAGAAATATATGTCTAATCGTTAAGCGCAGTTGCTTCACCCATCACAGGAGGGATTTTCAGTAAAAAAAACAAAGGCTTTCATATATCAAGTTTCCTTTCATATATACAACGAACAGAAGAAATTGCAGCTATCAATTAAGAAAAAATTATGGGTATTCATTTCCTGATAAAACGCAAGAGGTCTTTAATTTAATTAGTGTTTCCACTAATACATTTGTTTTTATGAAATCACAAGACAGAATAAAATGTATCAGAGGAATGATAATTACTTAGAACATATAGTCTGTCCCAAGATATTTATCCAGCACATTTGGACAATTTTTGTTTTATATATATATATATATATATATATATATATATATATATATATATATATATATATATATATATATATATATATATATATACTTGTGAAAGAAGTGCGATTGAAATCGATGAAAGGGAAAATATCCAAGATATCTTCATTTTTTCACTTCGAAAAAATCACAGGAACGAAAACAGATTTCTGATGAAGATTTATAATGGAAAATGTTGTCATCTTTTCTCCATTCGGAAGTCACTCGGAATACCGGTATCTCTCACAATTTTCAACTTTATAATCCGGGTTTTTTCAAGTCTGTTGCAATGCAAAAATTAATCACCGTATACTTTTATTTTTAAGTTGTGTATTGAAACTTGACAAGCTAGAGGGGTTGAATCAAAAGAGAAATCTTAGGATTTTTTCATAATATTAAATGACGTTTGATATGTCACGTCAAATTCACAAAAATGAGCTAAAAATAGTTTCTCAGTTGGTAAACTAGGTTTATCGACTGTTAACTATGGTTTACGAACCGCAAACTATTGTTTACGAACCTCAAACTATAGTTTACGAACCGTTAACGGTTGTAAACCATAGTTTACGAATGCTAATCTAAGTTTTACGACTGTAAATACTAGTAAACGTTAACCATAGATTATGCTGATAAATATAAATTCTCATCTGTAAACTATCATCCATATTCGTTAACTATAGTTAAGAGTTGTTAATCATCGTTTCACAATCGTGAAACTACATTTGTCAGATAAATATCAGATATCTGAAAACTAGATGATCGCGTATACCGCTGTGCTTTTAAGTAATAATTAACGGTTTATATTTACATCCACTTAGTGTGATTCCCTTTACTTCTTACAGAAACTGATTGTAACTCACAGCTCTGTTGAAACTGACAGGACTGAAATCTACATGATCCAGTTCTAACCAGTTTTTCGATAGGCCGAAACTTTCAGCAACCCAAGAAAAATCAAAGACTGTACAGTACTAAATAATCAGGATGTCGTCAGGCTCAAATTTCCATATAAGACGATTTTGCTATTTCTTTTATCCAACGCACTGATTGTACATTAACAATAATTTAGTTTCCTTTTTACTTCTTTTTTACGATCAATTCATTTTTTTTTGTTAAATGAAAGATGTAAACATAATTGCAGAGAAGATACATAACCCGATCACTACCTTCACAACCGGCATATGGGTCATCAAAGAAAGCATTATATTGTAAAAATAATCATTTTTGTTCTGGCGAAAATACGCAAACACTATACACTATGCTTTTGACGAAATCTTCATCAAACTACTACATGTATACGTACATCTTTAAAAAAAAATTAACTTAGCTTTTATTAAAAAAAAATAATAGTATCAACAAACCTTATCTTTATAAAAAAAAGCACCATATAAAATCAGTAAATATACATACACAGTAAGGAGTCGGGTCCTGGTTGTACCATACTTGTCCAAGAAAATCCCCACAGGTAGAATCAGAAAGTTCCGCACAATTATAATTACAACATACATGAGGTCTAGACGATCTTCCTGCTCGTCACAGAAATACTGAGTGCCATTGAACGGCAGGCGGTACTCCACTTCCCCCGGGGCCACAGTGGTGGTAGTAGTTCTACATTTGGGCCGGTCCTTTCTCAGACTGTCTTTCAAAACTTCATTTTTCGTTAGATCTCTCGAGATATCTTCGGACAGGCTGACATTGCAGAGATCCAGGAAGTAGGCATCTCGCCGGAGAGTGACGGTCAGCCACACCCATCCGAAAATCACCCCCGTGAAGAACAGGCACTCGAGGGTGGCCCACACAAAGGTCACGTGGCGCTTACTGCAGCAGCATGGGCCCATTGCGACGTCCGCGCCGTATTCTGAAAAGTCGAACCAGCGGAAAAATGTTTATATGATTGTACAAGTATTGATTGACTATGTTAAAGTTACCGAGGTAGGATAAGTTAGAATCACTGACGTATCCATGACAGGGGTTTAATCGGATAAAATTTAGGGGAACCTATCAGAGCCGATTTTTTTTTAATAGATCTAGGTTAATAAAGGAAATATGAAGTTAATTAATGTGTGTTTTTCCGTTTAGCTTTTGAATTTTTTTTTGTAAATATCGCTCTATACTGCAAACAGATTTCATGTATTAATAATAATTATGAAAATATACAACATTCAAATATACGGTCAGAATAAATAAAATTCACGTTAATTACAAATACATTTCTCATTAATAATTTAAAAACATTTTTTTCATCAAAAATACCCCGAAGCATTAAAAATTTACAATTATTCCGGTAAAATATGAAAAAAAACCGAGATTTATAGACAGTGAAATTGTTTCTCATGGGAGGTGAACCGCTGAAACACATTGAAGCAAAAGTGAAATGGAAACAACCTTTTTATAATCGAAAACCTTTTAAAATCATTTGATAGAGTCTGATAAAAAGGATGACATGAAGATATAACGAATACATGTATATATCTGGAAAAGTATCTCTTACTCTAAAACAAATACTGTAACAATCAAAGGATTTTTGGTAAAAATCATAAAAGAAAGGGATTCTATAAATAGAATATTGTTCAAAGGAAACGTCTACAAAGGACTGTGTATTCTATACATGTTCATGCAGATCTTTTGAACTCTCTCAAAAGATATTATTCTAACAAGCACTAGTGATTATGTACCACTTGTTTGAACCACAAGTTGGTTCCTGAATACACTGTATTTCTGGTCATATTAGCTATCGTGTGATTGAACAAAACGCGTTTGTTTGTTTTTTGGGTTTTTTTTAGATATCCTTAGAGGTACCTCTTTACACGGTTCATATGAATGGCGGAGTTTCACGATAACGCGAATTTTCACAGGGTTATTTTCGCACCGTGTAATTTTCGCCCTTATTTCTACACTTACAAACAATTTCATCCAATCTTGAATTCGCCTCGACACAATTGTGTTTAATATAGCATTGAATGATTTATTTTTGACGTCGTGGTGTCAATAACTGCCGTCAAGTGAGCAGACAAATTGAATAACGCGCGTTAGATTACAAAATTTAATGGAAAAACACAGTAGAATGTATATAGAGAGATATATATGTATTGAAGGAAATTGCCCAGTCCTAAATTCGCCCTCTGACAACAAGGGCAAAGGAATATTGCCCTGTATATAGAGTTGTAGACCTCGTCGATTAAACTATCGATAGACCTCCTTTGTACAGCTGTTCTAAAGATGATGCAACAGCATTTTTTTTACTCGCAGTTACATTCGACCAATAATTTCACAATGATGGAATACTTTCTTTTCTTGTTTGATAAAACCTATTTAGTGAAAAAATAAAGAAAATTAACCTGTAGTAAAATGCTAGGTAAACCCGTTTCTTATCTACAATTGTTATTCAAAGTTCACTGCATTCAATTCTTGACAGTTAAAAATTTGCATTACGTGAGCTTAAGTTAATAGTCAGCAATATTGCAATGCGCTCTAGCTAACCTTTCAGCATCCGTCAAGGTACATTTAACTCATTATCTAAATAGTATAAAAAAAAAACGTCGCACGCGATATGGAATAGGTATCTCCCCCTGAGAGTTATTACATTTCCTTCCGCTCGGCAAATGGCGAAAGGACGAGATACAAGAATCGGGATTTTTGTCCTGTCATCTCAAGGGTACTCTTGATTTGAGTGAATCCTGGTTTCAAGGTTCTTGTTTAGCCTTTATGACATAATGCAAAAGAAAACAGACTCCGAAATACATTGATCTAAAACCAGTTTGATCTTTCACGTGCTCTGCAGCCGTAAAACGACAACGGGGATTAGTCCTTGCTCGCTTTCGAGTTGACAAGTTCAATCATATCGTAACTTGGATACTGTCGCTATAAGATACAGTCGCACATGGATCAAAAGTACGTTTGATTAGTAGCTTCCTACTAATCTATAGCGTCAATCATCGATCAATTATTCAACCAATAAAGAATAATAAAAGAAAGTCAACGAAAGGATCAAATGAGCATGTATACAAGGAAAGCAACCATCCGTCACAACTGACAGTGCAATGTTAAGTTGATGAAGATGATACTTATTTGAGCAAATTGCAGGTGACATTAATATAGGCATTTTTCCGATATATTTACATTCTTCAGTGTCTTTGCCTGTGATAACACTACGTATTGATGTTGTACTATACAATCCAATAAATTCAAATAATTGGACCGCAAGCGGGGTTTGATTATTTACATTAAAATATTTAATCGTACAATTGCTGAAAATTATATATTAAATAATAAAGAATCATTCTTTGAATATTATGAGGAGATAATTTCGGTCGGGACGTGATCAAATTCGGACTTTATTGGATTTGATCACACCCCGACCAAAATGATTACCTCATAATACTTAAAGAATGATTCTTTATTCCTTAAATACAATACCCCCGAGTGGTTTCAAACTCGTGACTTGCAGATCAGTAGCTGACGCTTAAGCCTTTATCTTACTGCACTACGCTGTTAAGACAGAACAAGAGGCCCATAGGCCACATCGCTCACCTGAGGAACAATAGGTATAATAAAATCAGCTTAATGGAGTCATAATTAATACAAACTATCTGGACAATGTACAATAATACATGTAGATCCTGTATAAATAAAATCCATTTTTCCCCTGGATATTCTTATGTTTATAATCATTAGTCCCTTTTCTAACAGGGTGATTTTATATTCATATCATATGTTGAGTATTGCAGTTCTCAAAAAGATCCTTAACAATAGTTTATATATGGGATATAAACCTACATCAAACTCTGAACCTTCTTGTAAAGCCAAAGAATTGTCCTGGGGCCAAAGTCCTAACAATTTTAAAGAATCATCTGGCTGATTAGTTTCTGAGAAGAAGATTTTTAAAGATTAACTCTATATATTCCTATGTTAAACTTCAACCCCCATTGTGGCCCCATCCTACCCCCGGGGGTCATGATTTTCACAACATTGTATCTACACTACCTGAGGATGCTTCCACACAAGTTTCAGCTTTCCTGGCTGATTAGTTCTGAGAAGAAGATTTTTAAAGATTTACTCTATATATTCCTATGTTAAACTTCGACCCACCATTGTGGCCCCACCCTACCCTCGGGGGTCATGATTTTCACAAATTTGAATTTACACTACCTGAGGATGCTTTCACATAAGTTTCAGCTTTCCTGGTTTTATGGTTCATGAGAAGAAGATTTTTGAAAATTTCTCGAAAATTTTCATAAATTCCTATTTATCTCCCTTTGCAAAAGGGCGTGGTCCTTATTTTTCACAACTTTGAATCCCCTTAGGCTAAGGATGCTTTGTGCCAAGTTTGGTTAAAATTGGCCCAGTGGTTCTTGAGAAGATGTTGAAAATGTGAAAAGTTTACAGACAGACGGACGACAGACAAAATGTGATCAGAATAGCTCACTTGAGCTTTCAGCTCGGTGAGCTAAAGAAGTAGTGCATTACAATTAATTTTGCAGTTTATTTTGAAAGAAAGTACGTCATAATATGGAGGTATCCCATACCCCCTTAATGCAAACTGACATGATGACCAAAAGCAAACAACGTAATTATCTTAGATAACTTCGTCTCACTAGTTTTGAACTTCATTGATCTATTGAAGTGGTGCAGCTTTGATATGTTATGTGGACTATGATCATGTAAGGTACAGTGTACTTTCTGTATTTCGTTCTGAACCCTGGGGACTAGGCGGAAAATCAAGGCACGCATGAATAGCTGTTTCAATCGTCTGTTTTTGTTTTGCACAGAAACGAAATATTTTTGTAATGAAGCAAGGTGCGCAAAGAAAAAAACCCAGGCCAACTTCAAAGGCTACAATTCCCCTTTTCAAAGTCATTTGACGTGGGCTATGAATATGATTTTCCACACCTTAAATTTCATTGTTTTTTATGCAACTTTTGAACATACATAAACTGTCCTCCCACTTTTTATTATTAGGACACTAATATCAGAATTAGTCATTTACGATATACCTTTCCAACATTTCAGACGAAGTGAATCGAAATAAAAGCTGGACATAACATATAAAAAAAACACCTTTTTTTTTGCTGAAATCAAAAAGCTATTTTGTCTTTATATATCGATGTTAACTTCAGACAAATCAATACTTTCCTTAACAAATGATCAATTATACGTAACAAGAGTCCGATCTGTCCTGATATAGACTGATATTAACAAGAAATAACAAAGCTCCTACCAGAGAAGGACTGAGAAACCCGGGGCGCTCACTCCGAGAGTCCAATACAGAACAGACGAAATCGGGTGTTTTTTTCCGACGCTTTTCACAGCAAGTAAAAGGGTTTTAACGGAGTTTCCAATAATACAGAAATGTTAAGAACATTAACCGCATTACAAGTTGGTGCTCGGAACATCAAAACTTCTATCATTACACATATCTAACGAAGCCACGGAGAGCACAGTTATTATTTAACCAATCTTCTGATGCAATAATGGGCTTTCCAGAGAGCTGAAATATGAAAATTTCCATTTGGTAGCTTTAAAGTAATCCCCTGAAACACGAATTTCAAGGAAAAAGTTCAAATAAAATATGAAAGATTACAGCTTTGAAAAATTAAAGGGACATGGCCATGATTTTAGTCAAATTTTATTTCTCTATTTTTATTGTTTACAATTCTTTAGTAATGCATTTCTAATGATCAATCAAAATTTGAGAGCGAGTTTTGGAGTTATAAGCAAGACACAGATCAAAATTCTTTGTTATTTAAACAATGTTTTGTTTACATTAATCAAATATACCTGTAAAAGTTCTTTTTTAAAGGGACTTTGACACGATTTGACTTAAAATTTTCAAATTTTATTTTTCCATTTTCAATGTTTATAATGATAAATATAGATGTTTATAATGGTATGTCAAAATTATAAAGTCAAATATCAAGTTATAAGCAAGATACAGAGTTCCTAATTTTGTAAACAAAGCTCAAATATTGTCATTTTTTACATATGTGTTATATTGGTGTAAGTTTCAATTAAATGTATCTTCCTTTTGTTGATAAAAGTATTTATGAAGATATTGAATTAGTTTAAATTGTTTTTTACATGTCATTTTGTCTAAGAAATGGTAATTCTCAGCATTACATTTTTCGTGAACAACTATAAGACTCAAGCTTTGTTTACATAACAATCAACTCTTACATCTGTTTCTCGCTTGTAAGTTAACTTTCACATTCAATATTTTGGTCAATCATCTAAAATGCACCAGTAAACCATTTTATACATAAAAAATATAAGTAAAATTTTTGATCTCAAATCATGTCCAAGTCCCTTTAAGCTAATTTTTCTTCTCTCTGCTAATTTGTTTTGAATAAATAAACAGTTTCTAGCGTGTATCACATTTATTTGGGTCTTAACGTGTAATTTTCTATTCAAGATTCAAAATGTAAACAAAAACATGACCTGAGATTTGTTTACATATCAAAGAATTCTGAGCTCTGTTATCTCGGTTTATACATGCCTATAGATACATGATTGACTCTCTTGTGGTTATCATGAAATGTCTTACTGAGGGATTGTAAAGTTAACAAAAAAAAACTAAGAAATTAATGCTGACCAAAATGGTGACCATGCCTCTTTGAAGACTTGCTTCACGTAGTTAATCGTAACAAGTGAAAAGCTGTCAATTTGACAGCAAACCGGGTTTTCTTTTATGTGAACTGTATCCATAATCCATGTCAACCCGTATCCAGTGAAATGGAGTACCCTATATGCAATATTTTGCCAAAAATGACTAAGTTCAAAAGCTGGTATTTTTTTCATAAATAATCAGAAATCAAAATCCTAGCAATATGCAAACCTCTAATAATTATAAGTACAATTGGTCTGCAAAAGAACAACAACTTCCTATCTTGAAATCTTTAGGAGAAGTTATCCGTACAATGAGGGTACCCTTTTGGCAGCCGCCCGCCCGCCCGCCATTTTTACCATTTTAATAACCGGATTTTTCCGTTGGAAAACCCGGTTAATAAAACAATTTTAACAAGAGGTTGGACTTTGAGTAGTTGTGTCAAACAGCAATGTGACGTAGGCCTGTCTATTTCATTGCTGGCCACTTAGTCATTGCTCTTTGAAATCAACAATATTTGTCTGGCTTTTGAGCGAAAACTACGCAATCGGTACACATTTCGCTTTCGGTTCTATTTGTAGATGCTGGTTATAGCATGAGAAATTAAGGAGTTGTTTCACGAAGTTATTTGTATTTATTTTCATAATCAAATCGACTTTTATTGTATTCTAAACATTTCCTTTGAAATAAACATTTAGATTTTTTTCATGCAATTTACAAAGTACATTCAATAATATTTTTGCTACATGTAAATGTTTATTTCATCTGAAATGGTTTGACTAGGATTGTTTTAGTTTCCGAACAAGTGAAAAGCTGTCAATGTGGCAGCAAACCGGGTTTTCTTTTATGTGAACTGTATCCATAATCCATGTCAACCCAGAATTGATAAACACTACCTACCGTATCATGTGAAATGGAGTACCCTATATGCAATATAATGCCAAAAAAATGACTAAGTTCAAAAGATGGTATATTTTTCATAAATTATCAGAAATCAAAATCCTAGCAATATGCACACCTCCAATATATGTACAATTGATCTGCAGAGGAAAAACTTCCTATCTTGAAAACTGTAGGAGGAGTTATCCGTACAATGAGGGTACCCTATATGCATTATTTTGCCAAAAAAATGACTTAGTTCAAAGGCTGGTATTTTTTTCATAAATTATCAGAAATCAAAATCATACCAATATGCACACCTCTAATATACATGTAGGTATAATTGATCTGCAAAAGAACAACTTCCTATCTTGAAAACTGTAGGAGGAGTTCTCGTACAATGAGGGTACCCTTTTGGCAGCCGCCCGCCCGCCCGCCATTTTCACCATTTTAATAACCGGATTTTTCCGTTGGAAAACCCGGTTAAAAACTAATTTGGTGACGTCATCACTTTCTCATATGGCACATGTTAGACTGAATTGACTTATCAATTCAAATTTTACAGTATGGGAAGTGTACTACAATGAACCAAGTTCATCACGGATCACAACACTTGGAGTTGACTGTACAAAAATATATCTTTTTTAAAGTGAATTATTTCGCTTTATATGAAACGTTCAGGAAATCAACTGTTGTAAAAAATTAAGCTGATACTTGATTATCATTCATTACGTAATTATTAGTGGATTTTCAGGTAGCGTCTATCCTTGATAGTTGATGGAACCTATCTGAAGTCAGTAAGGTGTGTTAATCGCTGACTAAAGAAAATAAAAGGGGTCATCTTAGATATAGCGACTTACGTATCCCTTTATCAAGAAAAGAAAGGGGTTTATAGCATGCAGTTGATGCTCTATTTCTTCTGAAGCAATAAATTTGGTCTTATAGCAATGAATTTGTCTCTATTAAAGTGCTGTTAGTTTAGTGTCCAAAGCACTCATTAACACGTTTTCTGCTGTTCCGTCAATGTTATATGGATTTCATAAACATTACAGGACAAATGTTATTGCATGGTACAATGTATATACCTGTATACTCTATTTGTGGGAACCAATTATTAAGGATTATATAAAAAAAAAAAATAACCATACTAAGGATACGCAGACCGATGACCAATGATATCATCAGTACAACACGTTATCAGAAATTGCACTTTAATGAACAAATTATATCATGAATCATCTCAACAAAATCCACTTAACGGGACTTGGACACGATTTGACACAAAATTTTCAAATTTTATTTTTCCATTTTCAATGTTTATACTGATAAATAAAGAAGTTTATAATGCTATGTCAAAATTTGAAAGTCAAATATCAAGTTATAAGCAAGATACAGAGTTCATCATTCTTTGTTTTGTAAACAAAGCTCGAATATCGTCATTTTTTTTTTTTACATATGTGTTGTATTGGTGTAAGTTTCAATCAAATGTATCTTTCTTTTGTTGATAAAAGTATTTATGAAGATATTGAATTGGTTTGAATTGTTTTTTGCATGTCATTTTGTCTAAGAAATGGTAATTCTCTACCTTACATTTTTTTGTAAACAACTATAAGACTCGTGCTTTCAACCAATTCTTACCTCTGTATCTCGCTTGTAACTTGACTTTAACATTCAATATTTTGGTCAATCATTTAAAATGCACCAGTTAATCATTTTATACATAAAAAAATAAAATAAATTTTTTGATCCTAAATCGTGTTCAAGCCCCTTTAAAGTATTCAACAATTATCGACGGAAACGCAGTATCGGTTCGTCAATGTATCTAACCTTAACAATACGTATAACTACCAATTAATGCAAAAACTTCTATATGATATTGTTTATATTAAATTTTCTCTGATTTTCTTTGCGATGATAAACTCGAAGCGCAACGGATACTAATGTGTTCTTTGCATGCCGATTCCATCTGTTAACATTGCGATCATTACGATGGAAAGGGATTTCCGTTCAAAACGGAATCGACATTACAAAATCTTAATCAGTGAAACAAAAGGAAGCATTCAGGAAGAGTCGTTTGGCGATTCACGCTTTGGAGCGGTAGTTCGTACACTACAGTGATGTAAACTTTTTGACCCGCCATTATAATACATTTTTCCATGATTTGAATGGAAGGAAGAGATAAAAAACATAAACTTGAACGCTGATTTGAATTCTCCCAACAAATCCCTAGGGTGTAAAAATAAAATGATGAAAGCCTTTTTTCGAAATTAAACTCGATGCTGAATATAAAGATTGTCAAGGTTGTCTGGATCTTAAATCCTACTTGAACCAAGAGACTATAACCATTGATTATAAACCCAAAGTAAAACCTTCATCAGACTAAGAATAGGCTGATGGCGTGATCATATCTACTCGAAAAGACCTTCAGCTTAACCAATTTTCTATTTTCAATTACAAAATGGCTTATTTATTTTTTTAAATCTATGCCTTTTACAAATGATCAATGACCTTCAAAACACGTTACCAGTTCCAACTTTTACACTACCAGTTAAAATATTTCGGGGAAAAAAAAATCACACCTGAATCTTAAACAGATGGAGATAGTGAATTTAATGTAGTTATAGAGGGTGCCAGTTTTAGCCAAGGGGTCTGGGCAGCCCGATGGTTAAACGCTTGTAAATATAAGACATATTTCTGTTTACTTTTTTCTTACGAATGGATGTAAATTAATCAGTTTAAAAAAAAATCATGTTCAATTGGACAATATTTATGAAGTTAAAAAAGGAAAATAATGCCAGCTTGTATTGTATAATAAACATGGAAGAGTCGTTTTACATACTCATAACCAATTACTTAAAGTCGAATGACATTTGAACCCAAAGAGAGGGTAATTAAAATGGGTTTTCTATGTACGTTACACACGGGTATTTTTATTTTATACTACACCGGTGAAATCAATTTAATGTAGAGAAATCCCATGAGTTTCCAAAAAGTTCATAATTAATAGACTCGGAAGTTGTACACTTTCTATGATCAAAAGGAGTATAATTCAACTTTATTTTGACAATTTTAGAGGGGGTGCGCGCTGGGTGCGCCCCCCTCTGAATTCGCCACTGCCCAACGTTGTTGTTTGTTTGTTTTGGTTGTGTTTAATTTGTTTTTGTTTGTTTGCGTTTTTGTTTTTGTTTTTTTTTAGGGGGGGGGTGTTCTTCATTGTTCTTTTTTATTGTTTTCGCAATGTGTTTTACTTAACATGCCTCTTCTCGATAATCTGACACCCAAATATAAAGAAGCATGTTTCATACTCCAGTATTAGATACTGGACAAAAAGAAAAGCTATTGGTTAAGTTAAAATTTTAAATCACTACATTAAAAAAATTGTTAGACTTACATGTAAATTCAATTTGATTGCTGCTTTAGAAAAATGATAACAAAAATCCAATCATTTTATTTACCAGCCACATTTTCTTCTCAAATCTTATACTAGAATACTTTTTCAATCATTCTAGTTCGTGTAGATTTTATATGATATTCTCTTGAACAGGTCACTTACTCATCTTACTGCGTGAACTTCTAGTTTTATGTTTTGTGAAACCTGAAGAAAAAGCCTACGCTTTTTTCTTTTTTCATATTTATTTATTTTCTTACAAGAGTGGCAATTATCACCATACAATAGTAGTTAATGTGGTATCTTTCTTTGATTAATTCGAGATAAATACTTGTTTCTATCGATTTTAAAGACCACCGGTATACATGACTACTAGCGGGTGCTACTAAGTCGTGTTATGTTTGTTTGAGGTATGAATGAAGACAAATAAACAGATTAAAGGTCGACATTTTCTTCGGTTATAAAAATACGAGTTTATGGATGAGGTCATTAGATACAATCAATAAATTAGAGTGACAAAACATTTCCTTTTATCCATCTTGATATTTAATTGCTAAATTCCGGTACATACTGAAGTGAATTAGAAAATCACTGCATTGTTATTTCTGTAATCTTCGATAAATAAAATCATATAATTTACAATAAATTTTTGACTTGAAAATGTAAATAAAGGATCTTTTAAACGATAAAAATATTAATATTATAAGAAAAAAAAGCTTTGTGAGCAAAAAAGAAAAAAGAAAAAAGATTTATCAAAGCAGATACTAGATATTCTCGCTTGTAATTTTAGTTTGATTGGCGGTTGATGAACAGATATGTCTTCCTACATGTACGTACATCGTGACGCCACGATATAACTGAAGCCATTGAAAGTGAATAGCAATATTGAAAATGAAATGAAAACTACTTGGCACATCAAAAGATACCACTGCAGTATTGACTAATCACAATTAAATCGGTCGAACACGCAATAAACATTGTGACTGAAGGTTAATCCCGAGTACATGTAGCATTTTGTGTAGGTAGGCGAAGATTTAGCTTGGCGCATATTTACCTTGTCGACAATCAAATGACGTGAATGCACTGATCTTACGAGACAATACACGTATTCTGCGCAAGAGGTAAATTTTCGTTCCGTTTTAATTTCGTCCAAATTCTTGAGCAAATTAAAGACGGGACTAACGGCTTTTAACGGCTTAGCTACCTTTTTGAATTACAAATGTATTAGTTCAAATTCAAAGCTAGTCCCAATCTTTTGCATGACATGCTTATAGCAGTTTGTTAATTGGAACCAACAAACCAAAAACCCATAAAAAGTAAAACATAAAAAATAACTCAAATCTATACGATTCTTTGTCACTTACCCTGCTATTATCGATATCCGAATAAAAAAGGGAAAATCTTCAACTAGTGGCGCGAGACAAACTTACGTAACATTCAGAGATATTGTGTGTTATTAATTAATCAAGAGTTTATATACTACTCGGTTATATAATTCATAGATAAAATAAACAATGAATTTGCACCTTTCATAAGAATGAACATATGTACGTTGTTATTTCAAAAGAACATGACTAAGCATACCAGAAGTTAACGGTAAATTAAGTAAGCGTTAATAAGAATGTAAGGATCAAATAAACAGGAATAATTGTAACTAGACAAGATCACGTTGCGAGAAACGAGGAGGTCTTCCGTCCGAGTTTTAGAAGGCGAAATGACCCTGTCTTTGATGTTCGTCAAAGAAACAAAGTCTGGAGATGGGAGTAAAATCTTGATGCTTGTCTATATTGCTTTTCAAAATATTTCTCCTGTTTGAGATATTAATGATCACACTTTTGGACTTCTGTCCCTTAAAACCTCTCATTACGTAACGAATGAGAAAGAGTTTTAAAGAGCGGGTAAAAGAAAACTGTTTATAAACATTTTTGCTTGCATAAAATATTACAAAATATCCCTCAGTAACGAGCTATAAAAGAAATAATGTTGACCCCTCTTGGCCCCTTAATCGTGATATCAAATGGAAGGTCTTTTGATTTTAAGCAAATTTTGTTCAACAAGTATTTATAAATTCTTGTCCGTTCTCCAGAAACGTGTATCTGGGAAAGAACGTTTTAGGGGCCGACCCTTCCTCTCCATATTGGGGCCATTTAACGAAATTCTGATGGTTGCATTTTGTTGAATACATCATTCTAAACATCTTTTCTCCTATATCGCTTTTCAAAATATGTCTCATTTATGAGATATTAATTTGTCATGTTTTATTGTCTTATGTTCTCTGTTTATTCTAGCCACAATACAGTGTTATTTATCTATGCTTTATATATGCAGGATTGTTTCTTTGATTAACAGTATTGTGTTTTTTGTTGTTTACATTGTGGCATCTTTATGTTGTATCTTGTACTTTGTCATTTATTATATTATTTAATAAATGACTATTCTTATTACTTAATCAATGTCTTGAGTTGTATTGTGTCAAACCGAGCACCACCATATCAGTTATCCATAAAAGTTATTTTAATCCTCGGGTCAATAACTGTAAGACAAACATCTTTGCTTTTATACCATAATAAAAAAATAATTCATTAGTATCGAGCTTTGAATGAAGAACTGCTGACCCCTCTTAGTCCCTATTTGAGGAGACATCCCATTTCTATTTTAAACACATTTTTTGAACAAGTGTTTAGAAATTCTTTTCCGTTCATGAGATATCTGGGAAAGAACGTTTTAGGGACCGACCCTTTATCTCCTTATCGGTAGCATTTAAAGAAATTTTGATGCTTGCATATTGTTGAATTCATCATTCTATAAGCATCTTTTCTATATTGTTTTTCAAACTATTTCTCCATTTTGAGATATTAATGATCAAAATTTGGGATTTCAAGTCTCATAAAACCCCTTATTACGTAACAAATGAGAAAATTCTAACTCAACATCTTTTAGCGTGTAGAAGAAGATTCAAATATAAATCGACTCTCCAAAATCGCTAAAACGTCATCAAAATGAAAAAAATAATTATAAAGGATTTTATCAATACCTAAAAGATCTGAAAGTTTCAAGAAAATCGGTCTGTTACAACGCACTTTGAAAAATTACGCACTTTGAAAAAAAAATTTCGTTAAGTGCGTTAAATTTGGGACCATCTTAACGCACGTTCGTCCAAAATTTAACGCACTTTGAAAAAAAAATTTCAAAATGCGTTGCCACAACGGTCGAGTCGTTTTCAAAAAATCTCTTGTACAAAAAAGCGTTAGAAAAATAATAATAAAAGGAAGAGAGAAACAAAGGTGACTTTAATGATAATAATGATAGGGAGAAGAAACAAAGCAATAACAATAAGCTATTTCGTTGAAAATCGAAACCACTCGCTAATTAAATATTACGTCAGACACATTTAAAATAGCAGACATTTTTATAACTGAGAGTATGCAAAGGTTAACGAAAGGTGAACTGTCTTTCAGTAACATTTCAGTAACATTCCGTGACTCAATTTTCGCGAAATCCGATTGCCAATTACGAGAGGTATCGGTATGAGATTTCAGGGCTCTTATTTTCGTGTCAACCAATTAGCTGCAGTGTTGTAGTTGTCTATTTAGTTTTCAACTTAAGTCATCAACCCATTCAGTGGGATGTAGATGATACAAGAAGTGCTAAACTCCTTTGACATTCTGATCTCTAAGAAATAATTCAGAAAAAATGTTATAGAGTCAATTCTAAAACAAGAGTCCAATCAACCAAATCGTTTACCTCGTTCATCTTACCTATCCCGGGTTCTCATAGAGATTGGGGAAAGTCTGACATCTTCTATAATTTTCGGAAGTTCACGAAACACCTCGAACATTTTTCAGACATCGTCATCACTATATAAGTTACGTTCATGACGTTTTGACATCGTTCAGCCTGTAGCAGTGGGCTTGGGGTAAAATGCTGACGATGGACCCTCCACGTTGGAGGGTCCATAGTGGAGGGGGTGGAGCTTGGTGTGTCAATCTTAATTCAGAGTCTGTTTGATCTGTCATTCCAATTTCATCATGCACCTAATAGCTAAAACATATGGGTTGTTTATTTATTTAGAAATTTTAAAAAAAAAAGGAGAGGGAGGTCCTAACATTTAATGAATTTAGCAACTTCAAATGAACTTTATCAGGATACATAAATTACTCTATGTTTGTGTAACAATTATTCAGAGTCCAGTGAGACTGTGAACAGGCAGTTAACTCACCTCAACGTTGGGTGAGATTTATCCTTTTTACCCGAGTAACAAATGTTAATATATTAATAGTAAAAAAATGCTATGGGTGTGGACAACTATTTACTGAAAAATTAAGAAAACCACCCAATGATCTTGTTAAATTCTCAAACAGTATGATTATCGGAAATATCTGAGTCCGAATTCCAAGTCACTAAGAGTGTCAGCTTCGTTGCAAAATATGTATTAACAATGCGGAGACAATGTCCGTTGTTTGAAATGTCTCGCCAGGTCATAGTGCATTTAGAAATTTCAGCACAATTATCTTCAGGACATAGGGACATTTAAATGAAATGTAATATAAAATAAATTAATTATTTTTACAAGACTTGCACTTTTGTAGAATAAAATTCATAAGCTGTTATAAATTTTTTAAAATTTTGTCCATTTCAGCAATAATGTAATATTTTTACTATATACATCTTGTGTAGAACTAATGAACAATACGTACTTTTAAAAAACCCAGCACCTATAAATGAAAGTGCCACCATTCGTCATCGTCAATTAGGGGAGAAAAGTTTTATGTGCTTGTGTTTAAAAGTCGTATAAATGAAACAATGTGTCACATTCTGTGTCTGATAACATAATTGGAATGACAGATCAAACGGACTCTGAATTAAGACTGACACACCAAGCTCCACCCCCTCCACTATGGACCCTCCAAAGTGGAGGGTCCATCGTCAGCATTTTACCCCAAGCCGTAGCAGTGTAGGGGATTGTTTTTTGAGATAATATACATGGGATTCTCTCATTCTAAGGAATGAGTAATGTTTGAAACCAAATGAATGCATGAATCAAGAATGATTTAACAGATTGTAATGCAAAAACATTTTGGAAGCAAAATAATAAATTACAAAAAAAAAATTTTTTTTTGTTTTTCTCAATTGTGACAAAACTGTTTTCAGACCCCATCCAATATTTTGGCCGAACCCCACTTAGGGAGATCTAGATAAAATATTTTCTAGAACACCCATGTATACTCTGTCGATTTCAACTGTTCGTTGCTGATAAGTATGTGGTTTTTATAGAGAAAATCAACAAAAAGCGATCGAAACGGGAACCTGGGACAGACTATTAATACTATCTGTCAAACCTATTTACCTTCTGACACGTCATGAAAAGTCAAAATGAAATTTTTTCAGACCGTAGACTGTAAACAACATTGAAATGATGGACGACAAACGAAATTATACTGTCTGGTTCACCTTCTCAAGGGGAATGGTGTCTCAAAACATTCAGATTTCAATTATTACGTGCGATTCAGCTACCTTGGGGTTTAGGAGGGGGGGGGGGGGTGGGTTGTTGTTGATCAAATTCTTGGTTTCACATTTTGTGATATTATAGAAAATAGTCCTAAAATTCAAAACGTTTCCAAGTCTTTGGGCGAAAGGGTATTGTCATGTTGTGAATTTTGAATTTACCGGGTGGCATTTTATAAATACAAAATTTACAAGTTGTCATGTTGTTAATTTTGTATTTACTGCCACCCGGTAAATTCAAAATTTACAACATGACAGTATGAAGAAATCTTTGCTCTTGTACGTTTATTCATAAGGACAGTCAATTTTTGCAAGCCATCGATAATCCATGCGAATATTAATAAATGTAATTTTTTAAGAATTCAAAAATATTTATTCATTGCAGTTGTACATGGGATGTTGTATATTACATATGATGAAAGACTTTTATCATGATTATTTTGATAAGAAAAACTAAAAAAAAAATGTCGAGTCATTATTTTATGGTGATATACTTAAACTTTTCCTTAAAGGAAAAAAAAACAGCGTCCAGTATAGTTCTATTCGAACAACATACGGTTGCGATCCGAAAAACCTTAAGAATTAGAAAGCAATTTTATTCGCTGCCTCATTAGAATGCATATTTTCAGTTATTTTTCTATAAATTTCTTTAAAAGATAAAGCTAGGTATGTTATTCTCGAACAATAAGGCGATTGTGCAAATCAGACTCAAAATATTCGTTTGAATCAAATATCTAAGTATCTATTCAAAAATAATGCGAAGAAATTTTTCATATATTTATTTGTACTGCATTTTTTAAATACTCTGTCTTTTGTTTGATTTTCAGGGTATTTTATTCGAATGAACTTAGACATGTAACATCAACTATTGGAGAACGCCATCGGTTTCAGTATAATATGTTCAGTCCATGAACTCAATGAAATCGCACCATACAGTGTGTGGTTATCACTTTTTGTCATGAAATATACCTATTTCTTTTTTCATTTTCATGAAAAGAGGAAATCGTGGGCCACAGAGTTAATATTTTAATAACTTGCGTTGTACAAGCGATCTACATGAACAAATCAGGTTCAATGTCTCAATATGTAGTACAGAGCTTATAACAAAAAGCCATGCCGATGTGTATCAAGGGAGGAGTTATTAGTTGTACCATTATATGCAAGGCGTATTTTTATCATATGGTTAGCTCAATATACGTTGGATATCATGTAATAAAATTTTGATTCTATACTGTGTATTCTTACCCAACGTAACGTCATAATTTTAAAACATAATGTAAGTTTAGGCGGTTGATTAATACACGTAACTCAGTTGAAAAGTGTGGAGATGTACATAATGAAGCATTTAATGCTGTTTCATTCATTTTTTCATGAACTGATAAAAATATCTTAGAAAATGAAATGTTTGTTAATTTTCAAGGAACTTTTCTCCATACGTACAGTTGTAAACGTCATGTTGTAAATGTGTTGTGTGTCTCACAATTATGATTTTACACAAAAGATTGAGGTTTAACAAAAGACGTGGTAAATTATGTGATTAAAAAAATCTCTCATGATTTGCTCGGGGATAGAAAACACACAACTCGTTGGATATAAATTACTGTGGTTTCATTAATATTCAAGGGTATCAATTTTCGTGGTTAAAGTGCAAACCTCAGTTTCAAGGATACGTAAATTCGTGGCCAATGATCCTATCAATACAAAATGTTAGTAGAAATTGCACTTCAATGAACATTTTTTTTCATGGATAAACTTAACAACGAAATCCACGAAAATTGGTATTCAGCGAATATTGATGAAACCACAGTATATGCCATCGCAAATCATGAGATCCTGTATATATTATATATGTATGAGCACGTATAAAATATCATACATACAATGGGTTTTCATAACTTAATTCTGTGTTACCTATACATTACGACAGGAAAAGAAGCAAGTAAGAGTATAGATGGAAGAAGGTGCCACGGAACAAGATTGCATTGGGACGCAGTCAATGGGGGTGGGTACCGAGACAAGCTTAAAGTTTGCATGAAACCTGCCAATTTTCTGAATTTTATTCCAATCTTGCGTTTATAAACAACATATGACACTAATCTCAACAAATTTGCCAACATATTTATTGATAAGCTGTTTGAACTCGAATTGATACCTAAATGAAAAGTCCGATAATTCAAACCTGTTAAACAACAAACATTGAAAGATAAATCATAATTCACCTTTTAGGATAATAGCAAGCTATTGCCCACCTCGACAGCAAATTCCTCTCATGAAATATATCTAGGTGTATAAATCAAGAAGTTGGCTAACACAGGCACCTGATGTTAAATTTTTTTTTCTCACATTAAAAACAATATACGCTTAAACAGACACCTGACGTTACATTTTTTTTTTCATAATAAAAAAAATTACGCTTTCTAGTATTAGGTAAGCGGTATTTATTTTTTTTAATATGAAAATTTGTCGAGTCAGGTCCCTGTGTTGTCTAACATTCAGAATTCAATATTTAAATCTTCATTTTTTGTCAGGATGGGGCCCTGAAACAGAGCAGTTATATTCGAAGGGATTTGATTACATTGTAAACAACCATTATCCTGTAAACATAGCCTGATGAAATTATCAAATTTTATATAGATATTATTTACATAAGTACTATGCAAGGGGCTGGCTAGCCGTTAACATGCTAACATCTAGGATCCGATATTTTTAAATCTTTTATTGATTTTAGGGTGGGGTCCCGGAACACAACAATTGACCCCAAAGGAATTATGTTTATACAACCATCAACATGAATAGCTAGCCTGGAAAAATAAGCAAATTTCATAACTCTCTCTCTCTCTCTCTCTCTCTCTCTCTCTCTCTCTCTCTCTCTCTCTCTCTCTCTCTCTCTCTCTCTCAAGAGTGTGCAAACCGCATATCTTCCCCATTCATTCTGTGACGTATCGCTATCAGCTGTAAGGGTGACAAACTTTAAAATTATTTTTTAATTGGAGTGACAGAAAAAAACCTCTCACAATGATTCGAACACCATCCCGGCCGAGAGGGAGTGTCTACCATCCACCGTGTAACTCACTGAGCTACCTTGCCACATAACTATCATTGTGAACTTTTTTAGTTTGACAATTATAAATAAATTCTGAAGTATTTGTGAAAATCACGAATTTTGACCCATAATGGGTTCACTTTAATATATCAACAATAAAAAACATGAAAATATATCCTTTGAATAAAAGTAAAAAATGTAGTCTGGACTCATTCAAATCACAAATTTTCAATTTAGTAAAGTATTTAGGCGTATTAAACGTCGAATGGCTTAATTTAGAACCCTATACTTCTTGACAAGTGTTAACAAAAAGAAGCACGTTGTTGATATGCATCGTGTAATTTAAACATTGTTATACATGCCAAATATAAATATTTTGGCAACATTTGAAAATAGCTCTTTTTTTTCTTTTTTTTTTTGGCTCCAAGTGGAAGAGGGGGGGGGGGGGTAGTATATAACGCATTGTACGCCCCTGTCCTTTCAAATTAACTCCTTTAACTGCTTCAAATAACAAAATTATGAAAAAACTGAATGGGAAACTGAATAATTTAATTCTGGTTGTAACGCGCTTTCTGATTGGCTAAAAAATTATTTTATATCGCAAAAAGAATGTTGCCTTCGTCATAGTAAGACTAACGTCAAAAATGTATCAATACGCCTGACGTTACGTTTGTATTTGTACAATTTTACGTCATTTTAAAGGTGAAATGACCGTTTTTATCGACAATTAAGAGTAAAAAAATTATATTATAAGCAATGAATTCAATATTTATTAGTTTTAAACGATATAAAATGGTTTGAAACGGTTAAGCTTTTTTTATAAACTGCCCCGAACCATTTTATATCGTATAAAAGAATAATTCTCATTTCTACATCGGTATAGGGATTTTTTTTTAAAAAATCAGTTATCCTTTTGATTGAAGTGCGTTTTTCCAGTTTATAGCCGATACATACATAGTGATATTTCTGATAGCAACCGTAGCGAGTGCACTTGTTAATTTAAAAACAGCCTTTAAAGGGAGTGGTTGGTTTGTGTGTTTTGTGTCTTCTACCTAGTTATAAATGATTTATTACGTATTTAGCATGGTTTCATTGAAAAAGTTCTTTTGAATCGCGTTGTCTTCGCTCACCTAATGATCAGAATCGTTCACAATGGCGGTAATTGAGGTAACATTGACTACTAAAGCAAAGCAAGAGAATTACGCCGATGCTTCTTTCCAGTATAAAAGATTGTGATAACACAAAACACAAAATAATGGGAGATTTATCACAGAAGTTAGAATTTTCCAAAAACAAAATACATGTATACAAAAACAACCAGATACTAAGTACCTCTGATGTTTCAGCGACACAGGAAGTTTGGGGCGATGAATGATAGATTTGCTCGAAATTAACTGACAAAATACCGAGGTAATAGTCATATAAAACTAGCTATCTGCATTAAATGAATGCAGTTGCGTTGTTTTTCGATAGATAAAGAATTTATAAATGAATAACAATGTAAAGGATTTTGATGTTGCAACAATTTGTATTCCGGTTTTTTTCTGCGATGATTATTCTCCTCTCTCTCTCTCTTATAAAGCCAATTACCTTAATTCAACATTATGCTAACAGTAATTATCTAGTGTGGAATAAACCTGACACCCAGGCATATAAAAAAAAAGAATGTGAAATTTATACCGTTTCCCGAAGGTGTTTGGAATTTCCAAAAGAAAAAAACAGTCGAGAATGATCGGGCCGGAATGATCTTAAGTCAGGAGCCTGAAATGGTCGGGGTAAAAATTTCAGTCAGTAAAACATCTTGACTGTAATAACAAAGCATCACATAAATACAAAGGACATGTGTCCTTCTTTATTTGTTGATATTATAACCAGTTGTTTGCCCGCGTATATATGAACAACATACCAAATCACCAGCGCGCAAAACACGTCATTTGCGTACATTTAAGAGTGTTTTCCCTATTTTATTAGTCATTCATTATCTATTGTCTTCAACTAAATACAAGATGTTGTTGGCAATAAATCATGCTTCTCGGTCATCTTATGTATGTAATTTGCCCCAGCATGTACAACAGACTAGTCACGAAAGGGTGAAACAAAACTCCAGTGATAATACGATGGCTAAAAACCACAGAAGTTCAATGCTAATTGTTTATTTCAATACGATATAAAAGAATAATGGTGAAATAGCTAATGTATAAGTACTATCTTATACTTTGAGAGTTTACTCCTTGTGAACTTAAGGATGCTGGGTGATCAACAAATTCAACATCAAATCTACCTTAAAGTTTTATATATGATTTGTTTAGCTATAAACTGTCATTATTCGTACATTTCAGTTTTGAAAATTGAATAATTTGTTATATTCTTATACAGAACTCTTCTTTTTAAGGAGGTTAATATGGTCTTAAGGTGTACACGAACATCCAGCCCTCTTAATAGCAACAAACATAAAAGGCACTGCCAGTACTTACTGTCCATGCTTTTCAGCTGTTCCGCCAACTGTCGCTTTCCGATCGTAATAGAGTGTATTTAAGTTATTTTACTCACTTTATATGAATAAGTTGATAGAGCTTCAAACAGAGATGTAAAAACGAGGGCTACAAAGAGGTCGATTCTTGAATAAAAAAAAGTTACGAACCTGTGTGAGCAGTTTATTATTTTTTTTCTGCAATGTCCGCTACCTCCATTCTTGTATGAACCAACAAACAAAACATATTATTGTTTAAATAACTGGAAAAGAAAAAAAACTAATTTCAAATTCATTTTTGACACATTTTATAAAAGGCAAAAAAAGATTGAAATGCAAAAAAAGAGCTGCTTCCGAACGAAGCGCGCCGATTGATTGGTAATATTGGTTTCATAAACTCGTTTCGTAAACGTTTATAATATGATTACTACAGCATATGTTGAGAAAATGACACAAAAAGTGCCTTTAAGCCGTTCATCAATCCTTCTTACATAAAAATCAAGTGCTCTTTCTGTCACTGACCTTAGTGTTTCCAGTAAATGCAAATCAAGGCGTGGAAATCGAGATCGGGAAACAGAAAAACAACATGAATCATTGTCCTAATTCAAATAATGTCGTTTGAAACAACTGCAACCAATCCCAGAAAGGCCAGTCCTTCTTATTAATTTTTGTTGTAATAATAAAATTTAATAACAAGTCGATAATTAAGGTGAAGCTCATTGATCTCATTAATGTGTATGTCGTATCGTTAATTGGTTTAAACAGGAAAACTGTCTATGTTTTTGTTACAGCTGCTTGGATTTTTAATCAAATTTTGTGTACGCTTTTAAACGATGATTATGCTTAGTATGTGCATAATACATGTAATAAACATTGCAGTAGCTTTCCTGGTCAATTCAGTCTATTTTAAAAAATGAAAAGATGATGTACAATTTTTTTTCTACGAAACAAACGCCATTAAAGGATATCGCGCTACTAGTATTTCGCCTCATATTAAAATTCGCCGTCATGAAGTCGAGGCGGGGATGATTGTATTACGACTTTGACATCGCTTTTAATAGAGTCTAAATATAAGTAATGTTCTGGCAAATCAAATAAAAAACCTGTGTACATTTTGTTCTTTATTATTTCTGAAGTTTGTTGTGCTTACAATCGATGCATAACATCCCGGTTGAATAAACCCAAACATTCGGGGGACGATATCAAACGGTTCCCTTCCTTAACATTCCCATGTAATCGCATCTTCTCGGGCCTTTCCGGCACGTTCGGAAAAACACCTCGAATAATATTAACATTACCCAATCGCAACTTCTCGGGCCTTTCCGGCAGGCTCGGAAAAACACCTCGAATGTATTACCTAGGCGTCCATGACAACCCCCCTTTTTGTAAAACTTGAAATAAATAGAACACATTTACGATCTGTTGAGATGTGAGCTATACTTCATTAAAGTAAACGATATACACTAAAATATAACACAGAAGCGACATACAAGACTGTCTAGCCGATACTTATTTTAATGGGAAGCGACTCCATTTTGTATAAAATTCTAACATCCGGTGTTGTTAATACATTCGAGGTGTTTTTCCGAGCCTGCCGGAAAGGCCCGAGAAGTTGCGATTGAACATTACCGGATGTTAGAATTTTATACAAAATGGAGTCGCTTCCCATTAAAATAAGTATCGGCTAGACAGCCTTATAAGTCGTTTCTGTGTTATATTTTAGGGTATATCATTTACTTTAATGAAGTCTAGCTTACATCTCAACAGATCGTAAAATGTGTTGTATTTATATTAAGTTTTATAAAAAGGGGGGTTGTCATGGACGCCTAGGTAATACATTCGAGGTGTTTTTCCGAGCCTGCCGGAAAGGCCCGAGAAGTTTCGATTGCATCCCCATGATGCATATTGGTTTTGGGTTTGTATGCAATTATTTTATTTACTTTGAATATTTGTAATTTTGAAAAGAGATCGATTCTGCTGGTATAAATAGGCAAAAGTCTATAACTTTCTAAGACATTTATTTTGTATGGAAGATTATTTGATACTATTTTTAGTCCAAAAAATCGGACCATGCAGCCGAGACGAGTTGCATTTTGTAATTCAGAAAAAAGCTGATATTATATATATTGTTTAAAATAGAACCATTTTAACAAGACCTTGGACTTTCAGTAGAATATGTAACGATCTATTTCTTGCGTCAAAACAAGTTAAAATGACGCTGGTTTCAAGTGAAATATACACCGATTGCGTAGTCTTTGCTCAAAAGCCAGACAAATCGTGTTGATTTCAAAGAGCCATGCCTGAGTAGCCTACAATGAAATAGACAGGCATACGTCACATTGCCGTTTGACTCAACTACCCTAAGTCCAAGCTCTTGTTAAAATGATTCTATTGTAGATGTCTGAATTTTTTTCGGAAAATATTTAGAATTGAGTGGAGCAACATTGTCTTTGACTAAGGATTAATTAAATTTCTTCTGTAGTAAAGAAACACACTCCGTCTAGTGAATATGACCCAGTTACTTGGAAATTTGTTAAAAAATCAAATATTCTCAGTTAGCGTTTGCTCATGCTCTCACTTGAACACAAAAATATCATTTAAAATAAACGTGGCTAGTTTATTTTTACGAGGAAGAAAAAGTAAGAGAGTTATTATATTATGATATTTACCACTGTGTCATTGCGTGGACCCTGAGATACACGCAAAAAATATATAAAGCAATGATAAACCGGATGCTATGGGGAAAATTTAGCATGCGCATGGGCTAGCCTGGTTCCTGTGCGTAATGGGTAGCTCAGGGAACCAGGCTAGCACACGTTTATCTGAATCCATTCCATGCCATATGCACATATAAGTTCAAAGGTGCTGTAATTGTAAAGTTGTCGGTAAACAGTACAGAAACAAAGCATCCTTTTAAAGAAATGATCGGCATGTAATATAAACTGTCAATATCATGAAATAAGTTAATGTTATGACGAAACTCCAACATTGCAAAATTTGCAATGTTTTGTTGTTTTCCGAATACACATGTAGCTATAGCCTAACTTTACTTTTATAGTAGGCGAGGCTAGAGTACTAGTACTTCTCAATTAATTTTTTTTAAGCATTTAAGTATGATTGAATAATTTTGTGACTGTATATAATAGATGATTGAATAATTATGTCACAGTATAAAAGTTTTAATCTCAAGAAAAATGCATCAAAATATGAAATTAATTTACACAATGCTGTCACTGCAAAGTAGTGCGAAGCGTGATGTGGGAGCAAATATACCTGATACTATACATGCAATCTTCATTAATAATTATTATAGAAGTATGAACTCTTTAAATTCTGAGATAAAAAGTCAGGACTATACATATACGTAATACAACGTACAAATTAAGTGGTTAAAAGCAGGGGGCTAGAGTCGGTGGAATCTCTTATAATCTTACGGCTTTCACGTTTTCGTTAAAAACACAAGCATTTGGTTAACGTATTGCATTCCTTTTTTAAAGGACAGCAACTTGTAATATATAATACATGTATATGTTCCTTTTCGCCGCACGAACATGCATTCATAAATTAATCATCTAATAATCATCTAATAATTATTTTTCTCGAAACATCGTTCGATGTTTCAAAAATCTTAAATACTGACATGTGTAATAAATACTATTTAAAAAAAAAAATTATCTATACAGTTAAAAAGTCAACAACAGAGAGAGAGAGAGAGAGAGAGAGAGAGAGAGAGAGAGAGAGAGAGAGAGAGAGAGAGAGAGAGAGATTGGGGGAAAGAGTGAGTTCTGTGGCATTAAATAAGATACATGTAATAAATCGAGATCTTTTGTAAAACTAGACTACTACATGGATTGGTCATAAATCAACAGTTTAGATATCATGGTTTAGGCTTAAAGCAAGTTTTCTTCGAGATTAATATACTTGATTTCCACAATTGCCGATTACCCTTTAAAGCTTCACATTAAGACCGTTTTGTTTCCGATTGCTGTTTGCCATGTTACGAAAATTGCGTGTCAGTCTTCAATCTTTCTTATAACGAGGTGTCGAACTTCAACTGCGTTTCCGCACTGCTTTTTCTATTGATTTTTGCATCTTAATCTTGACTTCAACGGATTATTTAAAAAAAAAAACACCCCAAGAATCTTAATTCTGATATTTTGATGACGGAAAATAGTGACTTTCGTACTTTAAAAGAACTAAACTTTGACCCGTGCGTGCACGGATTGAAATGGAGATTTACGAAATAGATACATCGACACACCGTATTGTTGACATTTACATAACCAAGCTTAAAGCCTACAACCTTACACTCTGCCTAGTTAGAATAATCTAACTGTGTCTCGGGACAGGCCTTCCCCACAGTTAAAATGCCTCCCTTATGGACGTTGTTTACTCAGGGTTTGAGTTTTCAAATAATCGTATGGCACTACAAAAATATTGAAAAATGCTTAACAATGATAAAAGACACCATATCTCAAAATTTTGATCATTGACCTCATATAAATTTTATACCAGCAGAGAAAGGTCAATATACTTAGTTTAATACTATAAATGATTTAGCATTATCATCATTCAGTTTTTTGTTATATTGAATCAAAAAATGGGTAGTAATTTGAAAACTGATAGAGGAAATTCGGACTAGAATATCTATATAAATTGTGAATGAAAACTTAATGCTCTGTATCTATTTAATGTCACTACCATTCATAAAATGTGTTTCATTTGTTAAAGAGTTAAGCAATTTGTATTATTTTCACAATTAAAAAAATCTGAATCATAGTGTAAAATTTTTATGAATTTTTCTTGAATTTTCAAAATGTAAGGTCTATAACACACAATAGTTGGTTTTTCATTATCATCAGTGGAATTTTTTTTCATTCTGAGTAAACGTCATCCTTATGTATACCCGAAATGTAGCAGAAAATTGCAGAATTGCTTCGAAACGATTTTGGAGAAAATTAATGAAGCTGCATTGAAAATAACAGTCAAATTATTCATAACCAACTATTTTGATGCTGTAAATACCTTTAATCTAAAAATTAAATTCACATATTTGAAGAAATGAACACTTTTTCACCAACGTTTTTTTACTCTTTTTTTTACACATCATGTCGACATTCGGAAGTCTCGGGATTTTTCAAACTAAATGCACTATAAGTTAGATTTATCTCCCGTATTTTAAAAATTTTGCGCTTTTGTATTATGGTTTCCATGCAAATGTGACATTGTTGAAACATAAACCAAAGAGCTTCCCGTGACTTAGCGTGAGTGTAATGCGCATGCGCAAGATTGTAAAATCTCAAAAATCAATATGAATTCCGGATTGTTTAAAGGAATTTTTGTTGATTATTAATTAGCGAAGCTGTATTGAGAAAAAAAATAAAAACAAATTGGTATTCTTCAAGTACCAAAAGTTTAAAGTATATAAAACAAAAGAAAGTACTCTTCCGATTTATCGGTATTAAAGCAAAAAAATCGAGTCTATTATTTTAATATAGTAGTATAGATGCTGTCATTCCTTTGCAGGTATTTTCCGGACTCAAACAGTTATTTGCAGTTACTGTCCAATACCAGATATAGTTTACTTTCCTTTTGACCAACGTCTTTGTTTTCCAATTTATTTTAGAATGGAAAATAAAGAATTAAATTAATCACGAGTGATATATTGATAATTTTTAGAATATACATAACTAAATTTTTTTTTTATAAAATAACCCTTCTCTTTTAATTTTGATGGTTTCTCTTTTAACACGATACCATAAGATTTCAATAAGTTATTGTTATAATTTCTATAGAAGATGATGCCGTAATTATTCATTAATTGATAAATAAATCCGTTTAGTGTCAGGTTTTCCCAGAAAATTTGTTGTTGGCGGATCAAACAGCTACACAGTGTATACTTGCCATAAAATCTTCGCAAAATTGTGCATAAAAACTAAAAAAAAAAAGGGGGAGAGGGGGTCCAAATATTCAAAGAAACACGCTTTCTAGTTTTCCTGATATACCTTGTGGAAATATTAGGTACTAAACTCTAGATATCTATCAATCTATCTATCAATCGATAGATGTATGAAACTGCAAAACTGAACGTCTGTGTTTTGTCTCCAAATCTCCTTACTTATCGAATCTTGCACTTGCATCCTATTTTAATACTCTGATCAGAAGTAAATTTAACCATGCCACACTGTACCATACATGAATTTCAATATGTTGGTAAGGGACGTACATCTCAGTTACAATAAGGACTCACCTGTCTCTGTTTCGACCACTGCAGGGACCGGTCGGTTGTTTGTACTGGGTTCTTTGAGGAGCTCAGCCTCTCTATGGTTCTGGTCACGTTTTATCTCGTTGTCGGAGTAACACTCTAAAATATACGTATCAATTGTCTCAAAAGAAATATCACCATTCATGCTGCCAGTTCTGTTAAAGTGTGCCAAATTCAGAACGCATCAACGTCACTTCCGGTTAAGCATGCATCGACAATTAGTCAGCAACAGTACGACCTTACTTCCATGTGAAAGAGAAGCAGCTTTTAGACGTGGACCTGTCCACTTTTAGCTATAAAGTATTGCGCCAGGAACAGTGATCAACCTTTTTGATCACCGGTGATAACTTGAAAATCAATTACTGTCTCTACAAGCTAATAGAACGAGTGTATCATCAACAAGACATAAAGCACCAGTTCATCCCCGCATTTACATGCCATCTGTCCACGCAATCAAGACACGGCGCAGCCCACACTTTTTTTTTCATATATGGACGGCAGTAGAACGTACCAAAATAGTCACCAAGATGGTGAGGGCCAATTGTTTATTCAGTGTCCTTATACGTATTTGTAATGTACATTATGAAAATATTTCTCTCTCTCTCTCTCTCTCTCTCTCTCTCTCTCTCTCTCCATTCTTTTCACTGAAATTGTATTGATTAATTCTCAATTTCCGGATTAACGCTATCGTTAAAATTAAAACAAAACTGCGTTCAATGACCGGAAACAAACAAAAACAACATGCGAAAAATCCCTTGACTGCTCTTCTATATTTAGATCAAAGGATTTGCAAAGCTGCATTTCAAACGAAACATCATCCAATTTATCCCAAATGAAACCGAGTGCTTTTGAAATAGCGGATAACAATGTCATAAGTATCAAAGACAGACTGATTAATAAAATCGCCCTTCTTAATTCATTCAATTTGATTGCCTTTAATGGGTATTTTATCCGATATTACAGGAAGCTTTTCAAAGGCATTATCAGTGTGAACTGTTCTAGTACATATGTACAACGAGAGGCTATATTAATGATATTAACGACATACGGGATATTCGTGAGAGATTGAAACAAACCCCTCCTATGTTACATGTATTCGTTATTGTAGTACTGTTGGTTACTTGTTTTAGCCGGTATTGGAGTCGTACACCCAGATAAACAAATGAACCCATTACTAGTAATCAATTAATATTCTTTATCAATGAATAATATTTTATTAATTTATTTATTTTTTGTAAGGAAGAGAGGAATTATGAAAAATTCTAAAATAGAAATAATTCTTATTGTTCAATTGTTGTCCATTTTTTAAAGTGCATGGTGTGATTTGAAAGATACGTTCTGCCATGGTAAGTGAAAAAAATGTAGCGCAAAAAGTCAAATTAATCAGAAGGAAAAAAACAAAAAAACGAAAAGTTTGATTTCAATAAAAAAAAAATTCAAATTAACACAAAATTAATATATGTGAAACAAAACAATATATCTTTTACTAACAGTTGCTTTGAATTGCTCAAAAAGCAGATCAACAAGAGGCCCATGGGCCACATCGCTCACCTGAGGAACAATAGGTATGATAAAATCAGCTTAATGGAGTCATAATACAAACTATCTGGACAATGTACAATAATACATGTAGATCCTGTATAAATAAAATCCATTTTCCCTTGGATATTCTTATGTTTATAATCATTAGTCCCTTTTCTAACAGGATGATTTTATAGTCATATCATATGTTGAGTATTGCAGTTCTCAAAAAGATCCTTAACAATAGTTTATATATGGGATATAAACGTACACCAACCTCTGAACCTTCTCGTGAGGCCAAAGAATTGTCCTGGGGCCAAAGTCTTAACAATTATAAAGAATCATCTGGCTGATTAGTTTCTGAGAAGATTTTTAAAGATTTACCCTATATATTCCTTTGTTAAGCTTTGACCCCCCCCCCCCCATTGTGGCCCCACCCTACCCCTGGGGATCATGATTTTCACAACTTTGAATCTACACTACCTGAGGATGCTTTCACACAAGTTTCAGCTTTCCTGACTGATTAGTTTCTGAGAAGAAGATTTTTAAAGAGTTACTCTGTTTATTCCCATGTAACACATCGACCTCCCATTGTGGCCCCACCCTACCCCTGGGGGTCATGATTTTCACAATTTTGAATCTACACTACCTGAGGATGCTTCCACACAAGTGTCAGCTTTCCTGGCCGATTAGTTTCTGAGAAGAAGATTTTTAAAGAGTTACTCTGTTTATTCCTATGTAAAACATCGACCTCCCATTGTGGCCCAAACCTACCCCCAGGGTTATGATTTTCACAAATTTGTATCTACACTACCTGAGGATGCTTCCACACAAGTTTCAGCTTTCCTGGCTGATTAGTTTCTGGGAAGAAGATTTTTAAAGATTTACTCTATATAATCATATGTTAAACTTCGATCCCCCATTGTGGCCCCACCCTACCCCCGGGGGCCATGATTTTCACAACTTTGAGTTTACACTACCTGAGGATGCATCCACACAAGTGTCAGCTTTTCTGGCCGATTAGTTTCTGAGAAGAAGATTTTTAAAGATTTACTTTATATATTCATATGTTAAACTTCGACCCCCCATTATGGCCCCACCCTGCCCCCGGGGGTCATGATTTTCACAATTTTGAATCTACACTACCTGAGGATGCATCCACACAAGGGTCAGCTTTCCTGGCCGATTAGTTTCTGAGAAGAAGATTTTTAAAGATTAACTCAATATATATTCCTATGTTAAACTTTGATCTCCCATTGTGGCCCCACCCTACCCCCCGGGGGTCATGATTTTCACAAATTTGAATCTACATTACCTGATGATGCTTTCACACAAGTTTTAGCTTTCCTGGCTAATTAGTTTATGAGAAGAAGATTTTTAAAGATTTACTCTATATATTCATTTGTTAAACTTCGACCCCCCATTGTGGCCCCACCCTCAGGTGAGCTAAAAGGGTTAAGTTTACAATACAATAAGTTGTTAAAGTTGGTTTCTGGAAGAACAGACTTTGAAAATTTTCTTAATGAATATTGACAAATTTTTTACTTTTTTAATCTTTAGTTTTTAAGATCTGTGTACAAACATAGAATTGTGAGCAAATCTCTTTATCTTGCTTATAATTCGAAGCTTAACACTTAAATATGGTTAGTAAATAGAAATTGTAAACAATTAAACACAGGAAACATGCACTACATGTATAACAAATAAAGAACACAATTTATTTTTTCGAAATGAATCATATATATACATGTATATACCTACATATTTCCGTCAGCGATATCAAACTCTATTTAAACTGAATAAACTCGAGAAAATGCCGAGCATCTCAACAAAACCTATTGCATTAATCTATCATTACGCAAAAGATAATGCCGAATTACCGATAGAATGAATTATATTTCAGTAGGCACCTACCCCTACATCAGATTTTGCTTAATTGCGCAGGTAAACAGTTAACTGTTTGATTTACCCAAGTCTCTGTTTGATTTAATACGTAAAAATCACGAAATACAGACGATAGTTTCCAGGTTACAAAGCATAAATAATGAAAAACGAAACGAAAATCAGAACAAGCGAACACCAACGTCATGTGTGAAAACTGTCAACGCATTGAAATATTTAGCCTCAATTTACTTCACAAAATCGGCACCAATATATTTTGCATGTTTCAAAATTTCATTTCATACGCGAACTGTTGCACAACAAGCAAATTCATCATAGTCAGATCGACCCTTTTTCGTATAATGTCATGGCTGCTTTAAACAAAGAACCTCGTTTAAGAAGTATGGAATACGAGTCTAGGTAAAATGGGTATGCAAACCCGGGCCGTGGCAAAATAAAAGCCGGGGCAGATCGACAATCGTCAATTCCAAATATGCATTATTTTGCAGCAATATTTACAGCGAATACAAATATACTAGTCCATCAAATATCCTGAAATTTTAATGAGATTGGCTGATTAATAACTGCCAATCTTTTGTTTTGCCCTGGCCAAGTCTTGCCTACCCATTTTACCGGATGCCGAGCCCGAAGCTATTAAACTGATTGAAACACGCCTTTCCTTTATTATTATTTTCGTAATAAGTCAGATTTGAAACAGAATTACCCCTTAATTTTTGCAATTTATATTTTCCTTCCCATAAGGATAATATATGCTAAACTACGTTGAATTTGCCTCGGTAGTTCTTGAGAAGAAGATTTATAAAAATGCACCCCCTTTTTCTACAATTTCAAGGTTTTCTCCGCTTTGAAAACAGATCGGACTTTTATTTCTGCAATTTATATTCGCCCTCCCATAAAGATGCTTTGTGCCAAATTTGGTTGAAATTGAATAAGCGGTTTTAGAGAAGAAGTTCAAAATGTAAAAAGTTTACAGACGGACAGACGGACAGACGGACGGACAGACGGACGACGGACAAAATGTGATCAGAATAGCTCACTTGAGCTTTCAGCTCAGGTGAGCTAAAAACCATGTCGAGCACAATGGCAACCTACATGTACATTGTATCTTTGCTTGAGTAACTTTTTTCAATTCTTTAATTGTATTTAATCTACAAATGAAGATCCAGTCAAATATGCGTTTTAAGATCCGTTACATGTATCTTATACGATATAATTGTCTTAAAATTTGTAAAAGTTATAACTTTCATAACTTGATTACTGTTCAAAGTGTACGAGGAATAAAAAAAATTATTTTACTTCCAAAAAATACTTGATCAACTCGGACCACACAGCTTGAATACACAAGGTGACAGAGAATTCGAACTGAATTTTAGATAAACTCGCTTAATTGAGACTACAGTGTTTTATAGATCATTAGTGCACTATTCATCATCATTAACATTCAAAGCAACGGATGTATCTAACACTGTTCCTTCAACAGTCGTGACATCTTTTATTTCATTATTCGCTTAATTTGATAAATTTTAACAAGAAATTCCGGATATGAGGGGACAAAATTTAATGAATTACTGTCACGTATTGTACGATAGAGAGGCTTGCGGGGAAAAGAACTTGGTCTTTAGTCAACGATGGATTAGAATTAATCCACAGCTGACGACGTAACTCGTCATTCGTACAAAGAATGATTTATCTTGTTCGCACACTAGTCGATTTAAGAACACGCGCCTAGCTACATGTATAGTTACTGCATGGTATTTTTGTTATTAAAAAATAACAAGAAATATTTACATTTGCAAATATGCTTCCTTATATGAGCCATAGAATAGCGAAAACGTTCAATTCGTGACGTCACAATGATAACCACACGCACTTAGAACCACGTGATCAAATCTTCTGAGAAGCCATTTGGGCTTCACAGGATTTGATCACGTAACCAACCAACTTCATATCCCAGTGAATTCGAACTTTTTGAATTGCTGTTTATTTCTTAAATGAAGATCAGCGTTACACTTGCTAAAATATGTTCATATTTTAATGCAAAAAACTTTATAAAGCACAGAATTAGTGATATTAAAATTTGCGTAATGCACAAGAAATACTAGAAGATGAATTCTGTAAAATAGAAGTGCTGATTAAGGTGGTCAACATACATATTGCTTTTCACATCTACCTTCAGTTTAAGATTAAGAAAAAAATCATAAATTTTTAGCTTTTAAATTTGAGCATTTTCCTATATTTTTATACAGAGCTTTCCTTATAAAGAAGATCAATACAGTCTAAAAATAGCCAAGACCAATCAGCCCTCTTAAGTTGTTGATGATTTTGTTAGTACCCGATAACTTCTCACTTTTTTCTGTGGGTACCTGATGCTACCAACTTTTATTACAGCTCGTTTTATCTATTACAAAAATAAGTTGTGATATACAAGCATTTTCCCATATCCTCTTCTATTAAACGTATTTTCGCTGTTTACAAATGGAAATAAATAGCTAAAAGCGTTGATGATATTTACTTGCTGAGATCATCACTATTCACCTATGTTTACTTACCGGAAGCTGCTGATTCTGATGATTTTGGACCCAGCAAGAGGATATCAAGAAAAGCAGCCGATATATAAGTATCGATGGTTTCAAAGGGCCGGGTTTTGTCCATCCTTGTCTTGATGTCTTCCCAAGAGGCTTTAAAAATCCAGATATTTCATTTCATCCATTCCATCTTAACACCGCTCCTTAAGTATGTCGCGGTTTTTTCGCACTCTGAGTTGACAGAAATATGAAACTTAACCAATAATCATTTCATATTGTATTAATCTGTTGGAAAACAACAAAATCTCATTTCAACACTTCTTGAAAAAAAAGACACAAAAAAATAAACTAAAATCAAATCAAATCATTAAAAGATTTCGTCAGAAAGAGTGCACCGCCTCGTCTAATTTGATATCGGGGTTTTTTTTTTCTCTCAGACACATCGACTCTTCCCTTGTGATGCCACTTTACGGTGAGACGATATTTAGATGGCCGTGCACTCTCGACAGTTACTGTAGTTGTTGTGGAAGAAAAAATGGCTATCTCGCCTGTAAGAATCATTAAAAAGTGCAGAGAAATTTTCAAATGTTCAACGCCATGCGGAAAGTAAGGGTGACTATGGACAATTAGCTGTGAAAATTATTTCACGTCAATGAGCGCTGGAAGAGCAGCAACGACTGCTCTAATAAGTAACGATCGGGCTTGTCATTTGGTCTATTGCTATTCCAAAAAACTAGGCCGGGAAGGTAATATCGTAAAAATTAGCTTTTACGTCCTCGACGAATCGGGAGGAGCATAACAATTTGTATTGTCTGATATATATGTTTTGGTTTTTTTTTCCTTTTGTAAAAATTTGATATCTGAACCGAACCTTAGAGGGAACAATCGCAAATTTCGGGCCTTTCCGGCAGTACTCGGAAAAACACCTCAAAGTTTTTTTTCCGATCTCTGTCGGAAAGGCCGAAAAGTTGTTATTCCGAGCTTTGCCAGATTTGCCCGAGATTCAACGATTGTAGTGTGTAAAGCATCCATGTTTTTGCACGCATGTTTTACAATTATATACTCAGATCTAAGAAAACCTGTTTGTCTGTTTGTCTGTAACCATTAAATACAATGTGATCAACGACTAGATCGAATCCACACACCCACACACGTCCATTCTATTAAATTCAGAATTTATGATGATATCAAGTGCAAAATTTCAATTGTTTAACGAAGTAAATAACAGGCACGTGGCAACGGGAGGGGGTGGGTCCTTCACTCACTTATTTAGTAGGTCAATTGACTCCACCACTTTTTAAGACATCATAAAAAATTGATATTGAAAGTTTATAGGTTAACAGGAAGTTGAGATTCTTATCAAAATATTTTTGTAATGTCTGTCCCTTCTGAATACTAGTGTATGTACTTGAAAGACAATTGCAATGTCAAAATTTGACAAAATAATTAGCTAAATTTTACGGTTTTCATGCATTTATTTTCAACAGGAGGCCGTCAACTGAAATGTACGAGGGTTGATCCAAAAGTAATGTCAGAGAAACGATAAAATCGTGAAAAATCCGCGTAAAAAGACAAAAACTTGTGCTTTGAGATATCTATCTACATGAATTTCAGTTCAGATCTGAAAATTTTAATGCATTATGATAAATATTTCTGAAGATGATATATTTTGTAGAGCGTAAGGTAAGGATAGTCGCCGCAGGCTAGCGACGTCATTTCTATATCTTTGGCATTCTGGTAGAATTTCGTAAAATAGTACTCTATAAAAATTGGCTACGATGCTCTATTCTACATTTATTTTTCTTTTTTTTCATATAGTAACTAATTACTCTTTTTTTAATCGATGGGGTAGTATATTGGATATTATTTAATGTGCGATCAGTTTGTCGAGGTCTCTTCAAGAAGTCACGTAGGTTTATGATATAGCTCACGACTTAAGAGCCTAGTTTTTACTTACCTTCAGAGCGTACATCTTCTCTCTATTTCATTTATTTATCAAAATGACATATGTTTTTATTAGACATTGGAACCACGTTTAGGGCCCCCTGTTCACTCTATTTTAAGTTGATATATATCAATTCCAGTACATTTTCTAGTGATATCTATCCATCGAAGCAAAAAATGCCTCGTATCACTTTTCGCATGTCAAGTCTTTTCATACAAAAGGCATTGCGTAGATATCCAAAATGGACTGTAACGTTTCCTAATTATTTAAAACAGTTAGAAAAAGTCTATGGTATATCTGTTTCAAAAAATAGTGTTGTTTTGGTCTTTTTCAAATTTTGAAGCATGTAATTTATACATACATACAAACAATAAAACAGGCGTAAATTCATGACGCGGCGATGTCACGTATCTATCTAATCATGCTATAAACAGCATTGTTATACTTTCTTGTTAAATACTGAAATCTGATTGGTTAAGACGCAGTTAATAATATTTACTATTACCCTCAGCGTTAGCAACGCACTTGGCAACGGGTAACATTAAAAAATATTACATGCGCGAAAATTATGCGCGTACGGTTCGCTGTAGAATTCACGTTATTCCTATATAAAAGCAGTAAAATTTTCTTAAAAATTTTAAAAAAGACATTCAGTATAACAAAATAAATAGTGCCTGTTTGGGAGGATAACAGTTGAAATTGACACCCCTCGAAAACCATTGTCAACCTCCGCTTCACGTCGGTTGACAATGGTTTTCTCGGGGTGTAAATTTCAACTGTTACCCTCCTAAACAGGCACTATTTATATAATATCTTTTTAAGTGTTTAACGAAATTTAATCAAAATTTTACTTCAAATTAGAATTTTGATAAGGAAAAGTTTGATATATCATTTTATACAATACAGCGCCAGTGTGAAACGCAGTGCATAGTGTGACATTACTTTTGGATCAACCCTTGTATAACGTCACGTCATACACTGATGGAATAAGGTTGATGAGGTTTTTTTTAGCAATTCCGTGCCTCCGCATAGAATCTCAGTAGACGGTGAGAACTAGCGATTCTCGCAAAAGTCTACTTGTGGCCCCGCACTCAGTTTGGTCAGATATGTCTTAATTAAGGAAGGAGTCTTTTCTGGTTTTCGACTTGTCAAACGTAAATTTGATTCATTGCTCATGAAATCAAGGTAAAAGGAAATTAAAATAGTACATTTTTCTTTCTTTTTTATTATCCTACAACTTGGCATAGAAAAGGTGATCAATGTTTAGAATCTAACAAGGACTATATTTTTGGCGTAATATTGGCGTAGGAAAATATCACATGTTTGGCAATTCAGAATTGCTGCAGGTTAATGAGTCTGTTTTAGCATTTTAAAAACAATACATTAATATTGGAATTTTTTACTAATGTGAACTAATGATATGATACTTGGGTTTCAGAATATGTTATTAAAATATGGTTTGCCTATCAAATTACATTTTATAAGCTTTTTAAAGCGCCCATTCTATACATTGATTTTGTGAAAAAATCACTAAAATCAGTTTTTCTCTCTGATTAAATAGTCAATATATTAGCTTTTCTGTCAATTTATATCTTTATATAAAGTCTTCATTATACATAAAAATCAGAAACATCTTATTATTGGAAGCATAAAAAAATGATCAAAATTTCTTCAAAATTTCAGAAAATTAGAGGAAATGCGGGCTAAGCAATATCAATTTTAGTGTTGTGTTGGACATATTTTATTGCCAAAAGGATTGGACACAAGTTCCAAAAACTTAGAATGTCCTCTCCTTGTACATAATATATTACAGTGCCATACAATGCCAGTTAACATTGATAACAGTTATAGAACATGTAATGAAATACAAATAAATCATTAGTTTTAAATCTAGAATAGAATTAGGATGGATAAGAAAGTTATGCAAATAATTTAAAAACTTAGATAAATCTACCACACTTTTGTATAAATGTATGAACTTCTTTAAATATTTTTATGTTTTCATCATAAGATAAAGTGTTGTCACCCCAAAGTAACAAATGTACATCAATTATATTCAAAAAGTTCAGTGATAAAAGATTATACATAAATGATTGTCTTAATGATGAATATTTTTTACAAACGAAGAACAAGTGATGTGCATCTTCTAAACTTCCACATGAACACATTGGGTTGGCTATTATGTTACACCGATAAAGATCACAATTGAGAACACAATTATGCCTTAATTTCGTATGAATGATATTCAAGAATCTTTTACCAAAAGAAAAATACTTAGGAGGTTTTGTATAATTGCTCTGTGGTGATTTCTTAAAAATATTTAACGAAGTAGCTTCCTTGGTATTATTATTCAGACTATTCCACTTACGAATAGTGTCAGGAAAAAATGACTTATTAAAAGCTTCTAATCTACATCTAGGCAAAGAATAGTTTGAGGAGTTTCTAGTATTATAGTTGGAAGTGACATTTCTAATTTCAGGTGTTATGTCTTTTAGATAAGAAGGAACAAGATTGTTATGAATTTTGAACATAGTAGATAATTTAAGGCGGTCTCGTCTCGTTATTAATGGTTCCCATCCTGTTTCCAAATATAGAGAATTTCTTGAGGCTATGACTGAAAGACCTGAAACTATTCTTGCTGCATAAAGTTGAACCTTTTCAAGCTTATCCATATCAAATTGGGTACATCCAGACCAAACTTCAACAGCATACTCTAGTTGTGGTCTTATAAATGATACATACATTTGTGCTAAAATATCTCTAGATACAGTAAATTTAAGTTTTTTAAGTAGACCAAGTTTTTTGTAAGCTTTTTTAACAATGATGTCTATGTGATTAGACCAACTTAAATTTGAAGATAACAATACTCCTAGATGCTTGTGTTGTGAAACATATTCCAAGGTACAATCATCAAACAACAAATTAGGAAATTTTTCAACATTTTTAAAACTAAAGAATACAACTTTTGTTTTTTGTGGATTAAATTCTAGAAGCCATTGCTTTGACCATTCCTTCAGTACATTAAGATCATAATTAAGATTATCTTCTATGACAGAAATATTGTTTGAACACTGTTGTAATGAACTATCATCAGCATAAAGTCTACATATTGATCTCATGTTTTCAGCCACATCATTTACATAGAGTAAAAACAATAATGGGCCAAGAACAGAGCCCTGGGGAACACCTGCATTTATGAATTGGCTGGAAGAGAGTTTGTTTTTATACATAACCTTCTGTGTTCTATTACTTAAATAGCTAATAAACCATTCAAGAATTGGCCCAGAGACTCCATATGATTTAAGTTTATGAATTAGACCCTTATGCCGGACCCTATCGAAAGCTTTTGAAAGATCACAAAAGATCATACAGCAGTAATTACCATCATCAATACTTTTCACAATAGAATGATATGTTTCTAAAAGTTGGTAAACAGTTGAATGTCCAGGCAAAAAACCAGCCTGGTATTTATAAAATAAGTTGTTGGCGTGTAAAAAATTGTATAGATGTTTAAACAAGATTCTCTCAAAAATTTTACTAATACAACTCAGCAATGACACAGGTCTGTAGTTTGATGTGATAGATGGATCATCTTTCTTAAATAAAGGAATTACATGTGCCAATTTCCAGCAGTCAGGAAAAGTCTTAGATGTTAGTGATTTGTTGAATAGAAGACACAAAGGTTTTGAAATAGTTTTTTTTGCAGGATTTGAGCATTTTGTGACTTATACTGTCTGGGCCTACTGCTTTATTAACAGGTATTACTGACAAAATGTCAAAAACTTCGTGTTCTTGAATGACAAGGTTTGAAAAATTGTCTGTACACTTGTGTTGCAAAATAGGTAAGTCCTTATTGTTATTATCTAAATTAGAATCAATTTTAGTTTAAATATTTATTCCAATTTAGTAGTATAAGCTGATAAACATTCTGAAATTCTTTCATTTCATTGAAGAATAGAATCTTCAAATCTTAAACAAATGTCTACAGAACTACAAAGAGCTACACTTATTTCTATCATCCTTTATGTTGAGGAAAAAGGTAGTGACCTTGACCTGACCTTTATGTAAAAACAAAAAGGTCAAATTTGATTAAACTGATAGAATCATTTGGTAATATGATCCGTTTGACTGTGTCAAAATTTCATGAATTTCTTATTATACGTTTGATAATGAGAAGACTCCTTCCTTAACGGTGTTCTTCATCTGTTGGTTCTTGATGCTCATCTTCATTCTTTTAGAATAGATTCTTTGACCACGTCAACACATGCACAAAAGAACCTTTTGTAGAGATTGCTTTTATCTTGACACATTCAAGAATAGAAAATTGTATGCACGATGATTTTCTAATGAAGTATTTATTTAATATCATTTATGTAAAAACGCTGTTTTGTTGAAAATAAGATATACCACACAATACTTTGCCGGTCTTCTAGTAGGTTCTTAGGTGACAATTGTCGTAGTTGTTCTGATTCATCTTACAGAACGCAATCGATGCAAATATTATGTGTCGGTAGATGTAGACAGATATTTGAAGTAAAATTAAATTTAATGAAATTGCTTCCATATTCCTGAAATGCCGTATTTTCATGCAGCTAATAACGATATATAACTCATATTCTTGAGTCAAAATCACCAAACTCTTCATCAATATGGACAAAAGAAAAGTTTGAAACTTTTTTAAAAATAATTTATTTTCAACATCTAACATAAACATTAAAACAGAGCCATAAGGGTGTTGGTACCTCTAATTTTATTAACACACAGTACATTATTGCAATATATTAGTAAATGGATGTAAATTGATATATAACATTGATTACTGCACGATGACCGTGAAAGTTGAAAATTGATAACAATGCAAGTAAATAGTGTTCAATTTGTTGAAAGGACAGTATATGGCAATATGTCTGTAGACAAAAACATTGTATAACGTTAAACCTAATTATACTCAAGCCTATTGATGATTCAAACTTTTAACGTGGCATTTGATCGTAGTCGCTAGTCCTAAAATAAGTCCCCGACATCCCGTGACTTATACTTTTTATGAAAGAACGTCATAACTTGGCAATTTCATCCCAATATAAAACGGTTTTATCGCCAATTATGGTTGCTTATCTTTGTAGTGCAATGGGTATAGCTTAGATCTAATGACCCGAAATTTGAATGATGAAGCAGGGGCTTTTGTTTTTCATGAATAGCAACACTTACAGCTTTTTTTTAAATTTATGACCCCCCCCCCCCCCCTTGGAGAAAAAAGTATCATTAACTTCCTCTCATTTTACGTGTAAACTGTAATTCTATATCTATAAGAAGAAAAATATAAGCTTAAATGCAAAACTTTTCCCTATGAATTGGAGGACCCTTAATATCATATTAACAGGTTGTCATTCATGCGATATATAAGGCATTATAATTTAAAATTATCATCGTTAAACCTATATATAACATTGGCTACTGTATATACCGGTAATCATAGCATTCCCAAAGCAGATGAAACACTTTTCAAAAAGTTATATTTTTCTATATTTAATATTCATATTCACCCACCCTGTAACACTTGATTTTGCTCAATTGTTTGTAATTAATGTTACACCGACAAGCTTGAAATTGAAATATTAGATTGCTGGTTTCATTATGCAAAATGTCTTGATTAGGCGTAGAGCCAACACCCTGGCGTTGCAAATACCGAAGAACCCTATATGTTCCGAAGAAACGATGATTTAGTTTTCCTCATGGTATTTGTGCATCAGAGCGTTAAGCATGGGGGACTTGGACATTGGTGGCCTCCTGCTCTCGAGGGCCTCGATACGGTGGTGCAGCATCTCGTTTTTGGCGATGAGGCTCTTTGCCAAAGTACGGCTGTAAAACAAAAAAAACCCATTCATTATAGCTATCGGAAACCTCTGGTGAAGATACCTTAACATATAACATATCTCATTTCAGACGATAATTGATTGAGTGTCTCTGCTAATTGGAAACTTCGGGGAAAAAAATTATACCATGGAAATAGCAAATAAAGTGCTGCAATTTCTATGCAAATTTCAAACACTAAACTGGTGATTTAAAACAACGAAAATTTATGGGATCTCTTAAATTGTTGACTTTTGAATGTTATCTCTTCTTAAATTGCTTCATGCACTTTAACGACATTGCTCACAATGACAATGCAATATTGTTTTCATTATGTGTCCTCGTTTTAAACATAGATCAGGGTATTCCTTACAATCATAAACATTGCGACTTACTAGTGAAGAAGATCCTGGAAAATCTCGCTGACTTCCTCCTCGGAGAAATGGCTGCCGGGCATACCGACATTGGTGGGCCTGTCACCACCATCCACATTGATCTCAAGGTTCAAGGTCAGGGGAGCTATAAATAGAATTATCCTTGTATTAAATCGGTGTCAAATCGTAGGGTTTTTTTCCCGAAAAATTAAAAGATACTTTAACTTCAGTCGAATTACAAAAGAGACAAAATAACTGTGTGTATGGTCTGAATCTTACCTCCATATTGAGGAGCTGGGCCCATGGGCATTGGGGCGGGCTGCATTGGGGGCATGGTCTGGGCCATCATCATTTCCTCGATCATTGGCCAGTATTCCTGGGCTTTCTCCATGATGTACGGCAACAGCTTGTTGGGCTCATCTGTGGTAGGAACAAGGGTTTGTTAAATCTTGATGTGTTTACATGTATTTATTCATGTTGAATCTATTCCTTCTGTGAGCATCTGGAGATTTTAAGAATAATGAGGGCAATAATACTTTTAATAAAACATACCGACTGGGACGCCGAAAGCTCTCAGTTTCTCCATGATTGTGTTTGTAATAGAGTCGAAGCTGAAACCTTCGGAGAAATCGAATCCGAATTCCTTGGCCTTCTCGTTGGCGATTTCTCTGACTTTCATGAGGGACTCCTCTGGTTTCTCTGGGTCGACTTCAAACCCTGCCTCCTGCAGATCACTGATGATGTTTTTGACGATCATCTGCTTGAACTCATCGTTGTCCATATCAGCTGTAATGATGAGAGATATTTTTGAATCAAACAAATACAAAAATGTTTAAAATATAGAACCTCATTAAAATTTCGACACACTTTTTTCCCCTTAATATTTATTTAGAATACTGTAGATGAAGAAGCAAGCTTTTATTTTGAACAATCGCATTAAACAACCCACTTCTTCTCGAGAGAGAAAAAACCCCGCGAGTATGGTGTTTAAAGAAAGCAAATATATAAAGAATATAGTTTTACATCGAATTGAACTCTTTAAAAAGTCCAGACCTAGATACAGTTTTGTGTGTAGCTGTATTTGATACTTACGTTCTACGCCATAAGATACTTTCATCTCCTCCAGAATCTGTCTCTTCAGCTCTTCGGGGTTGCTCAGGTCCAAGCCTTCCTCCTTCAGGTCTCCCATGATCTTCTCCTTCAATTTTCCGACAATGTCGCTGGTGTCGACTACACAAAAGTTAAAAAAACACGTGCTGTTAAATTCACATGTCAAACAATAGAGAAGGAGATATAAGAAACGTTAAATAGTCTGAAAAACACCTTAACACAAAATATAGTAACTGAACTCACCATCCTCGATTTTCATGTCAAGGTCTTTCTCGACCTGTTTCAGGAGATCTTTCTTCATCTTGGGGATGATATCGTTGAGATCACCTGAAAGTCATATATGAAATGAATTATAGAATGCCTTTTATATACCGATGCCAAAATACACATTTGTATATAGCGCGCCTTTATTTTAAAAAAATGCAATGTTGATGATCGCGTTTCCTAATGCAGGTCGCATATACAAGATATCCCAGTAATAATTACACATATGAAGGTCACCTTCAATTCCCATCCCTTTCATCATGTCCTTGATCTGGTCAGTGTTAAAGGCGGCGTTGTCCTTGACCTGGTCAGCCAGGGCGCTCAGGTCCATGTCCTTGGGCAGGTTCTTAACCATATCCTCAAGCTGGGACTCGTCCACTCCTGGAACAGTCAACAACTACGGTTAGTTTCATTTATTTTTAATGGGGGGGGGGGGGCAATGATCGATGTATCTTCCCCTTATTGAAAATGTGTGGTAATCGTATATATTAACAGTTATTAAAGATGCAGCGGTTATCAGGTTGTGACATACCCATGCTGTGCATCATGTCCTTCATTTGAGGGGGGAGGTTCTTGAGGGCATCCTCGATTTTCTCTGGGGTAAGGTCTTTCAACATCTCTGGGTTGATGCTTGACATCATGCTTGAGATGTCCATACCGCCAAACACTGAAAAGCAAACGTTGAACAATGATGCAAATCAAATGTAACAGTAATGTAAGATGGACGGTTTGTTTTCGGATACAGTAGTGTTGTTTGAGAATCAATTTTTAACCGTTTTCTAGTTCTTGCTTTGTTTGATTTTCTTTAAAATTCAATATGGAAACTGGATGGTCAAAATTGACCATCAGATTTTTCTGTAAATTTTTATATTGATTTATCTACTTATCATTTAGTAAAGAAAAAAATTAAAATATTCAAATTTAGAAATTGAATATTTGCTTTCTTTTAATATACAGCTCTTCTTTTTTGGAGATTGATATAGTGTAAAAATGACCACAACCATCAAGCCCTTTTAAGCTTTGCATCATTTTATATGATTCCAAACTTGATACCAAGAAGATGCATTCTTTAGTATCAAAGCTCAACTTGCCCAAGGTTTCAACAACTTGACCGCAAACTTACTTTGGCCCATGGCAACTGTTGCCAGCATTCCAATAATTACAATTCGGATCATTTCTACAATAGAAATATAAAAGAATAAAGCACTTGGTAATGGTTTGTATTGAATGGGGGTGACAATGATACAAGATTCACCTGATGTCAGCAATTATTATTTGCATGATTTCAGACATCAATCAACAATCTCTTAGAAAAATAAAGGTAGCTAAGGAATTTTCTTTAAAAAAAAATTGTTGCACATATAATTCAACCACATCTACTTACTGCTTGCGAGTTCACTGTGTAACTGACTAAAATCTGGATTTCCCGGCTATATATATTACCTCTGATGTAATATGACGGTTCGGGTAACATCACATTCGGGTAACATGTCGATTACGGAAGATGCAATATAACTTAGGGGCAACAGGAAGAAGCATGAAACAAACGTGGCACCGTGTAAATTGCTCTCAGATAGAACAGCAGACGGCAAGGTTTAGGATCGTCTGCAGTTACGTATTAATCCGTAATTCACAAGTTAAATGAAAGTAATATTTTAATGGCCCGAGGTTGTGTTAAAACATCAGGGTACACGGTAAATATTTGTTTTATAATAAACGAGATACAACTTCCCTCTTTTAGTTTATACCTTTACTTATCGTAAATATTTTGTATGGGGATTTCTTCAAAAAGGTAAGAACAAGCCGGATGCCAAAGAAAGTTTATAATAATACAAATTAATTGCTTTTATATTCGACAAAGCGGATCCATCAACAAACAGATCTTTGCTAAGATAATAAGATGCTTAATACGGATTCAAGTGTTCAATGCAACTTTGTAAAATGGATAATTAAATGTTGCTATTCCCTTATTTTTGTAATCACCAATAAGTTTAATTAAATCGATGTTGTTGTATTTAGCTATTACTTTATGATGACATTATACATGAATTATGATATTGATATTTATGTCCTTTCTGATATATTTCATTTTATCAAATCAAATATACAACATGACTACTTGTTGTATATTTGATTTGATAAAATGAAATATATCAGAAAGGACATTTACTTACAAGTAATTTTTCTCATTTATTGGATTATAAATAGAAAAAAGAGATAATTATGATCAATTATAATTTAAAGGGTCCTAAAATATTAAACATAACCGCTTATTTCTTTTGCAACAAGTAGCAGTTTTTTTTAAAGCATATTGCTTGATGTATTATTTCATATCGTGTGTATTTCAGAAAATAAATGTATATTTTAAATAAAAGTATGTTAGAAAATTTTTCAGAAAACATTATCATTAAACGTATGTTTTCTTTTTTTTTTACTCCAGAGTTACGCTTTTTGTCAAACAAATTCGTTGATTTTAAATGCTTTAGGATAATTTACAATAAGATTGTCACGCATATTTAATTTGATAAAAATGAAATATATATGGAAGGACACTTGCAGAGATTCGCTTTTGCTACCTTCATAGTCCGTATGAACCCCAAAAGAAAGGAGTTTACTATTCACATAATTTCATCTCTCTGTCCTTTCTGACATACTATACTTCTTGAATAAAATCTGCAAATGACTACTTCAATATTTCAGAAATGATGTCTTCTTAACTCTCTCCGATCTATAGTTTATTATCTATACAAATGGAGTGAAAGTTCGTAAAGTCGTTGTTTTCGATCCTTACGAATTTTGACGTCAATCCGTGCATTTTCAATAAAGTTAAAAGTTTCTACGAAAAATATGCCTCAAAGGCATAAAATATAGACATCATTATGCAATGTAAACATTTTCCAAGGATAACGGGTAAAACGCTGTTATTCACTATATGAACACTGCTTAAAAATACCGGGTACATTTGAAGACAGTTTTTAACGTTTTTGAAAGGCTTTTTTTTTTTTTTACATGTATACTGGTTTATACACAGAATTGGTTTTGTGAATAGCACTATGAACACAAAGAAATTTCTGAAGAATTAGAGAAATAGAAAACATTTAGCAGATTTATATTAAACATTTATATCTTTATTATTGACATATATTGATATACCAAAAGACAATTATGTATACTACAGTAGGCTACAAGCGTTTTGCAATCGTTATACACATGTATATTACATGATAACATTTTATAATAAATAGAACAATCGATCAAACATATGATCAAGAATTCATCGTCTATATTTCTTGTTTTATTACTGGAGTTAAACAAACATTATTATTCCTAGATTATTATTTACACTAAACTAATGTTGATATCTTTGCTTCAATCTTAATTTTGAACAATGGAAACAAATCAACCCGGAAGTATAAGGACTGCTTATCAGATAAGTAAACATATTCTACAGAGATCCCAGCACTTTTAAACTGATGTAAACTAGTGATTTATGTTGTATATTTGATAAGATTAAACTTCTCCAAAAGATTATATTTTAAAATGCTTTCCCCACTGTTACATATATTAAGTATCTATGATAGATTTTTCAAATTATATAGGTAAAAAAAGATAATGCAAAATGAAATGATAAAAAAGATTTCTACTTGAATGTAGAATAAGGTAAGATTTTTCGATTGAAAGTGTTTCTGCAATTTTTGGTAGACTAGATTTTTTTTTTTAATTCAATTCACTCAATTCATTTAGAACCCCATCTCTCATTTTTGATAACTAAAATTATTCGTAATGTAATTTTTCAATTTAATTTGAATTACTGTGTTGAGACAACTTATATAATTTCTAAATGCCATTGATATCATTTTTTAAATTCATCTTTGCAAATTATAAAATCAAGGAGTGGACTTGAAAAGATTTACATGCATCCCAGCTTTAGCAAATTGTAATGCAATCTTATTTAAGAAGAGAACAAACGTATCTCTTTTCAATTCCCCTCAATTAAAAGTGTGTAAAGATCAAAATGACAAGAGATAGTGGGGTGTTTATATCACGCGTTCAATTTTCCATTACTTATGTACATACTGTAGCTGTAAAATATTTCCACTTTAACGTTTGTTTTCTCTTTATCAGAACAATACTACGTTAGTTTCATTGGTTAATAAACGCAAATCACAAATAAAAAAACACAAAAAATAAACATGATTAGCAAAAGTCATGTTTCTTTTAGATAGATTTTAATGAAGTAGTATACAGGATTTGTTGAAATTAAATCAATTCTAAAACGTTGTAATTTGATGCCTTATACATCTGTTATGTTGTTCTGGTTCGAGTTGCAGGTCTCCATCGCTGTTCTTATCTCGCGGGGTTTTTTTCTTCTCCAAACTCCTTTTTATTTATTCCTCAGATCTGGCCATGATGGCGGTGAGCAGGGGTGACCTTGACATGACTGGTCTGTCCAAGGCCATCAGGCGGTGGTGGAGCATTTGGTTCTCGGCGATCAGTTTCTTGGCCATGTGGCGGCTGTAAAAATTAGGAAACGTAATGTCTACCATTCGTTACCTTAGACTTCAACGAAATCGGTACTTTTTACTAACATTTGAATAATTATTTTTTTCAAGTCAAATTGTTTCAAACTACTCACTAGTGGAGAAGATCCTGAAGCATTTCCATCATCTCAGCCTCTTCGTCATACTCTGCAAATGAAATTAAACAACTAGCATTCACATTTTTTCTTCACTCTAAAGGATATTATGAAGATTAATGGAGTTATAACCCAATCAACGTTGCACAGCTCTTAGCACTGTTTGATAGCTCATTTATTCGGATTATTTTACAATTGGAACGTGCAATAGTTTGACAAAACTTACGATATCTTCCACCGAATTCTGACTCTTCGTTGTCGTCAATGTTGATTTCGAGGTTGAGGGTCAAGGGCATGGCTAAATTAAAACAAATTGAAAATACCAAGATGCAGTTGAAATAATTAAGCATTCACGTAATTGGATGAATAAGGATACATTTGTCAGCACACAATGCAATCCGAAGACACGATCCGATCGGAACTTACCGAATGGTGGACGCTGCATGGCCATTGGGTGCATCACTGGCATTGGTCTCATCTGGGGCATCATTTGGGGAACCATCTGGGGAACAACCTCGGGTTCTGTAAGGGGAGCGTTGTTTTTTATTGACCTGTTTTTGTTTAGCTATTTTATTGATGAATTTCTTATCTTTACAAAGTCTTAAGCATGGGCAAAAAAATAATTATGAAATTGCTAGTTGGTGGAAGGTGGAACAATGTATGTATCAGAACGTGCGTTGGATATATGATTGATTGCTCTTACGCATGTTGCTAAGGAACTCGAGGATGAGTGGCTGGTATTCCTGGAATTTCTCCATCAGGTAGGGGATGAGTTTCTCCTGGTCATCTGGAAAAATAGATAAAACGATATCTTCAGAAACATTCTCTATTTAAAATATAAGAGTTGAGGGTAGACTCAGCTCCTCACTTAATGTATTGCACCACCGCTTAAGGCTAAAATTTGGGTCCCGAGACACAATGTTGATGAGATTTCCATGTAAGACTATTTACCAACTGGAACGCCATTCTCTCTCATGGTTTCCATGACCTTCTTTTTGATTTCGGGCCATTCCATCTGCTCGTCGATCTCGAATCCGTAGTTCTTGGCCATCTCGAAAGCCATGGATTTCAGCTTGATGATAGCTTCCTTTGGCTCCTCTGTTTAATATGAGGAACAGTTAATTATGGCTGCTATACAAGTATATATTATGTGAAAATGTATTCTTAACGATATTATCTTTGTTAAATATTATAGGTTAAAATTTGATAAGAATCAATACCAGGATCGATGTCGAATCCTTTTTGTTGGAGGTTGATCAGGAGATCCTTCAGAACCATCTGTCTGAACTCCCCATCGTCCATGTCGGCTGCAGAAAAAAAAACCCCAAAAACTTCAACAACTAACACAACATTTAGTCTATTTTGTATCGATAAGACCAAAGAAAAATGTAATAAGAAAAACGGCTAAAGTCGTTAACGACTTACGGGAAACGCCAAAGTAAGCCTTGGCTCTCTGGATGATGGACTTCTTGGTTTTCTCGGGATCTTCGGAGTCGATCTCCACTCCCTCTTCCTTCAGACGATCAATGGCGACCTGCTTCAGTTTACCGATGACGGATTCCTCGTCATCTGTGATACAGACATTCATAGAAATAGTATTTCTTAAATGGATTCGACATTTATTCATCATTTCTTTCCGTTTCAAAAGACAACTTACCGTTATCAAAATCAATTCCAAAATCATCCTTAAATTTATTTTTCAGCTCGCCAACAATTGCGGGGAGCTCGTCAACTGTAAAGAGTGGAAAGTTTTAGCTAAAACTGACACATTCAAAGACTGAGCTTGGGTATTCATCGTTCAATGAGTAACTACATCATTGATCCGTGTGAATTTAAGCTAACCTGGGACACCCATCTGTTCAAATGTATCCTTGCCGCCGGCGAGTTTGTCGGTCATCATGGAGGCGAGGACTTTAGGGTCCTTGGGCATCATCTTGACGGCCTGCTCAGCCTGTTCTTTTGTGATTCCTGCATAAATTCACACATTTTGCTAAAAGTCGCCGCTTACAATAAAATCTAAAATGAAGCTTGCTATGTGATAATTTATCGATCAGATTATTTATAGAAACCAGAATGGTAAGTGTTTTGAGACAGTTCATATGATACAAAAATGACAAACAATGAGAAAATAAATGAAAAGTTGAACTACTTTTTCGAACTTTTTGTGTAGTTCAACGTTTTCGAACTTTTTGTGTAAAGGAATGAAATGGGCATGACCCGAACTGTGAGCGCATTTAGAGCACTAACCCATGCTTTCCATCATTTTCTGCATTTGGGGGTTCTCCAGAGCTTCGTTGATTTTCTCGGGGGTCAGGCTTTTCATTGCGTTCTCAATGGCTCCTGGTGGCATGTTTTTCAGCATGCTTTGCATATTACCGAGGTTTCCCATGAGTCCGCCCACTGATTCGAATAAACGATTCGTATAACAATTTTCATTTTTTTTTTTTGCAATTTTACTGAAATTCTGTCAATTTTATCACAAGTGAAAAATAATGGGTTTTCTTTAAGATTAACTTAACCAAAAAATAATAAACAATGTTTGTTATTACCATTAATTTTGGCTTAAACACAAATTTTTACTTGTTTATATATTTGCTTTGTGACAACGAGGAAAATTAAATGAACGAATTTGGTGGTTAACAGGGATAATCTCTATGCCTTTTCTTTTCAATAGAGATATCAAACAATATACGTTATCCTTGTTTGATTTGTCACTATCATTGATTATCAAATTTAACAAAATTTTGTTACAGTCAACTTACTGGCTCCTAAGTTCAGACCTCCAAGGTTCATGCCAAAGGCCATGGAGGCCAAGGCCCCAAGTACTACTAATCTAAGCATTCTGAAAGAACAATATGGAAACACTGATGATAAAGTTCCAAGGCAAAAAAATATATCTGCAACAGTAAAGTTCAATCCTATGAAATAGATTTTCTACAGATGTAAAAATGAAGATAACGTACTTCTAGTTGGGATAAGAGTTCAGGTCTTACTAAAGCAAGTGGGCCCAGTACATATACCCTTTAAAGAGTCACGTGATAAGGAGACTATGACAAAGCCAAATGAACCCGAACCAAAGGGTGAGCGGTAGAGGGTATGGTTTGTGCAAATACGTGTCGAACATTGTTTGGGTCCATCGCTTACATCCGAACCTCTAGGGCCTCAGGGCGAGAAGAAGAAAACGCGCACTGGTTGGTTATTTGGAAAATCCGATCATTTTAGGTGTAATCGCAAGCCTTTCGTACACGAACTGACTAATCTGGGTATCCAATTATACTGAATTACGTCCTCCGATTGTATCATCAGGTTCAGAGATACATGTCGCTGTTTATCAAATGATAAATGAGATTGGTCATTATATATTGGTACTACCCATAACGCGTCATTACGGATGATCTAGGTACTTCTGCTCCTTTGTTTTAAAACATAACTTTTCTGATGTCTTCATTTCATAAATGCAGAACAAGATATCAAATTATTTGAAATGAAAACAGCATTCTTGGTCGGGAGTAGGGGTGGGTTGTTCAAAGAAGTCAAATTGCCTAGAGAGACTTCGCTAATGTTTGATAAAAGGTTCTGGTTATTTCATAAAAACATCGTATATCATTTAAGGATTATTGTTATTACTATAAGTAATTCACATTTTGACGATGAATACCACTGAGCCATATTCTAATGTTTATGATTTTATCTTAGATGGCTCTAGAATCGTTTCCAATCGAGCTAATAAAAAATGTGTTTTAGCAATAAAAAAATTGTGATATTACGAGGAATGACAAACAAATAGGATTTTCCGCATTGATTCTTCAATACACTGATAATAACATGGGTAACGTATGGTCCTTTGACAATCTAAATTCAAATTTCTAGAGAAAAAAAGACGAGATAATACTGGGAACAAAAGATTTTCATTCCAGAGCGTAGTTAGAAATTAGCGAGTCTTGGACACGCAGTGACAAGCCCTCGTATTTACTTCCGCTTTCACATCAATCTTCTGCTGTCAGTGTTATGCGGCTGTTTTTCGGTTAGATCATAAATAGATCCTCTGGGCATGATTTTCTGTAGCAAACTTATGCGTGTTGTAGGGTAAAAAAGATCCCATCTACAAAACGTATTTATTTTACTCTTAACATAAATAAAGCACAATTAAACGTTTAATTTTCCTTCCTTTTATTTGAAAACTTATTGGAATAGTTTCATTAATTAGCAGATTTTTTGGTGTTGTTGTAAAGAGAGTAAAAATTTTCCCCATTATTGGGAGGAAGTTAATTTCTCTTATCTTTCTTACACTCAGATTTTATAATTTTTAACTCTAAGAGAACTGTGCATTTAAATACATTATAATGCTTTGTGATCCCCGGCTGCACCGATTCTGTCTTTAATAATTCCCTGTAATAATAAAGATCATCAGACAGTGTTTATATATAGCAAAGCGGAAAAATATTAAAATCATGCATGCTCTTAAGCCCCCCCCCCCCCCCCCCCCCTCTTCCCGTAACTGACCGCGTCGGTTGTAAACTGATAAATCAAATGTACCAAAAAATTTTGATTATAGAGGCAGAAGTATATTGCAAATCCATGCAATGTTTACTTAATTAGAACTGGAAATAGATATAGGAAATTACTTTTTTCCCCATCTCATACCGATTGGTTGGAAGCAACCATTTACTTTCCATACATAATGTCATTCCATCTTCGGAGATAAAGGTAATGGCATGAGTGAAATAGATCCACGAGAGCTAAAAATACGGGATGTTTAAATATAGCAGCCAATGTTTTTATATTATCGTTGATTTTGCCTGATGTAGGAATTTAACATTTTGACTTTCAGTGCACATTTCTGCAGCATTGAAATCGACATTGGTCGCCAGTCATTGAACGATAGGACAGACACAGTGTTTCCACTCAATGCATTTATTTTTAACAAATCAACTTTCAATAACAAACAAATATACGGAATATTATTGATAGCACATCTGTGAACATTGTATATTTATACAATACTTGATAAATAAGGTTATACATATTGGTGAATGCAGTCATCTCTCAAAACATACCCAAAATACAATGTATTATAAAAATTGATATAATTATAATAAAATCCTCACATCAATTAACAAACAAAAAAAACTAAACTCCCAAACAAACAGTTTAGATCATCATATTCTGTTGCAATGTAAAACACATCTTCTAAGGGGAACACAATCATGAATTGAACATATAAATTTTCTGATAAATGTGTGATTTTTTTTCTCAGAACAATGCTTGATGTAATTTAAATATATGTCAATTTAACATTTCAACATATTTATTCATAACAACTATATACTAGGCTACAAACTTAAAATGTATGCAACATTCATTCTGGAGAACATTTTTTTTGGTATCAAGTTGTGAATTCATCAGAAAACAATTATTATAGGTAATCAACATAATAGTGATCAGATTTACCTTGAATATTTAGATATGATTTCTTAAATTTTAACGATCATTTAGTAAAGAATCTAAAGCTTAAGAGGGCTGGATAGTTGTGGCCATTTTTAGACTCTATTTATCTTCTTAAAATGAAGAGCCCTGTAGGAAAACAGACAAATTTTAAAACTATAAGTATTTTTTTTCAGTGTTGCTAAGTGTTGTAAAACTTCCTGTTTGACATTTTTTTTTGAAAGAATATAAAAGCTAGGATGGAAATAAAACTTCAATAAATAATCATTAAAGCAATATGAGCTGCAATTTTTATGCTGAAATTTTTTTCAGCATAAATGTATCTGAAATGTTATTTTCTACCAAAATGACAAAAATATCATGGTTTTTAAATTGATGTAAGCCATATTTTTGTCGGAAAAGCCGTAAAGAAGCCCTAATTTGAGCAAAATTGAATTATTGTCGTCCTGTACAAAAATTGATCTGCTATATATTCCTTAGAAGAGAGATCTTTCTTCTGACAAAAAATGATAATTTTTAAAAATTTTATTTATCATGAAAGTTTAAGTTACATGCAGACATATCATACTAGCATGTTTTTGCAGCAAAGTAAGATTGAAAAAAATACAGCTCATATTGCTTTAAATATTTTGCGATGAGATACTGTAGAATCATTTATATTTGTGGGGGCCAATTTTCGTATTGTGAGTTTTTTGCTTATTCGTGGTGATGTAATTTTGTGGTTGTTTGTTTTCAGTTTCAGTAAGACACCTTACCCTTTCAAAATTTGTTTTCATCAAGGATTTACATTTGAAGGGAGGGCTTCGCATGTATACCACAAAAAGTAAGCCATCACGAATTCTAATGATTCCACAGTATACATTTGTACAAATCACAGTTATTAAAGCATCTATACACACAGTATTTTATCAGCTTACATATAACAATCTGAAAGACCTCAATTATTGTTTACAAAATTCAAATGTATTATCTTGGCTGATGCAACCACAAAATGACGGGGTTTAACTTTATTAGATTTTTTCACCCATACCACATACCAATCCACCAAAAAATGCAATACATGAACAACATTTCTGCATTGGTGGTAAAGCTCTTTTATAAAATCTTTGCTTAAAGTCAAGTCTTCATATACTGCCTCCTTTGGCCATTTCATCTAAACAGAAAGAAAGCATTATTACAGTTTTGCTAAAATATTGAGCATTTTAACACTACATTACATTTTTACAAGAAGGATGATAAACTCAAACAAGGTTATCCTTCAAAGTCAAATTAGTACTTTATTGGTGTGTGTGTATATATATATTTATCTCATACAATTTGATTTATTTTATGAAGCTTTTGAGACAGTCCCTTATATGACCCTATTTGTTGTTTTTTTCAAAGATTAATAACGATGATGCAACGTTGTGTTATGCGGTTATTATGACCTTGCGCAATACAATATAGTACGTCATTTCTGAGATAAATCTAACTGTTTTAATGTAAAGTTTCACTGGAATAAACTTTGAAATAATTTTTTATCTCTAAATAATTTTTCTAAGAGCTTATTCGTTTGATTAAATGGAATTACTGATCAGAAGACTTGATTAATAAAGTTTGTTGACATACACAAAGTTGCGAATGCTCGTTAGTTTGAATTGACTCGAACGATGATCAGTTGTTGATGTTTCAATACACACACACACCAGCCTAATGATTCGAGATTGAAAATAGTGAATAAGGATGCTTACTGGTGGTGGAATCAAAGTCTTATGAAACATTATTTCGGTAAGTTCTTGTATATAAACACAACAAGTACGCTCTGTTTTCATCCCGTCGTCAGATCGATGAACTCTTTGATATAGTTAACGTAATTTGCAGCTTTATAAACTACACATTAAGCAAATTGAAAGTTTGAAGGGGGCTAAACTTATCAAAAATCTTGACAAACCAAGAAAAAAGGTCTTTAGGTCTTTTGGTTACGGTTATGTAGAACTTTGCAAAAAAAGTTCGGGGGGGGGGGGGCAATAGCCCGGGTTCCGATGCCTATGCTACGCAGTTATGTGTTTTCCTTCATATTTGTAATTTAAGTCTTTGACAAAATCCATTTTATATCAATTTTTATAGTAGATATAGTTATGTTGGAAGTACGTCTGGCAAATCACTGAAGCGTTGAAGCGAGGGTCTGTGTCAAAAGTAGTTCCGACCGGAAGTATTTGATATAGCATCACCCGTGTGATAAAGCAAAGGTTTATTACACGGGTAATATACACCACACGTATGAGATAAATATATATATATATATATATATATATATATATATATATATATATATATATATATATATATATATATATATATATATATATATATGTGTGTGTGTTCAGAGCTGACTCAAAGTCTGATTAAAATGATCAAAACATAGATTTACTAAAGACTGATGTTTACAGTGTTAAAACAAAGACTGGTGGTCACAGCATGACAATAGTCTGATAGTCACAGTAAAACCATAGACTGATGATCACAGCATGACAATAGTCTGATAGTCATGCTATAACCATAGACTGATGGTCACAGCATGACAATAGTCTGATAGTCACAGTATAACCATAGACTGATGGTCACAGCATGACAATAGTCTGATAGTCACAGTAAAACCATAGACTGATGGTCACAGCATGACAATAGTCTGATAGTCACAGTAAAACCATAGACTGATGGTCACAGCATGACAATAGTCTGATAGTCACAGTATAACCATAGACTGATGGTCACAGCATGACAATAGTCTGATAGTCACAGTAAAACCATAGACTGATGGTCACAGCATGACAATAGTCTGATAGTCACGGTATAACCATAGACTGATGGTCACAGCATGACAATAGTCTGATAGTCACAGTATAACCATAGACTGATGGTCACAGCATGACAATAGTCTGATAGGCACAGTATAACCATAGACTGATGGTCACAGCATGACGATAGTCTGATAGTCACAGTATAACCATAGACTGTTGGTCACAGCATGACAATAGTCTGATAGTCACAGTATAACCATAGACTCATGGTTACAGAATACAGCTGGAATAAACCTATGGGCTGATAAATACAGTGCAACCATGGGTTTATAGACACAGTATAATCAAAGACAGATTATCACAGAAGTCCATTGCTGACCAAGATCAAATTTCATAATAGAGAAAATATACAATGACAAATTTGACATGTTTCTTGTTCGTCATTCTGCTTGGACCTAGAACTTACCAACAATGTTGAGTTTACAAAGTGGGCAGGTCCTATTATTTAACAGCCATGGATCAACGCATTTAGTGTGAAACTCATGGGAACATGGAAGCACTCTTAGTTTCTGAAGAAGAAAGAAAAATCATAGGTCAACAAATTTTGAATACAAAACATTTTCATCAATTGGCAGTCAAGATTGCAAAAATAAAATTGCATGCAGTTTTGTTTTCAGATTGTATTGCAAAAATAGTATTTTTAACCTTCTATGAGTAATAGAAATCAGACTTGTACAAACATCTAAAGTTGTAAGCACAAAGCATCTTTTCCCGGTATAAAAAAAGAAATGCTTTTAAATATACTAGGCTTAGTGCGCATAAGTACGGAAGCGTATTAGGGCCGCAGCAGTATTTTTTATTAATTTGTTATAACAGATTATCAATTTGTTATATCAAATTATTAATTTGTTATAACAGATTAGTAATTTGTTATAACAAATTAGTAATTTGTTATAACAGATTAGTAATTTGTTATAACAAATTAGTAATTTGTTATAACAGATTATCAATTTGTTATAACAAATTAGTAATTTGATATAACAGATTAGTAATTTGTTATAACAAATTATCAATTTGTTATAACAGATTAATAATTTGTTATAACAGATTATCAATTTGTTATTACAAATTAATAGTTTGTTATAACAGATTATCAATTTGTTATAACAAATTTGTAATTTGTTATAACAAATTATTAATTTGTTATAAGAAATTATCAATTTGTTATAACAAATTATCAATTTGTTATAACAAATTATCAATTTGTTATAACAGATTAACAATTTGTTATAACAGATTATCAACTTGTTATAACAGATTATTAATTTGTTATAACAAATTATTAATTTGTTATAACAAATTAGTATTTTGTTATAACAAATTAGTAATTTGATATAACAAATTAATAATTTGTTATAACAAATTAATAATTTGTTTTAACAAATTAATAATAGCAGAGAGATATCATAGCATTGCACAGAAATCTCATAGCATTGCATTTTTATACTATTTTTTGGTATGCTATGATATTTTCAATGTTTTGTAATGAGATTCCATTGCTATGCTATATGATATTTGACCATCATTTTATGCATATCTATTACAATCTCATGCTATGCTGTGCTATGAGATTCGAGTAATGTTTCGAGATTCATAAGCAATGATATGAGATTCCTATGGAATTCTGTAAGATTTCTATGCTATGCTATATTAAATTGAAACGAAATGCTTAATGATATGGTAAGCAATGCTATGATCAGTGAGAATCATATGAAATGCTATAGGATTCAAATGCTTTATAATGTATATCGATGCTATGCTATGAAATTTAAATAACATAGCATTAAAATCGTATGACATAACATTGGAATCTTATAGCATATCACTTGATTCTCATTCATCATTGCATAACAAAACCTAGCACAGCATACCATATCATGTAATATCATATATCTTCATTAAACGAAGCATTTTATTTAAATTTACTAAAACAAAAGCATATAATGATATGCTATGATATTTCGATACTATTCAATGTTATGGATATAAAAGGTTAAATGATGCTATGCTTTGATGAATGAAAATCAAATTATATGCTATAAGATTCCAATGGTATATAATGTAATTCCAATGCTATGCTATGGAATTAGATAACTGTAATATCATTGGAATTACATTGCATAGGATTGGATTTTATAGATATCATTTGATTCTCATTCATCATAGCATAACAAAACCTAGCACTGCATACCATATCATGTAATATCATATATCGTCAGACAGCATTTTAATTTACCAAAAAATAGTATAAAAATGTAATGCTATGAGATTTCTATGCAATGCTATGATATCTTTCTGCTATTATTAATTTATTAAAACAAATTATTAATTTGTTATACCAAATTAGTATTTTGTTATATCAAATTACTAATTTGTTATAACAAAATACTAATTTGTTATAACAAATTAATAATCTGTTATAACAAATTAATAATCTGTTATAACAAATTGATAATCTGTTATAACAAATTGATAATCTGTTATAACAAATTACTAATTTGTTATAACAAATTACTAATCTGTTATAACAAATTACTTATTTGTTATAACAAATTACTAATCTGTTATAACAAATTAATAATTTGATATAACAAATTGATAATCTGTTATAACAAATTACTAATTTGTTATAACAAATTACTAATCTGTTATAACAAATTACTAATTTGTTATAACAAATTACTAATCTGTTATAACAAATTAATAATTTGATATAACAAATTGATAATCTGTTATAACAAATTAATAATCTGTTATAACAAATTAATAATCTGTTATATCAAATTACTAATTTGTTATAACAAATTACTAATCTGTTATAACAAATTAATAAAAAATACTACTGCGGCCCTAATACGCTTCCGTACATAAGTGTAAATTGTAAAGTATGAACATTTGAAACAAACCTGTTTTCTGTTGAACAATTCCAAACAAATAGCACACAAAGCATTTGGATTCAGATGATTTTCCTTCAATTTTATTGTCTTCATGGAGGATAGAGCTTTGAAAGTCAAGTCTCTTAAAGCAGACTGAAATGAAAAGAATGGTATAGGTATCATAATCTGAATACAACTCAGCCATTTTCCTCTGTGTTAAAAAAATAAAACTAAAAATATTTTTTAGAAATCCGTTAAATATCACATATTGTGAATGAAGAGAAACCATATGAACCAGTATCTATACCTCAATTTCAGATTCCTCTCCCCATTCATTGTTCAAACGTCTTCTAGATTTAATAGCAAGCAACATCAGAATCAGAAATGTTCCAGAGTAGAAAAAATTCCAGAAACTTACAGGATCTGCCTGTAGTAAAAAAATAAACTTGTATATTAATATATCAAAATTTCTTTAAAGAAAATGATTTACTTTATTAAAAAAATCTTTTAATTATATTTTATATTTTGTGTGAAATTTCATGAAGTAAACCAATTTCTACATGATGCAATTGTTGGGATTCAATTTTATTTCTCCTATGAGATAGAATTATTTAAATACTAGTATCTGAGGGATTCAAATCAAGTGTATTGGTTATATGATGGCATTTACATAGCAGAAACAGACAAATTTGAAAGAGTTATCTCCCCCTCAGCATTTTTTGGAACATGTAAAAAACTATATGGTAAATGTAAAAATATAAATGTACATTTATATGGTAAATTAACAAAATGACATTAAAATAGAAGTTTTAGGTAGTATGCACCCCATCACCACTGCGTTAGTCTGCCCCTTAATTCCCTCTTCAAAAACAATGTTACATGTCTGGATGGTCTTACTTTTCAGTAATATGATTGCCTTACTTTTCCACTTGACTCCTCCTCTGTCCCCATACAGACCACTCCATCCCACTCATGGTAGCTGTGACCATTAGTGGGCCTACCACACATAGCCCACAGGGTCAGGGTCGGGAACTGAAACAGGAAACTCAGTGTAAACTTGGGTATACATGTACCACCTTAAACCTACATGTTTTGTGCAACCCAAATATTTGGTATTACTCAGTATGCTTAGTAAATACCACATGTATTAATCAATATTTTAATATTTTCATATGAGAGAGAGAGAGAGAGAGAGAGAGAGAGAGAGAGAGTTAAAAATTGTTTCTTAATGATGAAGAACGAACAAGTTATCTAAAAAAAGTATTTAGTAAATATGTGTTGTTTATAGACAAACATATGAATTCCTTTCAGAATTTTGCATTATTTCCAAGACATGCAAGCAACACCCGATTTTGTTTGGTATGCAGAAATTGATTCATGTTGACAGTTGAAAATAACAACACCAACAAAATATTAGTCTTAAATTACTCAATGATATTGCATAACATTAAAAAGCAGCTGACTTTTACACACCAGTGCACCAATGTTTTCATGAAATTTGAAAACATTTGTCCAATAATTTTCTCAAAGATTGCACTACATTTTCAATTTCAAAATGCAAATATGTTTGATAATAAAAATTAACAAGCAATTAAAAAACCTTTTGGGTTTTTACGGCCATATAAAGGATCTATAGAATTACATTTTAACACATGCATATAATAATACTTTTCAAAGCATTATCAAAGTATTTCACATATTGTAGAATTCATTAAACATTTGGATGCACATATTTGTCTAGTTATAATCGTCCAGACATGCGCATTCATTATTAAATTGGCCAGATTCCTGTTTAAATCATTATATTAGGCTCAATTGGATGGAGATCTGTAGAGTATTAAAGTTATCTGACAACTGGTGAAGATGGATCGAGGGTGAGGAGGTCTAATAGAGGATTTTTTACAAAATGGTCCTATTATCCAGTCCATGACCTGTACAGCCAAGATTCGAAGAAGTAGCATTTGGTGCTAAGTCCTGTACTTTTTGATAATCCATCTAACAGATAATCATTCATGACAATATCACTTACAGATGTCTTTGGAGCTTGATATATCTTTGCCTTCATTTTCATTTTGCTGAAAGATGATATAAATGATATTATAAATTGTGTGCATATAAAAAGAAAAAAAAATATAGAGGAACAATATCAAATTCAAATATATCATATGACATACCTCTTCAGAATGCTGACAAAGTTTGTCACGTTCTCTAAAGCCTCCACAATGATCACAGGACATGAAAACATCTGTTTACCCTCAAACTAAAAGCGTAACAAAATAGATTATCATAAGTAATCACAACATATCAAATGATGATAACTTCACTCCCTTGGAAAACATTGCATTAAAGAACAATTTACCTCTTTCAATATCCTTGGATTTAAAGTCAAAATAATAATGGCTGATGCTCCAAATACTAAAGCTCTCTGCATCTAAAAAAAAATAATTTAAAAATGCCATCATACAATTTGCATATCATCCCTGAGCTATGGAATATTGATTGGTCCACTGAGTTTTCATACACTGCATAAGTAAAATTATCACTGCAATTTTTGACTGATACAAATACACTGATGATAATGAACCTACTAAGTTTCGAACTCCTTGTATTTAGATATGTTACATGTATATACTACTGTATATGTTACCCTGTCAATCATGGATGTGCATTCTTTGTGCAAGTCGTTGACGGAACTTCCACTTCGTTCTCGCAGATGGAACACGGCAATCCAGTTTTCTGGGAGCCTTGCAAAGTGTCTCTCATCATCAAAATCACAGTCAGATGACATCTGAAATTATATTTTATTTAAATCAAAGAATTTTATCTAAACAACAAAATGCTTTCTTTGCCGATTCGTGTAGGATATGAAGGTAAAGACATTACAGAAAAAAAAGCATAACCTGTGTTATCTAACGTACTGATGAACAATAATTTGCATACTTTTATCTACTAGCTGCTATTATGATTAATTTAATAATTTATCGTACAAGAAAGATGTAAATATAAACAATAAGATGCTCTTCTTGACGATTCATGCGAACTTTGAGGGTAGTGATCATTCGAGAATAAAATAGATAAATTCAATTTTGGTAAATACAACTCTTTTTTGACCAAAAGAATAAAACAGACTTGACTGTAAGCTAAATTCATTATATTAAATCTATTTGATAGAACCATGTTTGATTGTGTATACAAACTTGGCAGCTTAATTAAGCACTATCTCTCAATCTAGCTTATATAGTTTGATATAGCAGTTTCAAATTGCTTGTTCCTTTGTACTTTGACAGAACATCAGAGGTACATTCATGATTCAACCTTAGAAGAAAAGTCCCACATTGATCCCATTCCAATTCATTATGTAGGGGCCCCTTGTAACTGGTTAATGTAAAATTTAATTGCTGAACATAGCCACAAAAACCTAACAGCTGCTAAATCTATCAAGGGGATACATTTTTTGTATGTAAAATGTTTATATATGTCATGTTTCCAAAGAACATTATGGTAAGTATTTGTTCATTTTAGCTAAAGCTATGTTTTCCATATTTGAATAACTGCAAAAGATATTCTAAATTGCCCTTCTTTGGTAATTAAGCTCTGCAAACAAGGTAAAGCTACATGTATATATAATTTTGTAAAATGGATATATTGTGGGGCGACTGGACCTGTTTACCAAAGACCTGTATACCTATTACAATCATTTATGTATTCTTATGGATTTGTCATACATAAACAAATTAAATCCTGTTTTTGCCTTTCGTATACTGGGTCTTATAATATTAGCGTGTACATATATGGTAATAATGCTGAACTTTTGTAGGGGGCGTCGCCACAAACAGTATTAATTCCAAGCAGTTACCATATGCAGCCTTCCATTTGTTTCTTTGACATTTCCTAGCTCGGAGTATTTTCCCCGCACATTTTCTGCAATAGCAGGATCATTCTTTATTGTTGATGACAATTGTGGACGACTGGTGGGCTTTTCCGCTTTGTAAACATTGATAACTGCAGTTCTGTTGGGTGCCGCAAGTGTTGGTACTATGAAAGGCAGCAGAAAACACCACAATGACATTGTACATCTCTTTCGATTAAAAAGTATTTGAATAAACGCTAAATGAATTAAAATCCAAACATCTGTCATTTTGCATAATAAACAAACCCACTTTTGTACCTCCTTCGCTTGAAGAGTTCTTCAAATTTCCCGCGGAAACGTCACAACTATTCAAACGCAGCAGTAAATGAAATAACCATATGAAGTACCTGTTGATGTGACATCTCTTGGACTTAATGACATGAATTTGCTATTTTTAAATTGGTCACATTAAATATTTAATTATTCCAACTATAGGCATTTTCTCTCATAGACTGTTTTCCAAACTTAATTTGCAACTATGGTCATGATGGTACACTCCAATCTTAAAAAGATCAATAAGTTCAGTGATTATACTCCGTCTGTTATAAAGACCATGTTTCTGCTAAAAAGTTCTGTGATATTAATGCAGAATTTAAGTGTAAAAATTGTTGCATAACATGATTGCTCTTATTAATATCTTAAATATACCGGTACATGTAACTTCCTTAGCCAAGGTTTTTATACAATCTGTTGAAAATAGAGTGTTGCTAACCCTCGGATTGCACAGATGAACATGTACATCCTACGTGTATGGTATAAACCTTTCTAATGAAGGTAAAAATGACAAAACTTTTATGTCAGTACAAACAAAATTTTATTATAATTGCAAAAAATGTAATATCACTCAGACAAAAATCTGAGGAAGGAATGTGACTAGAAATAGAAAGACTTTAGAAGTGAGCTATTTTCTTGGAAATACATGTATGTAGCAAAGAAAGTGCAAGTCCCAAATATCGCTCTACATTTAAATCTGAGGTGAAAACTACACATATTAGCTGACAATGCTTCATAAATTCTCCCTCACATCACACAAATACAGGTGTGTAAACCGTGTGTTAACACAAATATTATTTCACATGGATAAACTTGAATAAATGAAAATAACAGTGAATATCATAAAATCTATTATTGCGTTGCATAATAAAACAAACACTCACATAAAAACAATATAACCCAACAAATAGTGATAATTCATATATATGTCAATCTGATAAATGACTGTTAACATTAAGTAGACGTACCAGTCATAAAATATACATGTATATATGTACATGTTTGTCAAATGCCCATTTTTTTGGTTTCTTTAACATAAAAGTTAAGCAATCAATATATTACTAAATGTTTACTGTAAACCACTTGTGTTTACATGCAAGAAAACCTCGGCATCATGAATATTTCTTTTTGCACACCAGTCCTCTGTCTCTGTCAGATGTATTAGAACCATTTTAACAGGAGCTTGGACTTTGGGTAGTTGTGCCAAACAGCAATGTGACATAGGCCTATTTCATTGCTGGCAATTCAGCCATGGCTATTTTAAATTAACAAGATTTGTCTGGCTTTTGAGCTAGGACTAATCTGTGCGTATTTCCAGCATCATTTGCATTTAACCAGCATCATTTTTCACTTGTTTCAATGCAAGAAATAGTTACTTCCTACCGAAAGTTCAAGGTCTTATTAAAATGGTTCTATTTTCCAGAGAATCTACATTTTAATCTCAAATATTACTTGGCATGAACCAGTTTATCTTTGGTAAATGCAAAATAAAGTTGTCACGATTATTATTTGGTTTACAGTATTTTTGTGTGTATAATGTGTAACTTTAGATCATATTAATTCAGAAGTAGTAGTATAAAGCTTGTAGATTTTCCAACATTGTTTAACACTGACAGTCACATGTACATGTACTGCTAGCAACACTGCACATCAGTACATGTATCATAACAGTAAAAACCCAATTCGTATAGTAAAAATTACAGTATTTTCATGAGTAAGAAATATTAAAGCTAAAATTTCAAAATGTATACATATTATGAAATACAGTTATTTTAAACGAAAACTCATTTATAAAGCCATCTATAACAAAACAAAAAAATTTATCTCAAATGGTGGAAGCTGTTTTTGGGGCTGCTTTCATTCAAGCGTGGAGATTTCCTTTGACCTTGTTTGTGCACTGGTGATTTCTTTGATCTTTTGGGAAAATCATTTTCTGTGTCATCTATATCATCAATGGAAGTATTTGCAGTCTGCAGAAAGGAAAAATCATAGGTAAAATACATAATAGAAGTCTTCTGCCCTCTCTTTTATTGATTAATGATTTTTGTCCTTATGATTTTTTTCTGTTTGTGACGCTTTTACTCTTGAATGCATGATCATGTTAATTATTCAAGTTACAAAAACTCATCTTCGCTAGACAAGGGTGACAATTCACGGTGTTTTCTAATAGAGAATAATCGTGGATCGTCACCCATGGCTAGCGAAGATTACAAAAACTATGCATCCTAGCAGTAAAACATTCACCCGTTATCAACACATGACATATATAAACATGGATCAGTAAATAAAATGGCAAATTTTTGGGGTGAAGGCCATACTTGTATGGTTACTATCTCATTTAAATCAGACTTACTGCAAATTTTTCCTGAAGTGCAGAGTACATCACAGAGGTTAGGTTGCTGGGACTACTGGCCACCCTCTTCCTCGATTTGTTGACCAGTGGAGTACCCCCGGGGCTCCTAGAAACGTACAGGATTATAATCAACAAAATCAAAACTTTCTAATAAATTTTGACTTGTCTTTATAAACATTTATGAAAATCAGTAGATATGACATATGGAAATGATATATGCACATTGCCATTCAGTTTTGAGTGATGATGGAAATCAAACATGATGAGAACAATACACATTTTTTACAGTATACATACAGTAAATACATAAACACTACTTGTTATTCATGAATTGAAAACTCAGATGAGGTTACTGTACCTTTTCATGTCTGTTTTCTTTAGAGTCCTCTTGAATTTGACAGCTTCTTTAGCAATCCTTGTAAAATGAATGTTAAACATCTATAGTTGTTGAGTAATATGCCAAGTAATTGTAATTATTTATTTGTTTATATGAGAATCAAAATGAGTCAAAAATGTCAGTGACATGAAGGCCTAACAGGAGGCAAGTTAATTCCCAATATATTCCAAAACACTTATTAAGAGATTTCATTACATGTATAAGCAGAGAAAACTAAAAGCATATGCTAACTATACTAAATAATCATTATTCAAACATACATGTACCAGTAGTTATATTTAAGTTATTTATGATAAGTGAATTTATGTTGAGGTAAAAAAAAAAATTAAGTCCAAGGGTCATAACTCTGCTAAAAATACATGTAACTGTATACTAATTTATATTTTATCTTTAATAATAAACTCAATGTCTGTAAGCACTATCTGTGAAAATTGCTGTCATGGTAGGACAGGAAAATTAACAAAAAGAAAAGAGTGACACAACATACCTGACCTTATTTTGGTGAAGCATAAAAGATATACTTGCATGTAATACTATGTGAACTCACTTCGTTTATGAAAAAAATGGAAAATAATCAAAACTTACATGGCTGTTACATCCTCTTGGATGACCCCCTCTGGTCTGCAGTTTCTTAACTTTATTCTGTTTATCTGAGCTTCACCCAGTGTCTGCTTTCCTGGCTGTTAAAAAAACAACAACAAATAAACATGATGATTGATATGATACTGTTACTCATAAACTCGGCAGAAGTTTGCTGATCATTCCAATAGGATAGTTTACAATTATGTAAATTACAAAATACATGTATAATACTCGTCTACCCAAGTTTGACATTGAGCTTTAAATTATTCAGTATGCAATTAATATAGCATATTGTCTACAGTAAAACATGGTTTACAGGGAGCATGCTTGTAACAAATTTGTGCAAACTGTGACATATAGTCCCTGAATCCCTAGTTGGGTGCTCTGTCAACTGAGCTATCTGGCACTGGTACTACATGTAATAATTGAACAGGTCTTGCAATCACATTTGTAACAAATTAAATACTGTAGACAGGGTTATTTTTGTGTAATTTTCACCCTTTAACACTTGCAAACAGTTTAGCCCCGTCTTGAATTTTCGCCCAGACACAGCTGTGTTTAAAGAAAGATAGTTTGAGACATTGGAATTCGCCCAGTCTTAAATTCGCCCACTAACAACAAGGGCAAAAGGGGCGAAAATAAAACGGGGGCAAATATTTCCCTGTATACAGTAGTTGGTTTTTGGCAATTTAATATAAGACTAGTGTGTTTATTAGATGGTTATTTCCTTCAGTTACAGCAAGAGGTTACTTAATATGAGGAATAAACTACATAATGACTTGATGTCATAACACTGTCAATCTAAGACAGTCACTGAAAACCCCACCTCAGAGTCCACAGTCTTCTGCCTTTGTCTCAGTTTGACTGATTTCAAAGCTTCTTCTGTTACCAGAAAAACTCTGTTCTCATTTTCCTGGATCTGTACAGAAATTAAGTTCAAGTAAAATACATTATTTCAGCAAAAATGATGAAAGAATTACTGGTATATTGGCGGTAAGTGAATCTAGTGAAATACCAAAATACATTAAAGCATCAGTCATTATACTTACTATTTTCCTTTTAGGTTTTATTCTGGTGGTCATCAGACTGGAGCTTGGTGTTGCTGGAGGAGGGGGTGGGGGTGGCGGTGGAGGAGGGGGAGGGGGTGGGACTGATGTACCGGTAGTCGTAAATTCCGAGACATTTGATTGCTTCTTGTCCAGAGGTTGGCCACACCTGGCACACAAACATTGGCAGGGGGAGCACAATGTCGGTTGGACCAAATTGTATGGACCATCCTTTTTAAAACACAAGTAAATGTAAACAGAAATAAATAAATTTAGTCATACATATGTATGTGCATTAATGACAATCACAACAGTTTCTTTTTAATTGTTGTGGTAGGTCTATATATATACTGTTCTTAGACTGATCCTGACTGTCACTTTAATCATGTCTAGACAGAACTCTATTACTCGGAGACACGTAAATATTACACTTTTAAATGCATCAATAAACAACCTATGTTGGGGCTGAATTTCAAGACATAAATTATGGCGGACTGTCATGAGATTCATTGAAAGCATCAGTCCAAATTTCACGTTGAGCCAAATCTATATCTAGATTAGTTCTACATACTAGATGCAATTAGTACCTGTTTGTCTTTCTTCAAAATGTTTAATTCTCTCTCTAACAGTTCAATTTTGTTTAGTGCTGTCTGAATTTCTTCCTGAAAATTTGCTTCTCTTGATACATCTGATTCCTTCGATTTCTGCAAAAGATGAAAAATAGAAGAGTTTTCATAAGTACATGTACCTTTAAAACAGAGTCATTAACAGTTAGTATATACATATATGTCTTTGTTCAAAACAACAATCTAAAAAAGAAGACAACTTAACAGATTAAATCAAGTACAGAGTAAATCATATTCTTTTATATGTACTGTACTGTACATGTAGTGTTTGAAATATAATTTTCTTTTCTAGCTGTCATAAAAGTGTTAATTTTTTCTCTGTAAGAAGACTCTGTTTATGCCAAATTTTAAATTTCTATAATAATTTCAGCTACTGTCTAATGAGCCACTACTATGATATTTTCTTTTGTATGCTACATTCAATCATGCATAGCTACATGCCTATACATTTCCATACAAATTTCAATATTCATGTCTGCACTTATAATTCATTCCTCCAAAATCTTTAAAAAAAAACCATGACTTCCCTTCTCTGTAAAATATCTACCAGTAATTGTAAATAAAATATCCTTTCATTATAAATTAATATTTAAATTAGATTTAGTCACATTATTAAAGTATTTATTATAGACATATGCCTTCTGGATCTGGCCATAGTATAAATCTCCCATCGCTTCAATTTCAAATTTAGAAACTTGCTTAATTAATGCCATTAACAAATACTAAAGTACAGGCTACAAACTAATCATAAAACCTTTGTCATTCTCTGTTGACACCATGAATAGATTGATGAAAAACCACTCATTTTTGAGACAAATTCGCCCACTTTATACATGTTGTACCATGGCAGTAAATCTGGTGCAACTGTCCTTATGAAAGTTTGTTTGGGACTTGCTGTTGTGGGTTCCATTCTGGAAAAAATATATTTATATGGTAGCATCAAAGTATGATTGCATTGCAGACACTTGCTGGAACATCATATTATATTGTTGAAAAACGGTTAAAACCACAGTCCTTCTTGCTTCTCTTTCCCCCCGTGGGAGGACTGTCGACAGGGAGGTACATGTACAAGAACTAGAACTAAGACTGACCACAGGTTTTCGACAAGACAGCAATCACTTTTAAACTTTTGAAAAATATTTAGCCATTTTATTTTCTGAATTTTTTATGATATAATATTATATGCTTTATTGTTGATAATAGTATTTTAAGTATAATGATAAATCTAGGGTTTTGATGTTAATCGTTTTACATTTATTCTTGGTAAAATTCTGTACAGCGTATATACTAATTACTATATACTTATTAATACTAATTCAGCAGTATTCAAAATCAGACTTATCAACTACCTTGTTGACAATATATAGTCTCAATTTTCGACGCAAAATCTTTCACATATCTTGAAAACACAGCATGCACAGTGGAAGTCTACAATAATAATTAGAGTAAAGATAAATACCATTATAAGTATTAAAGCAATTTACTTTTGAATTCTATAAAAAAAAGGGTTGTCTTATAAATTATATTTTATCACTTTTATCATGTTTATACTCTGTTCTTCGATTCACATTTAATTTGATTAATCAGGTTGGGACTAATCTCTCAAATGGGATATAATAGCCCGTTTGGGATATAATAGCCCAAAGTGCAAAAAATAAAAAAATTTGATTTTGAAATTTTTGATATAAATCCGCATTAGAATAGATGTAATACAACAACTTTTGGTAAACAACTTTTTTTTATTATACATTCATGTTAAATACTGAAATCTGATTGGTTAAGACCCCGGTGATAATCCGTTCTATTACCCTCAGCATTAGCAACACACAACACAACGTACGAATTAATTGTTACATGCTAAATTATGCGCGTACGGTTCGCCGTGGAATTCACATCATTTCTATATAGAAGCAGTAAGAAAATCTCTAAAATTAAGACAGTCAGTGTAATAAAATAAATAGTACATGTTTGGGGTGGATAACAGTTGAAATTGAAACCCCTCGAAAACCATTAATGTCAACCTCCGCTTTGCGTCGGTTGACAATGGTTTCCTCGGGGTGTCAATTTCAACTGTTACCCTCCCAAACAGGCACTATTTATATACTGTAGCTGTACTTTTATAGAGATTGATCCCTCAATATATCCAAAACTTACTGGGGATCAATCTTACAAACTATAACGTTAGACAAATAGATAAACTTCTAAACCAAAAGTTGTTGCATTTGATTCACATTAATGCGGATTTATTTCAAAAAATTTAAAATAAAATTTTTCTATTTTTTGCACTTTAAATTTATATCCCATTTGGGCTATTATATCCCATTTGGGAGATTGGTCCCAACCTGTTAATTACTCGATATATTTAGATGTCATGCACGTAATATTTTACTTGAGTCTACCATCAACTTCTTATTTTACAGAAATTTAAAGGTCTAGTGAATATTATGATCCTGATCACAGGCTATAACAATTTCTAAGTTTTGAAATAGTCCACTAACCTTCTAACAGTTGCCATCATGATGTTCCTGCCATTTGTACCTCCCGCTATAATATAACCAATTAGAATCTACCTTACATAAATTCAACCAACCAACTTTCTTGTTACAAAAGCGGAAGTCAAAATTCAAGATGGAGTCCAAAGTTGAAGTTTTGGAGGCTATGGTACGTAATTTATCAAATAATTGTTTCTTAGAGGATTTCTGTGTAAAATTTTATGCTCCCATGAGTATATCAACATGACCAAAGTGTGAAAATCACACAGTTCTTAAGACGTCGCACATAATTTTCAGATCTGCTAACTTTTGATACTGTCAGTTATTCATCACGTCTATATATGGATACCAAGACATTTGATTTCATTTAGAAATGTTATTTTCTAGAATATTTTTGTCTTTTTCTAGTTTCAGAAAGCAGAATCAGATCTCAATTTTCTGTCAAGAAAACTGGATTTTGAATTTGACCAAAACAATGAAGAGAATAAGGTATAGGATTTTGGCAAAGTACTGAAAATGAAAATAGCAAACACTAACCTTTCTTTTAAGTATAATAACAGTGACTGTATCAGATGGAGAAAAGTCAAGTTCCAAGTGAACCCAGGGCCTCAAGTGTTCTGTGCCAGCGCTCACAGCTGTTGAGACCAGTTATAATAATTAAAATGACTGACAGTCACTCATCTGTTAACCCAGTCAAATAACTATTGAATTTATGCTTGAATTATGAAGAAAAAAACCAGCATTTGCTAGTATTAATAAGATTTATCTAGGCCTGAGGGTCAGATCAACCAAACTGTACACACTACAAAAATGATCAACATTATTGTTAACTTTTTCACAAACTTAACCATGAATATGTAGTTTTGTGATTTATTGTAACATAATGATATAATATGTAGTTTTGTGTTTTATTTGGATTATTTGGTTCTAATCATTCCACTGATTGTGTTAGAAAACAGAATTAATTAATCTCAGCGAGATTCGTTGATACTGAAAAATGTTGGCTAACGTCTCTTTAGAAGATAATCACTGAAAATTATATATATATATATATATATATATATATATATATATATATATATATATATATATATATATATATATATATATATATAAGTAATAAGGAAGCATTTTTTTTAATATTAAGAGGTGATCAAATACGGTCGATGTAATAAAATCGATCAATAATCATTAAGCCCTTGCGGCTTTATTGGGTTTGAAATTTGAAAATAGAACTTGAATATTTTCTCACTTCAGACTAATCCATCACAAATGTTACAAAAAATTGCTGATGTGAAGAAGGAATTCTCATCCATTGTGCAAGAAGCTGCAGCAATTCAGGAAGCACAAAAGGTAGGTACATTTCTTCAACTCCTAAAATCAGTTAAGAGTCACAATATTCTTGAATTTTAAGCATTTCAGAAATTTATCGTCTATTTTCCAGGAAGCAGTAGCCCAGTTTCAGTCACAGCTGATGGCTGCGTGTCAATTGTTGCAGAAAATACAGGAGCAGGGAAGCTTACAAGTAATCAAATTATAAACACAATGCATGTATAAAGAATTGACATATAATTTATAGCAAAATAATTCATACCATGTGTTTTATATGTATGTTTATATGTGCCCAAAAAAATATTTGTATCTAACCAAGGTTTGAATTTTTCCATCAGTCAGAGGAAAAACCAGAAGAGCTGGTCAAGCTGGAAGAATTGCTGGGTGTGAGCTTTCCACATCATCAACCTGATGAAGCAGCCTCTGATGTAAATGTACAACACGAGAACAACCAATCAGATCCACCCAACACTGACTTGACCTTTACCCTCAATGCCCAAAAATCAAATGTTAAAGAGGAAGTTGGTATAATTGCTTATCATTAAAACCTGTGTTAAATTGATACATTTAGCCTAAATGATGGATTGTATTATGAAAAAGTTAAAAGTCAATGAAGAGCTTACAAATGCTTTTAATTTCTTTTTCCCCATTTACATTAAATATTTTCGATATCGAAGGATCAATAAGTGCAATTAACTAAATTGTCTTATTTTTTTTTTGAAAGACGTGAAAGAAGTGTTATCTCCCTTGGACCTACGGTCACAGTCCAATGAGTTTATAGAATTGTCAGCAGAAGAGTTTGAATCTGTCCCAGCTACTACCAGAGGAAGAGTCAAACTCGCTGATGTCAACATGGTATGAATTCTTTTTAATCCTTTTTATTTAGTAGCTTACATGTATCTTTTAATTAGGATGCATATTTAAATACTGTATATGTAAGACCATAGAAAATTCATTGCTTGATTCTTGGGCAATTTTATTTCCAGAACTTGAAAGTTCTTAAAAGGAAATCTTATGTTATTCATTTAAATAAAAATTCCCAATGTGCATTGTTAAATAAGATTAAGATGGGCCTAAATTTCAAGGAATTAATTTTTTGTTGGCTATTATATTCATATATTTCATGTATATAAATAGTTTTCCCCCCATTAATTGCATATATATGTTTCAACTTTAGGCTTACAGAGTGTTATGGAGACACTTCAAAGAGGAAGACAACAGGTAATGGTTGTACATGTCTGTTCTTCTGTCTGTCAAAATTGTTGTCTTCGTTGCAAGTAAATGACTTTATTTTGTGACAAAACTTTGAAAACACAATCCAAGTTTTATTGACTGGTTCATGCAGTTTAAGCAATTCATCAAAACCCTAAGCCATACTATTATCTCCCTCAAAACTATTATAGTAATGTTGGTGTTTGTGAGTGTTTTGTGGAAAAGTGATAAATAAGAAGATTGCTCCCTTATTGAACATAACACTGTATAGGTGTGAATATATTGAGAGATGTTTGTGAGGAGATACGTCCCTTTCTAGTGACCTTGTCCTTTACGAGTGTGATAGTTACATGTCAGACTGCAACATTTTATTTTGACAGCAATCCTTTGGGACCCTCTGAGATGTACAAGATGGGCTTAAAAGTATCGGGGGCCACAGGAGAAGCCAAGCTTAAGGTACGACATTAGATTTATTTTGTCATGTACATGTATTTATAGGTGAGACTTTACTAGAATTTGAACGGACCTTCTGATATAGTTGGCCAACTTGTCCTTTAGATTTAAAATAATATAAAAAAGAGAGGTGTTTGATAAAACCAAATTTATACTTTAGTCAAATGTTTATTTCTTTTAACCTATATAAAAAGGATGTTAAGGTTTAGACAAATGAAAGAGTTTTTTCATTTCGAAGCATTATTTTTCATTCATTTTTGGGAGTTGATTTTAATCAACTCTCCTATGCAGTTACTCTGACAAACCGAAAGTGAAACAGTGTTTGGACCAAAGCACAAATCATCGCCGCTGACAAGAATTAGTGAATAAATGATAAATCCGAAATAATGTATGCTAAAGCATTGTTTTTCAAGAAAACATATTTATAAATACATTGAAAATAGTCAGATTTTAAATGGTATGAACAATTTAGATATTTTTGTAGTTGTATGTATTCTTACGCCAGAGTTCAATATAGTCTCGTTAAACTCGACGCTCGACTGTCTCCATAAATCTCCGACAAGTAGAGTGTCTCTCTTGCTTGTCGGAGATTAACGGCGAGAGCTGAGCGTTTGGTTGAACAAGACGAGAGTTCAATATTGCTTGGATCCATAAATTTTCCAGAAATATTTCTATCACTGATACATAGTTTGATTGAATTTATTCTATCTTTAAATATTACTTAACATGATTCATATGGGGTTTTATCAACATTCTTGTGTCGAAAAAGTCCGAAAATTCATATTATAAAAATGTGCGTAATTCAAATGCAGATTAGAAACTACCTGTACTTGTCATGCAAAATAATATATCATTGATTTAAAAATAAATAACCATCGATAAAATCAACTCCCGTCAGTTCTTCGGTTCTTTGATTGTCAATTACCACATTGTCTTATGTTTAATGTACATGTATTTGTTTCGTTATTATGTAGGTTCTTAAATCACTGAAACTATGTACAATCAGCAACAAAATGGAAGTCAAGTTGGTTTGATGGATGCAGTTAGAGGAAAGATCATTAAGTAAAAGAAAGTACTGAAAGTACTATTACTCCAAGCACTGAGTAGAAGGGAAAGTACTACACAATACTTGCTGATGCATGTTCATACAGATGTCATTAATAAGGGACACACATTTTTTGCTTTGTTTAGAGCTAAATGTGACTGATAGCTCAAAAATGGCCGATTAGGTGGCATTTGTCTCCAGTGCAAAATTTAGTTTTGAGCGACTTTCATTCCATTAAACATGGAGAACTCATTTCTGATTTGCAATTATTGAACCTAGAGGAGTTGTGATTCAGAATATATCCAGCATAAGAATTATCCATGTAGATATATGTGTCAACCAGCCAATAATTTTTCCCTTTTCTTTTTGTATAAAGCTTGGTAAAATATGTTTTGGGTCATGTGTTCAACTTAGAAGTCATTGTAATGAAAAATTTTATGAAAGATTTCAGATCACAAAAGTGTATTACTGTTTATAATACCAGATATACATGTATATTGCTGTTCAATTTGCATTGTGTATGTATATTGTAGCTCTTTTTAAAACTGTTTAAAAATCGATCAACAGCAAGGATTTACATCAATTTTTGTATTTCAAGTTGTGCCAAGATGGATTTGATTTACATGAATTGTTGTTTACATGAGATACATGTATTGTTATATTATGTTATTATTGACTAGACATCAGACTCTTATAGCATATGTTTGGGAAAACATTTACGGCATATGTTTGGGAAATGTTTTCCCCTCTTAATACAAAATAGTTTTTCACCAAATGTGTTCATACTTCATACATGTGTTTCTTTTTTTAATCAATTTCTAACATTTTAGAATGATTTTTTCTCAGCATACTGTGTTTGTAAAGTAGAAATAGGTAAAGAAAATACAGGAGATCTCATTTATTATACTTCTTAACCCAGATTCTTCTCCTTGTATCATCGAAAACAATTTGGTAAATGATGTAAGCTATTCTATCATTGGTAATGCATTTAACCAGAAGCTTTATTAAGATTAACAATTTGGAAGGTAAACTGGAATGAATCTGAAGAATCTGCTGTAAATGAAAATATATTGATTCATTGTAACAAATATCAATTATTCAATACAGATGTACCAGTTATTACAAAGACAAATATAAAAATCTCTACAACGTTTTTAAGGTTCTTATGTGATTACTGGTACTAAATGAATCAAGAAAAAAATTGTGAACTCGGTGCATAGTTTGCTTTATTTGTGTATTTATTTAAATTTATTATTTTTCTCAAGAAAAATCCACGATTAGATCTGTGGTGAATCGGAAGTCGAGCGCTCTCTGCTCTATCATGGTGCTATAGGAGTCGCGGATCTCGGACAGCTGTGTCCACTCATTCTCAGACAGGCCGCAGGCGGTCAACCGGAACGTTCTCAAATCTTTGAAATAAGAGCATCAAAATTTTAAAGATATGGACAATACAAGTCTTCTTTTTGTCTGGTAGCAGTGAATGTTGGCCATTAATATTGGGGAGTTTTGTGTAATGACACATCAATTTGTTTTGTACTGAAGCGTATTAGTGCCACTTTGTAATTTTTTTCTTTTAAATTCCAACTTTAATATTGGAAGTTGATTTTTCCAACTTTATTGTTGGAAATTCCAAGATTATTAAAGTTGGAAATTCCAACAATAAAGTTGGAAAAATCTACTTTAAAGTTGGAATTTCCTACCTTTAAGTTGGAAATTCCAAGATTAAAGTTGAAAATTCCAAGATTAAAGTTGGAAGAAAAAAATTACAAAGTGGCACTAATACGCTTCCGTAATAAACAAACACTATCATTCTTCTTTTAAAGATATATGTGATATCACTGTTAAATATTTACATCTACCAAGTACTATTCCCTCTATTTCTTACGGAAACTTATTGTTAATTCATAGCTCTATAGACACAGAAATCTGCAGCGGCTGAAACTAACGAGAAACTGACAGGACTGAAATTGACACGCCCTGTTTATCGATTGGTACAGACTTACAGCGACCTAAGAATTATCACAGACTGCACGAAATAATCATGATATTAGAATCAAAGTCTCACAGGAGACGATTTGACTGTTTCTTTTAGCTAACATACTAATGTACCTAAACAGTAATTTATAAATACACAGAAATTTTAAAGGGGCATGGTCACGATTTTGGTCAAATTTTATTTTCCTGTTTTTATTATTTACAATGCTTTTTGAATGCATTTCTATTGATCAAGTAAAATTTGGGTGGCCGTCGATGAGTTTTAAGCGAGATACAGGGCTAACAACTCTTCGTCATGTAAACAAGGCTCGTGCCCTGCTTTTGTTTACATAGGTTCAATACACCAGTAAAAAATCTTTTTCAAGATGATTTGTCTAAATTCTTATTCATTTTAAACATGAATAAACAGTTCCTAACCATTAATACATTCATTTTACGTCTAAAACTGGAATTTTCACTTCAACATTCAAAATGTAAACAAAAGCTTTGTTTACATAGCGAGGAATAGCTCTGTAACTTGCTCATAACTCAACAAATGTCACTCAAATTTGGGTTGCCTATTAAAAATGCCTTACTGAAGCATTATAAACATTAAAATCGAAAAAATAATTTTTGACAAAAATCGTGACCATGTCCCTTTAAGTAGATACAAAATATGCAGTTAATTATGATATCATGAACACTGTACCAATTTTGCGTTCTCTTTGTAACTCCATGATCTGTTGAATGGTGGGGATGAGGATCACAGCATTCAGGGTGAAGTCCTTCAGATGCTTACATGACGTCACCATAGCGAGGATTTCCTCGTCCACATTTTCGTGGTTATTATCCAGCTCCAACGACACCGATTCTTTGATTTTTGAAAAAAGACATACGTGTAAACCTATGAGTTGTTAATGATTCGATGATATAGAGTTACACAGAAAGAGGAGGGAAATAGACTAATAATTGCAGAGATTTTCTTAGAAAAATTTTTTTTAATAAGGAGTGTTATATATTTTCCGTTTATTTATACTTATTACTCGCGGAGTTGCTGCAAATCCTAATATTCTATTAAAGTCATATATATTGGTTGATCAACTTTAAAACCGCCTAATTTAAATTTTATACATGTAAGACAAAACTCAGTGTGTAACCGTAAACTTTACTATATATAGAACCGTTTTAACAAGAGCTTGGACTTTGAGCAGTACGTGACAAACTCCGTTTTGACTGAGGCGGGGTCTACTCATGGTTAACTGTCCAGTTATTGGCTAATAGATATGAATATATTGAACGCAATGACCACTCGCCCGACTTCACCCAGAAATGTACATATTTCGCTGAAACAGCGTCAATTTCACACAGCAGAGCAGATCTCGAATTAAAAGAAAGCTGGTCAAAAATTTGACAGCTTGTTTTGATGAGCAAACTAGATAGTAACATCCCACATAAAGTCCAAGCTCTTGTTAAAACGGTTCTAAATAATATTACTACTATATAAAATGAGTAAGAAAGGAATGTGATTCTTAAGTGTATGTGTGTGTGTGTGTGTGGGGGGGGGTCTTTCTAGATTTGGGGGTTATTCAACTTCCAATTCGACCAATTGACTACTTCGTGTTTAAATAATTCAATTTTAACATTAAGTACATTTTCAATCATTCTTCATTTAATTTTGCTGATGACATACCTATGATATGTTTATAGTTCACGTGTAGATGACGTATTGTGTCATTCAGCCCCCAGTCCGCTTCATCGTCGTAACCTGTCCAAATATGGAAATCACGCACGGGGATTTCTTTGGAGAGGATCGGTACGATTTCATGCATTTGTCCGATGTTTTCGAACCAGAATGAGACTACCAGCTTAGGACACGCTCGTTTTAGCATACCCCAGGCTCCCCCGCTTATTCTGTGATGTCTGGGGTCGAGCTTGCATACCTTTATATTGATCATGTCCAGTTTACCGCGCAAAGTTTTGGCAAACAGGACAATGACATCTTCAGAAATGCAATTATAATTCAACGCCAAGAATTCTACATTTTTGAACAATGTTAAACTGTTAAGGTATCGAGGTACTTGAATGATTGCTAATCGAGAGTGGAAAAAGTCTTCCAAGAATAATTCTTTTATGGTTTCTCCTGAGTTGCTACCAAGTGTCTCCAAGATGCGAATTCCACCGTTTGACGGAAGTTGGGCTGATGTCATATCAAACGTTTCCAGACGATATTGATATCGAAAAAACCGCACAAAATTGGATATCAGACGATCCCTTGATGCCTCGAATCTCCAAAATCGTTCCAACTCCAGTCTCTCTAACTCAAATTCGACCAGTTTGGCGTGTCGCATTTTGAACAGTAATTCTTCCATTGTTTTCTGAAACATTTTGGCTGTGTGATAAGATGGATGGGTGCACGTGAGGGACAAGTTTTGCACGTGCCTCCCGTGTAAACTGGCAAATTGACAAGCCCTCAGTCCATTGGCATGCACTCGGTAACCACCAACATCAAAATGTCTTTTCCGCCACAAGCATGGGGTATAGTAAAGCCGTCCCCAGTTTTTGCATGTTAGTGCAGCTTTTACTTTTTCTTCGTCCGATAGATATTTCAATATCTCGATTATTACGACATCTGGAAGATGTTCCCATTTATACTGTTCCATTCTAAGACCAATTAAGACTTTCCAGATTTTACTTGCTTGTTGCAGCCACCAACCAATTTCCATCCGTTTCCATGTGGAATTTTGGCGAACTGTGACGTTCTTTCATTATTTGGTAGTGACGTTGCAAACCGTTGTGACGTTGTAGATGTGGGCTCTTTTTTGTTATTTTAATGAACAAATGGAAAACGACGTGTATTTTTTAACAATTTGATGTAACTTGCATAAAAAAAATTGTTATGAAAATAAATGAGTCTTCTGTTTCGCTTTTAAATATAATGATGATAATTACCGAAACAAAACCTTTCACTAACGATTTTTCCTGATGAAATTTGTATTGAAAAAAATGTATCCAGAGCTTTTCATATGCGTCTAGCATTTTTGTAATCAATTAAATTTTAGTTTATTTCACTATATAGAGAACAAAGATTAATTTATCCCTTTTTATGTTTAATTAAATATCATATCAATGTTAGAAATCGTGCATCTTACTTAGTTGTATCACCCCTTTATTCTTGAAATACTTATGTTTTTAAACAACAAAACAAATAAAATATTATTTCATTAGTTTATAATAATATAATATGCGGTTGTATTATTACATTCAAGAAATAATGACATTGACCTATGGTATAAACCGAGAAAGCAACACGGAAGGTCAACTGGTTTACGTAACTTGTGGGTTTAATGACGCTGTTTCCGTCAGTAAATGGACATCCTGAAAATATTACAGTTATTAACCCATGTTCGAAAATTCATTCACATTTTTATTTGACAATGTTAAGGTTAGCATGTTTGAAACTCGCGAGTTGTTTGAGTATGCAAAAAATACGTGTACGTCGTTACGTAGACACGTAATCCCATAGTAACGTCGCAGAATTACAACATGGCCACCGTGAACTCCTTGGATTGGAACGTTGTACCGGACTTGGTTCTTTTGAACGTATTTTTTCAACTTGAAGATGAAGATCGTCTGTCCATGGCATTGGTTTGTAAGAACTGGTACCGACTCTTTCAAAGCCCGCAGCTCTGGCGGAACAGACGAGTGATTTTCAGCACCGAAAAACCTTATACAACAGCGACGAATTCCTTGGGGTTTTTGAAAACATTTGGTAAAAACCTTAGGGTCCTCACAGTTGGCTTTGCAATGCCAAACTTTCGGAATGCCAAACAAATTTCAAAAGCTGTAGAATTTTATTTCAACAAAGCTACCAATATACCCGACCTACGACTCAAGGAATTTACGTTACAGAACGCGAACATGGAGTTGTATTGGCATTTCATTCTGTCGAGGAAACGGATAATATCGTCACTGTGCAGGTTTTTGAGAAGGCTTCATGAATTGACGTTGATTAACTTGATTGCCGCCAAAATGTCGCTCACTGATGGGTGTCGGGTTTTGGAATCGCTGGGGCGGGGCCAAGCCTCCAAGACCCTTCAAACAGTGTTCATTGAGGACATGTTCCAAGCTTACATCTCCCCCAACAAACACAAGCGGTATACTCAGGCTATGTCTAAATTCAAGAGCATTTCGTGGATCTATACCAATTACGATACAATTAATGCTCAAATTATGAAAAATATAGCGAACTGTATGGGGGAGCAATTTCAGAAATTAACTTTAACCATTGATTGTGATGTTAGTTCCAATATCATACGAAGCGAGGACTGGAGCAATTTCGCCGAACACTGTCCAAACGCCGAGGTTGTAGTGTACATTTATGCATCGGCATTTAAACAAGACGTTCCGTCCATTCTTGTGCCTGGTATTCCACTGAAGGAAATTGACATAGTCTCTTGGCCGTCCGTTGACAGCGCGCGGAGAGCGTTAGAATCCAACATTTCATCCACTCTATGTCACGTTGCGTTGACGTACAGCAATCGGATAGGTATTTATTCGATTAGAAGTACCATTAATGTCTATTTCTCCTCACACGGTAGACCTTATATTTTATGTGTTCATTAAGAAAGAGGGTAAATTATTTTTTTTGACGAACGTCATACCTTCTCTGATTAAAAGAGGACTAACGGCAATGTACCAATAACTTTTGGAAAACATTTTTTTTCGGAATGGGGGGGGGGGGGGTGAGTCTTCCTACATGTGTCACTTTAAGGAATAATGTTGAATTGTGACTATAAATATGATATTATTTAAGAAATTTTTCAATATTTCTCATAAAATCAGTCAGACTCAATTGAGTTATTAGGGAGTCAACGTTAATTATAAGAGAAATGCATTTTTTCTCAAAGTCTTTTTCACAGGCTAGACCGGATTTTAATCACTTGTAAATAAAACACCAGAAATTAAGACGTCACGTAAGGTATGACTGATTAATTAATATCAATTCATTAATATCATCATCTTCGCTAGCCAAATGTCCGATTCGTTTTTCTCATCTCATCTCTCATCTTCAGGAGATGAGAAAAAAATTCGGACACTTGGCAAGCGAATATGCAATATCATAAACAGAATAGCTTTGACTTTCGACTCCATCCGAAATCATTAATTCCAGAGTGTTTGACGCTGCACTTGGATCGTAACCCGCCCATTGACTCGGACCTCCTGCTCTTGCTGAGGAGCTGTAGACGCCTACAGGAACTAAATCTGTACTGCAAGCTGCAGGTGGAGACCGTCCAAATGATGTGTCAGATGCAGCAACAACGCGCGATAGGTAATACACTCAGTCTCCATTCAAAACGACGCTTACAACGCTGTGGTATAAGGTTGATATTTTTTGTATTATAACGCCAAAGCAAACATTTTCAATCTGTACATAAAAATTGATATATAGAAAAAATATATCATTCATATAATCAAAAATATATTTAGTAAAATTTTTCAAGTGGATTGATAATTGACACCCCCCCCCCCATAAAAAAGGGGGGGGGGGGGGTCTGTCGTTTCTAATTTTACGAACTCTTGTTTTAACTTTTCGTATAATTTGAATATTGTTTGTTTTCTTAGATCTGCGTGCAATAACCCTAGCCATTCACGGTTTGACTGAGAGCGAATGGTCGACGCTGACGAGGATTCGCGGGGAATTGATTCAGGCGGTCAGCAGACGTAAGGATCGTCTGCTCGACGTCGGCCACGCGGGGGGCCCTGGGAATTCATCCAATCATAACCACACTTCGCCAGCGGTTTAACTACAAGTGGCGATCCAAAATACACAAAGAGAAAATTAAGAAATAAATGTTTTTATTTTTCTAATATGTATTATTTAAGATACACACATGTAAGTCTGCATAAATACCATCATTATATCACAATCATGAAGTACATAAAGGGTTGAAAATAATTGTTTGGAAATTAAACTCCTGACTAGATAAAATTCTATTTCTTTGTTCACTTCAAAAATCATTCTCTTGAAATTGTGTTCATGACTTGCCTGAAATGACATTATCTAGTGATCCTTTCTTGAGGGAAATGTACCGTTTGACAGTGCAAATTTAATTCATTTCAGTACACTTCAAAACAAGGGATTCAAACTTCCATTGATAATGTGATCAACATTTAATGGCAAACTAATTTTTTGCAAAACAAGATGCATGTAGGATACAATTCCAACAGATAAATTACCATACACTACAGTTGCTATTTCATTTTTTTAAAAATAGATTTTACTGTGGATTTTTTAATAAAAGGTTACAAAAAATTGCTCTCTCTCTCTCTTCCCTCCATTCTCTCTCTCTTTCTCTCTCCCCTCCATTCCCCCCCCCTCTCTCTCTCTCTTTTTCTCTCAACATTCTTTCACAATCTACCACTATATACCACATTGATTACAGTACATGTTTGGTTCTATTAAATGAGATACAAATGTTACATAAACACAGAATTTTCCATTTGTCAAGAAGCTTCTCTGATCAGAAAGTAAAGGTCAGCACAGAACACCACTGAAGCAAATAGTAGCCCTGTCATCATTTGCTGCAATGAAAGAAAACCTCTTCTAAAGTGTCCATAAAAAGAGCAAGATCATACAATTATAATGTAGTTGTGAGGTACAAAAATATGACTGAAATAGATTTTGAGAGATTTTAAATTAATGCTTGCTCTTACTGCCAAAAACGCATTGCTTCCACTGAATGTGTATTCTGTCGCCTTGTATCCAAAGGCAAAAGCTCCCCCCACAGTCACCACAAAGTTGATGAACGATAAAATGTGAGAGTTCATGGCTTTTACTGAAAAAAAAAAATCCAAAAAAATTTAGTAATATATGCTAACAATTTAATTCTGGTAGTAACACAGCATTTGACTGGATAGAAAAATTTAGTGAAATTTGTATAACCTGGTTTGCACATCACAATGCACCAACATCAAAAACATACAAATGTGCTAATCCGCTTGCATTGTAAAATGCACTCAATTTGTACAGTAAATTACAGAAAACTAAATTATATGGAATAAACTCAATATCTACTTGTATAACCTGGATTGGAGCAATTTACGCTTTTTTAAAATCCACTTTGCCGATTATAAATCGTAAACTGCCCCAACCCAGGTTATACTCGTATAACTTGGGTAGACATTGAGTTCATTTCTTAAATAAATCAGATAATGTCGCATAGTTTTATAATTGAGAGAGTCTTTTCTATTTGAAAAAAAAAATGATTACATCATGCATCTCCTAAAAAACCATCCCATCTGCTAATACCAAATACAGTCCAATGTTTTTATACATGAGATTGTCTTTCCTGTTTGGAAAAAAAATAACCGTGTATCTCCCAAAAAATTCACCCCTTCTGTAAATTGACTTGTGTTACTATGATTTATATAATCTATGAGAGATAACATGTGGCAATTGCTAATGAAATGGCTGTCATAACACTATGATAACAGCTACATAGTACACTGTACAGAAGATCTAGAGCTTGAAAGGGGGAAGGGGGGGGGGAATATGTTGGCATATGTTGCATGCCTTTGTATAATTTCTATATAATGGAACTCCAAGATCCCAGTGTACAGATCATGCACTGAAAATGTTTAACAAGTCTTTTGTCATTCACAACTATATAGGTAATTGCTTAAAAAAATGTTGATAACATACCTTCTTTTCCAAATGAGTCTGTATCTAATTTCTGTAAGAAATATTGCTCTACATGAAACATATTTTTATTTCTAAAACTGACAGAACTATTTCATTAAAAACAACATGTTAAAAAACATTGAACAAAGCTATAAAGACATTCATTTCTTTTAAACTTCATCATATTATAAGCACAACTGTAAATTGAGCAAAACTGAGAAAAAAATAGATAATTCTAATCATATTGGTCAAATCATGCATACTTATCACAGAAAAAAGTAAAACCAACCAAACTTAAACCAGAATGTACCTGTTCTTTATCTACACTCCTGACCATCTGTTTGTACTCTCGGTTTGCTTGTTCAGCTTTTAAGCGTTGTATTCGAGCTTCCAGCTCTGGGTTCTGAAACAAAAAGTCCACTCAATAACTACATAAATATCTGCATGATTGTACAAAACCAGAAAAAATTGTTATTAGAAGAGCTCAATTGATCCTTTAATAAGGTACTGTAGTTATAGGATACAAATTATGACAAAACTGGTTCTAATTAAAATTAGACATGTAATATTGCTTCTCTACAATACGCTATACAAGATCTATCAATATTCTGTGCAGAGTCTTCACAAAGTGACCCTTTTTTGTTAAACCATGAACTTTAAAGTAAAAAATCAGAAAGACAAGAATATTTTTATTATTGGAGATGTACCATAATTTATGAGTTGGTTATCTGATTTAAAAGTATTACATGTACCAGAAATAAATAAAGTAGAAGTCATTATTAGCCTTTTTAAATCTTTTAAATCAATATAAGGTCCCCAGAACAATAAGAATTTATAGATTCATGTAATATACAGCTGAACTTCGGTATCTCGAACACCAATATCTCGAGTACAATGGATATGTCGAAGTGATTTTTAAGTCCCAAACACTTAAACTTTATGTATTTTACCCTTGATATCTCGAATACTTGGGTAAATCGAAGTAGTCCCATCTAGTTCGAGATAACGAAGTTTGACTGTAGATTGTATTCTCAGTTGGTCAAGAGACAAGTGTGTACATATGATTAAACACTGACACAACACTATTAAATAATCTACAGAAAAATTTGTTTTTGTGTAACCTGACATGGACCCTTTGGTCCTTTGTCATAATCCTTGACCTAGTTTTATGTATGATCCTCATCTTTTATATGTTCTAGAGGAGAGATAAACCATGGCTGAGGACAAAGACCATGGTCTGAAAGACTGACTATGCCCTATAATATGTTTGAGGTTCTTTAAAACGAACCGTTTGAATTCTTCCAAGAATTCCAATATGTACGCTTTTATTGATTTCAAGTGGGTTTTTTTTTTTACAGGTATGTGTATTTTTAGTAAAAATAATCAAAAAGTGATGGAAGCAATGACTTGGGACATACTATTACTGAAAATTAAACAGTTGTTATACGATAAAAATGCAAACCCTTGGTGGTGGTTCATAAGCTGGTAAATGCAGTGTGCTTCCTTCCAACCATTCATTTAGGTATTCCTTTTTTTTCCCTTTCAATTATAGAAAAACAATACAATACAGATTCTGTGAATACCTCTTAGCAAAATATTGCCAATATACTAGTAATACAATAGCAATGCATACAACAGCTATACAACAAACTCAAATACGTTTGAAATTCAGTTCTTAAAATTATTGTCGGTATCTGCTAGACAGCTCATAGAGATCCATGAGATCATTTACATTCCATTCCATAGTTTGTTCATTTACTTTAAGCAAAACATATCTTTGAGAAATGAGTATGTATAATGTACCTTTACACTGATGCCTGTCAAATACATATTTGATCAATCTGAATGGAATGATTCCAGCATCTTTTTCTATTAAATCACGAATTTCCTTGGATTGTTTCGATGAATCTGTGTGCTCTAGAAAATCTGTCAGTTTGCCTTTAATAGTTTGTGTCAAAATTACATCAGGTTCCATGTTGGCAGTTCTTTCTCCCGAATTTGTTTAATCTAGTCTCATTCAACCAAACGCTCTACTCTACACTCGGCACACCTCGATCAGTTCCTCAAGTAACGCAAAAATTATCCGAGGTTTGCCGAGTGGGATCAAAGCGTCTGGTAAAACGAGACTATTTCAATTGAAGAAAAATGGCTGCTGACTGGTTGAATCCCAGAGTAAAGGGAAAAGAGAAGGCAACAGACGAAAAAGAAGAGCTATTTGTGTTTGGATATGCATGTAAACTTTTCAGAGACGATGAACGGGCATTATCTATCGACAAGGGATCCCACCTGATACCATGGATGGGCGACGATAAACTGCTGATAGACAGGTCTGTCATCAAACCTGGGGAAATTTTCAAGGTTTCGATTTCAATCGAATTTTCGCGTACATAACGTAATCGAAAAGTTGCCTTTCAGATGATAAAAAGTGTTTGAACAGGGTGTCATGTATGTATACCCTGTCACCTATCAAATGTACTGTAGTGAGATGGTACATAGAAAAGCAAAATATCTTAGAAAGGGAGCAGAAGGTCATTCATTGGACAAAGGCTACAAGAGGGGATTACACTCGAACTGATGGGGAGAAGACTGTCTTACTACTGTTGACGTTTTACTACTTGTCAATTGTTTTCTGAGTTTCCATCTTGAAAATTGTTATTTGTGTATATGTGAGTTGTTTCAGTCGCAGATTTGGCAGTTGCTCTATGCTGTAGTAATTTATGTTTTGGTGATCAGGTATAAGTATCAAATCTAGTTTAAATCATTATGTTCATTTTTGTGTTCAAATTTTGTATTTCTCAAGCAGATTTAGTTGTGTATGATAGTCCATTTGAAAACAAAATATTTTCATGAAATTGGAACACAAAAAAGAACTTTTTGGTTTCATTTTGATTAAAATCCTTGGCTGCTTTCCATTTTAAAATTAAAGTAAAATTCATTGACTCTGATGGAATTGGAAAAAAAAGCCAATTGATTTTAATCCATAATATTTAATATACATGTATGTTTTGATTCTATTGTATATATTGAAATGAACACCAGTGTTTTTAATTATTGGTAGAATTTATTCCATTGAAATTTTTAAAAATTCTAAATTACTTATTAATAAGAATATTCTTAAAAATTAAATAGATATCAAAAACCAAATTCTTTGTATCAGGCAAAAGCACATTTACAAAATACGCTGGGGATATAGTTAGTTTTAATTACCTTTAATTTTGTATTATGTGAAAACTGAAACGAGGATAGAACAGTATGCAGTAGTGTACCAGAGATTTGTTATAGATATGTGTATACTAAAGAAACAGATTTTAATACTATAACCTTTCCTGCAGGTACGATGGGCGAGGTCACTTGTATGACCTTAAGCCATATGACTCGAGTCATGCTCAGCCATGTGAACTAACAGCAGAGGAGGAGAAACTGGAAGAGCTGTGCAATGAAGAGAGGTATCTAGAACTGCATACAGATGTGGCAGAAAAGAAGTTGTACGAAGGTTAGTATTACAGATGTTTAAAGTAATGCATGCAAGATAAACAGTGTGGTCAGACAAGCTGGTTTTGCATAAAAACGCAGGGGAAAAATTTAAAGAATGTATTATTTTTGTGTTTTTTCAGAGGAAGAATGGAAGCGATATTACCAGTCTCTCTCGGAGGGCTATGGAGCGGTAGGATTCAGCTACGACTATCACAATCATCAACATAATAGTGAATACTACCAAGGTGGATATTATTACAAATATACTTTCATTATCAATCTACAAAAAAATTGCATTCAATGAATTTTTCTAGTATGTGATTTTCTCAGTATGAAGCATATTTTGTCACTACATGTAGTTTCAAATGATCATTGCTTAAATGAAAACAGTTTGATGAGAAACTAGTTAGATATGTAAATCTTCATTGAGGTCATGTAAACTTAGAACCATTTTAACTGGAGCTTGGACTTTGGGTAGTTGTGCCAAACAGCATCTTTAATGAGGTCATGTAAACTTATCAGGTTTCAAATTGTTGCATTTGTATTCCTGGAGTATTGTTACAAAGAAAACAGAAGTTTTAACAATATGTTACTTTTATGCTACAGCTATGTTACTTTTATGCTACAGCTAATGCAGAAGAAGAAAAACCATTTGAGGTACCACCTGAGTTGAACCTCCCAGATGACATCACACCGGTAAAATGAAATATTTTAGTTCATATACAATGCAGTTAAATTCTAAAATATACATGATTTCTACTGTTACATTACCATCAAAACATCTTCAATGCATGTATGACTTAATTTGACCACTCAAACATTTTGAGCTAGTATTAAATGGCACTTTTGTTCACAGCCTGATACAGAAAAAAGCAATGCCATCATAGAGAAGACAGCAAAATTTGTGGCAAAACAGGGGGCACAGATGGAAATCCTTATCAAAACAAAGCAAGCGAACAATTCACAGTTTGAATTTCTCCACTTTGAAAACCCATTGAATCCGTATTATAAACACATGGTGAAGATGATCAAGTCTGGGAAGTACAAACCCAAGGAGGAAGCAGTGGAAGAGGAAGATCCAGGTACGCAACAGTCTCACCTTACTGCTTCAATGTTTACTGTATGACAGTAATTTCCATCATTTTTTATGATCTTAAAAATTTCTGATTATGAACAGTTTTTTTTTTGGGGGGGGGGGGGGGGGGTTTGATTGAGAATGGACTTTGAATTAAAAAAATATTGGAAATAAAACTTTTACTTGAAATCTGAAATAGATAATATAAATCTACTGGTCCTGTAGGTTTTCTGTCCTAAAGCAAAACTCAAGTTTATATATTTTGCATGCAAATTTTATATGCTGAAATTTTGAATGGATATTTTATTTTAGACAATGAGGATGACGATGAGGGTCATGGATACCTCCACCCAAGTCTGATGGTCACCAGGAAAGCCTCCCCGGCCCCCGAGGTCCCTGCCTACAAACCCTTAGAGATGCCCAAAGTCTCTGTCCATGACACACCTTATGGTCAGCTCATCAAATCATTGGTCAAAAAGCAGCAGCCAGATGCAACTGAAGAGTGAGTCAAGTCTTCTTTTTAAAATATAAATGAGGGGAGTTTCTAAATTATCATAAAACTTTCCTGAATATGTGCATGTATATGAACTATTTATCTTTCAAGATACATTTTTTTATTTCTTTCTTTAAAATCCCGTGATAAAGGTATATTTCTACATAAGGTGAGAATATGTTTTGATCATGTAATTTTTCCTTTAATTTCAGTGTAAACCAGGTCTCTGATTATCAGGATGAGATAAAACCACTGAAGCCCCCTCCACTGCCCCCTTTCTATCAGGATGCAGGCTACAGTGGTAACCACCACGCCCATCCGCCACCCCCAGGAATAGAACCAGTGACCCTCCCTTCACGGCTTCAAACTGAGCCTCCGCCCCCTGGAACTGATGTGGAAGGTCAGATGCTGACCCACAGACAAACACAGCATGTTATGGACGATTACCAAACTCAGGCACAGTCCAGGTATATTTCTTAGCTGTAATATTATACATGTAAAAGGAAATTTGCTTGTGTGTATTGTATATTTTGATACTTTTTGTGGTAAAACTTAAAAAAAAAATAATCGCTTCATTATTACATGTATTTATATATGAAGATTCATTTTATTTATACTTGATGATTAGATACCGAGTTTAGTCTTATAGTCTACTGGTACCATACAACTATGATATACATGTAAATTAACATGTGATATAGGTCATCTGATCAAGAGTATGTTTATAAGCAGCTCAGTTTGACCTTTGTTGTGATGTATTTACAGAGCTTCTCCGGGCCCATTTGATCACATCGTTCCTCCTCCACCAGACATACAGCCAGTCATCGACAGAATGGCAATGTATGTTGCCAAAAACGGCATCGAGTTTGAGATTGTGGTCAAGAGTAAGAACGATCCAAGGTTCCAGTTTCTCTTGCCACATCATGTCCATTTTCCTTACTATGACTTCAAGAAGCAGATTCATATGAGGGTAAGATGTTTTTTTTGTATTTACATGATCTTTAAAATGCACAAAATTTTTATGAAAATTTTACAATGCATCAATTTTTAGAATGAGTTTTCTTTTGACCTGGTATTTGTCACCTCTTTGTAGGAGGCAGCAAAAGATAGAGGAAGAGAGATGAGGGATGTCGAAAAGCCAACAGCAAAACTGAGCTTCTCCATCAAACCTAAAGCTAAAGAGGAGAACAAACGTAAAGAGAAAAAGAAAAAGAAAGTGTTTGATAACGAAAGCAGTGAAAATGATGGCAAGTGTATATTTAGTCAGATAGATTATCCTGTGATGTTTTAGCAGAACCTTACTCATCAGCATACATATGTGAAATACTGCATAGGATATGATTATACATACACATCCATGTTTATTTAGTGTGCTTTCTATTTGACTCAGCTGACTCTGACAGAGAAAAGTCCAGTGCTTCAGGGACATCAACTCCAGTAGGGAGCGATTACACTGAAGAAAAACCAGAGAAACCGCAGGTCCCTCAAGAAGAGAGAGACAGGAAGATTGGTAGGCATGCATTACATTAGTTAATACACATGTATGAACAAGAACTGCTACACTAAGTATGTTACACTTTACTTTAATGTTGTTGTTGACAATTAAATGTAGAGATGAGAATCATTGTTTTACAGCGGAGGACAGGCTCCGAGACAAGATGGCTCATGCTGCCAGGGAGAAGCTGGCCCAGACCTCTCGTGAGAAACAGATGCAGGCTGAGAGGAAGAGGAAGGCAGCCATGTTCATCAACATGTTGAGATCGTGTAACCCAGGAGCTGCTGGGGACGAAGAAAAACTGGAAGAAGAATTCCTCAGTAAGAGTAGTCTCTGAATATTCTTAGAAACACCGAGATTAATAGAAAAAGAAATCATTTCATAGATCTTTAAAGATTTATGCTGTTTATGTTTGTGAATTTTTTAAATTTCTATTTGTACAATTTATTTAAATTGTACTTGACAGATGCTAAAGATTCAGAGAAGTCCACTCCTGTCCCTACCCCTGGTTGTAGCCCATATTATGGTCCACTAGAAAAGGATAAATGTGAAGATGTCATTGCCAAAAAGCCAAAGAAATCAAAGCACAAGGACAGGTCAAAGAGATCAAGGTCACCACGGAGAAGGAGGAGGCAGAGTAGATCTCCCAGTCCAGTCCGAAAATTAAACAGGTATAATCTCTGCAGGTTATCTAAACTTTTAACCATTTCATCAGAGCCAGCTGATTATTTTACCGTAACTTTGATGAGTCAAGCAAGAAACCAAAGGATAGTTTGAAAAAACTTTATTCCTTCCTGTGGAAAATCATTCCCCAAATCTCAAATATTGTTAAGGTACAATGTACATATACCTGAATAAATTTTGATGAACTGTAACATTTTATTTCATTAAAGAACACTCTTTTTTTTATTAAATTAAAAAGATCTCATTCACCGAAGCGATCTCTATCACCATCTCGCCGAAGGTCAAGGTCACCAGCTCGCCGTCGGTCAAGGTCGCCAGCTCACAGAGGAAGTGGACGAGACAGACATTCCAGTTCCAAAAAGTCCAAGAAAAGAAGAAGATCTAGGACATCATCAAGGTAGGTAGAGTTTTAAAAGATATCAAATATTGTATTTCATTTTGGTTTCTATATTCTTGTTTGTCTCGATGCATGAAGGAATATGATGATCTCCCTCGAGCAAAAAAAAATGAAGTTACACATTCCATGGAATGAAATAAAAGTACATGAACTTGAAACACTCTATTACCAAGTGTGTGTCAGTAGTAGTAAGTGAGATGATATAAATGTATGTAATTTAATTTTGCCGTATTTTGCTATGTAGATCTCCAAAGCCCAAGTCAAACCCCGAGCAGCCAGTCAGTATAGACCTGACAGTGGATGATAGCCCTGAGCAGCCCAGTGTAATGAATGGAGACGAGTCATCTTACAGTTTATCACAGTATAACTTAGAGCAGAATCAAAGGTTACTATTCTAAAGGAAAAACAAATTAATCTTTAGTTTCTCAGGCCAAAATATCAAAATATGAGCAACAGGCTGATTTATAATTTTAATAGCAATATCTGCAAAGGAACTGAACAAATAAATGATATAACAAGTTATTCCCCTCTCAACATGGTAATAAAATTACAATATAAAATTCAACATGATATGGCAGTGCCTGAGAAACTTAATATCAATTCTATAGGCCTTATGAAGCTAAATATTCACATTTTCTTGTACTTCAAATTGTTAAGATCCCATTAAATTCCAATTTTCTTTGACAGTACAGTACTTTTCAAATTGATCAATTACAGGATGTATGATCAGAGAGAGCCATCTTCAGACAGGCTGACACCAAGCCTGGATGCTGACGATAGCAACAGTAATGCCAGCGACTCCAGATCAGTGTCAAGTGTATGTATATAGATCTGCTTTTTTGTATAAAGGGCATATCCACAAATTGAGCTGAGATTGGAATAACTTGCAAATAGAAAAAAAATCTGCTTTAAATTTAATCTTTACAAGTAAATATAATTTATGTATGGAAAATACCTATGTTCAGTGTTGTAAACATTCAAAATTTAAAAATGGGAAAAAAAACCGAAAATTTTAAGCTCAAATTGTGACTGTCATATAAAGAACACAGAATCATTTCAGTTTATTGAGACAAACAAAATTTTCAAGTTAATAATTTTACATATAACTAAAAATTGTGTTCATTTGACTGAGAAAAATGTCTTCTGTTTATTTACAGTACATGAGAGAAAGAGTGCGCGCCATCATTAAAGCGAGTAGAAAAGCCATTATGGAGGAAGAAGGACCCTTGTACGATGACACGTGACATTGATAACCATTGTAGTTATTGACGACATGTGTACCAGTATAATAATTGAACAATGACACGTGACATTGAATACCAGTGTGATCAATGTTGAGGAGAACAATCTCAAAAATCTTGTACAGTATCCTCTGAGCATATTTGAGACTGTGCACTTGTCTATCAAGAAAAAGAGGGCATTGTAAGAAAAACAATATGGACTTGAGAAAATATGTTGAGATAATCTGAAGTGCTTGAATCCCCTCCCAGTACTCTGGAGACTTTCTTTTTCAGCAGTGTATTTTGAGTAAATGCTCACTACATATATCAGGTGCAAAACAATTTTTTTTTTTTTTTATGTGGATGTTTTATCAAAATCCAAGAAAGAAATAATAAAAAATAATATCACTGAAAATGACTTTTTTCCTTGTAAACAAAGTTCTACACAGAACATGTACATGTAGCTGGAATAAAATGCTACTCATGAGAGGGATATAATTATACCCCCGCTCCAAAGGAGCTGTCTGTCCGTAACAAAAATTTCTGTCGCATTTATCTCAGCAACTATTTATTGCAGATGCTTGAAATTTTAACACAGTGTTTGTTAAGGCATGCCATATCGTGGGATATATTTTTGTACCAATCAGACGTCAACTTCTTGTTAAATGACGACTTTGCTTATTTTTTAACCAAGATTTTCAAACAAATTTTCGTCAAAGATTTCTCAGCAACTTTTTATTGCAGATGCTTGAAATTTTTACACAATATTTGTATAGGCATGACATATCGTGGGATGTATTTTTGTACCAATTGGACGTCAACTTCCTGTTTAATGAGTACTTTGTTTATTTTTAGCCAAAATTTTCAAACAAATTTTCGTCAAAGATTTCTCAGCAACTATTTATCGCAGATGCTTGAAATTTTAACAGTGTTTATTAAGGCATGCCATATTGTGGGATATATTTTTGTACCAATTGGACTTCAACTTCCTGTTAAATGAGTACTTTCTTTTTTTAGCCAAAATTTTCAAACAAATTTTCCTCAAAGATTTCTCAGCAGCTATTTATCGCAGATGCTTAAAATTTTAACACAATATTTGTTTAGGCATGCCATATTGTGGGATATATTTCTGTACCAATCGGATGCCAGCTTTCTGTTAAATGTCGACTTTGCTTATTTTGCATATTCACATCAGAGCGGGGGTATCACTAGTGAGCATTGGCTCACAGATATCTTGTTCATGTATACTTATATGATCTCACAAGTCTGACAATTTCTTCAAATCAGGTCTGTATTATACTGTAGTAAAGAAATGCAGCAATTTTTGTTTTTATTCCCTCTCTGTTGCAATTAAAAGCTTAAACTTTGCTAGAAAATCAATCTTTATTTTCTTGTTGATACAAATCATGGCAATCATCATTTTACAGCTTTAATCCACAAAATGTATCCTGATTATATAATTGATCTTCATGTCAAATAAAGCATGTAATTAAGAAAAAAACAGCAACAAAACATTCACAACATAAGAGTTCATGGCTAGGTCAGGTCCTTTGATCTATCCACTTATTTTGGCACTCGGGGGTGGGGTTGTACAGTTAAATGTCCAAGCTTGTTGAGAGAGGCTTCCTTGAGGGTGGCCTGCCTAGATATAGGGCTGCCAGCCTGGGAACAGTTTACAGAGATTTTTGGGGTCGCGAGCCTCCTGTATTAGGTTGTTGACTTGACCAGTCACGCTGAGTTGAACCCCCTCCTCGTATCCCTGCAACTTCTGCTGGAGTCGGAGAAGCACTCGCTCTGCAAGTTTGTTTACACTCTCCTGTGAATCTGTCAATAAAGTAAAATCGTCCTGTGTACATGCATTCAAGTTTTTTTGCAGGATATCCAATTTATTTGTGTTATTAATGGAAGACATTTTCAACATTTACTAGTAATCCCTCCATCCCAATTTTCTTTACCGGTAATATAACTCACTCTACTCGGTAGTAACAATTATTTCTGAAAAAGTAGACCCACCTTGAGCACTTGTATTGGCATTATCAATGTCCATGGTGACATTAAGTTCGGATGTCTCGGTGTCCATGCGGTCCCTTCTGCCCTGGAGAGCTGCCGCTTTCTGTGGGGAGATGGTCCAGTTGTTGAGGGGGTCGTACAGTAGCACCTCCAGAATGGTCAGCAGTGCCTCCTGGTGATTATGCATCACTTCCATTGTTTTTTCACAGCACCTGTAGCAGCAAGGTCGTAAGTAATTTAATGAGATTTGGATAACAATACGCTAAGGGGCCACATGGCTTACCTGAACAAAAATAGCCATAACTCAAATCAGCTTTATTTATGCCATCGAACACAAAATATCTTTAAAACTTGTAAAGATTTATAGAGAAGATCTTGTATGAAAAGATTTTGCCCCATTTGTTGTTTCTATTTTTGTGAGGAAGATTTTCAGAGAGTTTTCTCTTTTTATTCCTATGAAAATACTACCATTGTGGATTATAATTGGCCCTAATGTAAACAATGTGAAATTTTACAGATGGATGCTTAACAAAAAGTGACCTAAAAGGATCACTTCAGCTCAGGTGAGCTAAAACAATACATAGAAAAAAGAAATGTTACTCCAAAAGGATTCAAATTTTCATATGAATTTAAAGACCTAACACAAAAAATTGATATTATTTCACACAGTTCTTTATATAATCAAAGTATTGATGTACTGAAAGCCAGGCTTTTTTGATGTGCATACTATGCAGGATTATGACTGGCAATCTCTCTCTCTCTCCCTCTCTCTCTCTCTCTCTCTCTCCCCCCTTCTCTCTCTCTCTCTCTCTCTTATTCCAAAAATGCAGTTCTTATCTTTAAAATATGTGTTTTTTCCAAAAATGCAGTACATGTACTTATCTTCAAAATAAGTACTGAACAAGAAAACAAATCAATTTCCTTGCTAAATTTATTTGAAAACAATCTTAAAAGATTTGACAAAAGTGAAATATCTCTCTGTGCGACTATTTGGTAACTTTGATGCCGTTTTGTTTTTTGTTTACTTTTTTAAACAACAACTAAAAAGTTTGATACGGGGACTATTTTACTGAACCAGCAGTGCCTTAGACACAAATCATTAATTTTTTTGGTCTTACCAACTTTTGAAAGTTTATGAAAACTGCATAACCAAAACAACTGAATCTTTTCTATTTCTCATGGCAAAGCATTCAACAGTGTTATTAACTACAGTAAATGTGGTATAAATGTCATAAAATTTACATGTACCTTCTAAATGTCCCTTCTACTCCGCTGACCCCCATTCCATCAATTACATCCCTTGTCAGCCGGAATGGAACAGTCTCTGGGGTGGGCAAGATTCTTCCTTGCTCAAAAGCAATTCCTATTGAACAAATATTGAGGACAATTTCATTTTTTAAATGTAACACATTTTAAACAGCATAATTCAATCTACAGGACTTTAGGCATCAGTTGAATAAAAGCATCTAACATACCCAAATCTATATGAACTAGTTCAGCCGTATTTGTGTCAATCAAAATGTTCTGTATATGTCGGTCTCCCAGGCCCAGAATGTATCCCACTGTAACAAAACAGATAACTATTACATGTATATACTGTACGGAGCAGTAATCACTGGTATAGTAATGTATCTCATTAACATGATTTACTGTACCAATAGAAGTGGTGGATACACTCTTGGTGTAAGCCAGTCGACGTTCAAACCACACAGAGGGCTGTGAAAAATTCTCCATAAAGAAATATCTCATTACTGGCTGAAACTTAGAACAAACTTCCAGAAAGTTCTTAAGTTTGTCTTTTAATGGTTTTCGTGCTGTTTCCTGTAAATACAATGTACATATAAGTGCAAGTTCAAAATACAGCAACATAAAACTAGTTATCATTCTGTCACCAGTTCATAGATTATACAATGTACTGTGGTAATGGAAAATTTCCACTTGGATAGAAGTCTCTGTAGAGTGGTACTTACAACCATCTTGTCCCGACAGGCACGGGCTGTGATGTCCTGCGGTCTGAATCTTTTGTGGGCTCCCGATGCTTCATCTTTTTCTCCAATGAGGTACATCCCAATAGGCAGTGTTCCCTCGCACCACTCCAGGACCCCACTACACTGGGACAATGGGATCACCTAAAGGGACAAGTCATTCACAGTCTGTCACATGTAGCTGTATATAACCCACTACACTGGGACAATGGGATCACCTAAAGGGACAAGTCATACACAGTCTGTCACATGTAGCTGTATATAACCCACTACACTGGGACAATGGGATCACCTAAAGGGACAAGTCATACACAGTCTGTCACATGTAGCTGTATATAACCCACTACACTGGGACAATGGGATCACCTAAAGGGACAAGTCATACACAGTCTGTCACATGTAGCTGTACATGTAGATAACCCACTACACTGGGACAATGGGATCACTTATAGAGGATAAAATATAATATAATCATACCTTGTACTGTCTTACTGACAAATTTCTTTTCTTGGTGCCTGGATTTTTGTGAAGCAAGGTATTCAACATTTCAAACACCTGTTGCATGATAGCGTCTTGTCGTAAATCATCTTTCCCCTATAAATCACAATAATAATTACCATAGTGTAAAATAAAATGAAATAATTTCATCAAACTCTGTATCCATAAAAGAATTTCAATTGTCATGTGCAGGTACTTACTACATGTTCTATACAATATGCCATTGTTAGTGTACATGTACATGTATATTGTGTGACAGTACCTTCACCAGCTGCCTACGCTTCCTTCCATCTGATCCCAAACAGGTAAGAATTTTGGGCAAATTGATCCCTCCAGCCAGTTTAAATGTTGATTCAAATCCTTTTAGTGTCACAATGGATTTATAGTCTCCTGATGGGTCAATCTGCAAAGTCAAATACATACATGTTACAGAGCGCCATTTAGTATTATGTATCTACATGTATACCTACATACTGAGGTAATCTGTTATGTTGATAGAATGTGATGGTAATGGAAAGTTGAACTACATGTACATGAAACTACTGGGTAGTAACTTACTGGGAAATTGTCAGTAGGGACAGCAATGTTTTCTGTTTCCTTTAGCTGCATAATCCAAAGTCTTTTATCCAAATTTATAGGCTCTGTAAAATTGGATTATGGTACACATTGATCAAAGTTAAACAAACCATACAGCATAAAAATATCTGGAATACATGTATGAATGAAAACATGTAGTCACCATTAAGATTGTGAACATCTTGACGGGATCTGTGTTTAGAAATGAATACAAAAATGTACATGTATAAAGATACAAAGAAAATTTGTAAAGGACAGTTTTTGAAGAGGAAACACTACTAGCAATTCCTACTTCATAAATTCTTTCTCCAGATGTATACTTTATCTAATGCCAGTAAATTTTGACATATTATCTGCGAATATTTTCTTCACACATCATGTACTGTACTGTATGGAGATCATGAACTGTTTATGATGGACTCACTTGTCTCGTTCCTGAACTGAGACACGTTGTAGTTGGCCAGCTGTATGTAGGCATCACACAGGGTCTCCATGTTGTTGACTAGGCCACTAATGCCGCGCTCCTTCTTCAGCTGATTAATCAGGGTCTTAGCCGCCTCTATCCTCCCCTGTTACAAAATGTAAAAGAAGGAAAAAATCTAGAACAGATCAACTATGATTGACATTTTTCTTTACTAGAATTTATACTGGTGTTATCTATGTTCCTCATATACAACTATATGTATGCAAGACTACTGAAATTTATACTGATGTTATCTACCAGTATGTTCCTCATATTCATGTATACAGGGTGATAGATATGTGTACATTTGTTAAAATCCAATCACAAAAATAGTCCACTCTATTGTTGTATCAACTACATTAAATCTGTTCGAAGCACAGAATGAAGCTCAGTCATTCATACAACTGAATGTTAACTGACAGGTCTGGGAAGGTGACTGATTGGTACAGCTTCATCCTGTCAAGTTTACCACTACTCACAGTGTTATAAGATTCACTATCTACACTGACTCCAACGGTTGACACACTGTATGTGACACCGGTCCACTGACCTCGTTTTCGGACTGGTTGCCCTGGCCACCCTTAGTGAGCCGACTTTTACTGGCTGTGCTCTTCCTTAACAGTTCTGAGTCTCGTTTGGCATTGGCCAAGGCAAAAATACAGAACAAGGCATGATGGGGATGATCTACAGCTGTCCGATGAATAATCTAAATTATCCAGAATTAGAGTGTTGTGACTTATGAATTTACAAACTTGCAATATTATTTTAATAGTGTGCAAAAACTTTAAAAAATCATAGTATATTATACATGTACCATCTGTCTACAAAATATGATAAAAAAATATTGCTTTGTCTTTCAAATCAAAACAGATGCAATATTTATTCTTATGCTTTATGTATTTGCTTGAATGTGAATTATACTCCATAAATGCATAAATTTTGATATTTTCAATCCCAAGTTACTATATCTTTTTTTCTGTAATACAACATAGCCTGTAAGCCCCAGTCCAGTCCTTACCTTGGTCAGTGCTTTCTGTAGGGAGGGGGTTTGATCAGCAGGAGGATTGGTGTCCATTCTGGCACACAGTTGATAAATCAGGCTCAGGAATTTGTACGACTTAATATTCTCTATATTTATCTGAAATGGGGAAAAAATGGTACAGATACCCGAACATGTATTTGATAATGTATCTTTTACTACATGTACATTCTCTGAATGATATTTTGCAAGACTTTTGGTTTTTTTTACCATAATTAATCCACTGATGTCAGCTGATGTGGGATTGCTGAACCATAGGGAGACGAGGCGGAATAGACGGATGTCGTGTTTGTCTCCATGCTTGAGGCATTTGATGTAGTTCTGTACAGCCTGCGTCAGGTACCTTTCTCTGTCCTCCCCCATAGCATCCAGTTCAGACTGATCTATTTCACTCTGTTTACTGAGGGTTCTGAAATAACGACTGGAAGGCACAAATGGTTGTGGATTAGCAACAAAATAATTCAATGATTTCACCTAACAACAAAGAAATTCAACAATACTTCTGGGATTCCTATGAACTGTGCATGAAATAAAATTCAGAAAATGAAACATTACTCTTTATCCAGTTCCTCTTTTCCCAGCTGCTGCATTCGAATCATTTCTCTCTTGGCCTTCAACATGAGGTTTTGCTTGGCTTCAAATGTACTGGACTTCATGTAGTTGACAATATGCTGATACTGCCCATCAGCAAACCGTGCCAGAGAGAGATGGGCATCCAGGATTATGTCCCCTTCCTCCTCCAAGCTTTCCAACAGTGTGACTGTCTGAAGGTGAACACAATTGTCATCACTCAGGTATTTTACAGCTTGGCATGAGACACAGTCATGCATAATCATTTATAGTCTCAGCTTTTATATTTCTATAAACAATACATGTCAACTAGTTTTTTTATATTTAAAAAATGCATGTTAATTGGAATTTAGTGTTTTTATTTATGTTGTGACCTTAAATTTATATTAGAAAATTATGTTAGTCCCCAATATTGATGGTTCCTGTTACCTTTTCTAGATAGTCTTCCATAATGATGTTGGGGTTTTCTGAGTGAGTCTCTGCCAGCCAGTTTCCAAACATACTGAGCACTCTGGGGTAAAGCTTGGCTGCCTCAATGTTACTCTCCTGCTTCTAAATCACACAGAAAGATCAATAAGACAACAAATCTTATGTAGGCATTAAACAACAGCCTGCATTCTACTCTATCATACATATACACTAATATAGTGTTTACCACCGACAATATGGGCGATTTGGATGTGTACAGAAACAAACTAATTTTGTATTAACTCACTTGCTCCAACATTTTCAGCAGCTTTTTCATCATGTGTTTGGCAATATTTTGTTCTCCTCTAGCCCAGAAAAGGTTTGCTTCCTCAGTGAGTTTATCAACTTGCAGATTAAAGTCTGAGGTTTCCAAAGATTTTAACTTGCTCACAACTCTTTCTGCAACCTGAAATGTCACCAGTGAATTATTTCCATGCCGATACTTTTATACCATGTATTTTTTTTTCAATGAATATAAAAATAGCATAAACAATTGCATCTACATGTATACATGTATACAAGTTTCAACTTTATTTTTCTTCTAACATGTACAATAAATAGTAACTAGACATCATTGGGATGGTGATGGTGACCTACAGCCCACTCGTCTTTTTTTCTGAGAGTTCTACAGGGCTAATTTTGTGGACCTCCATTTTGTATTAATAAAAGATTTGACATTGTGAAAAGGGAACAATGAATTGCATAGTTTGTTTTCGTTTTTGCCGTTTTTGAATATTAGATACTCTGCTTCAAGATCTCTGCACATCCTCTAACCAAATGCAGGCACTCCAGGTGATATCAATGTCCTGACTTTGCCAAAAGGGAGAGAAAATATGCCATAAAAAAAGAATTTACGGGTTTATTAGAAAGGTTCGAGTCACAGCCCATCTTATATTGATAGACATTCTGTAGGTGAGCCTGAGTAGGTTAAAGGTTAGAAAATCTTCTCTAGACAAGGATTTTACCCCAAGAAGTTTTTTTTTACCTTGCACTTTGATCTAGGAAAGTTTTCAAGATCACTGCCTATTGTCATTATATGGATGAAGTTTGAGCCAAACTTGACCAAAGGAAATGGAACTATGGTCAGAGCAAATGAAATAGGACAGAAAGATAGATAGGGAGACAGAATGACCAGTATAAAGCACCTGAAGAGCAGGGCCCGTATTATCTTGAGAACATACCAGGTATCTGTTATTCTGCACTGCGAGTCTGGACAGTTCTAGAAGCTCCCTCTGCATACATGTCTGTACACTGTCAGTCTGATTGTGTAACACTTGTAGGACCGACACTCTAATGTTGTAGATGGGCTCTATATACTCAAAGTCATTGGAAAACAACTTCTCCTGGGTCCATGCTTTCAAAATATCCTCTATAGATCTGGACTCAGAGCTACATGTAGAAAGATATATCTGAATGTTACTGGTAGTTTTGCTATTTCAGATTTGCTTTACTAGGAGCATGTATTAACTTTTAAAAAATCCTGACAAAGGAAAAACAAAGACTTTTTATCAAATGAAAAAAAACCCAGTTATAATGTTGATGTCTGTATTAACCTGGTGAGAGTGCTGAGTGCTTGTTCTATCTGGGAGACACACTTGAGATCTGATAGGATGGGGTACAGACATCGGCAACTCTCAATGCTGGCCTCTTGTAATCTCCTGATGGCATCTTCTCTGTTAATGTATAAAGTCCAACCAAAGTAATCATTGGATCACTGATTTATCTTTATATGTACCTCTTATTCTTTGCAGACAAGGAATCTTTATCAAAAAGCTTAACTACAACTTTGGATATAAATTTTTAGAATTATGTTGATAAATGCTATCACACTGATAAATTTTATTAGAGAAAAACATTTAAGTTTATATTCCCATTATTTATTCCCATTTGTTTGTTATTCACAATTTCTCAGAACTTTACACAATTTTGGAAGATAATGTTGAATTTATTGCAGTGAACTTCTTACCTTGCAATGTCTAGAGAAGATGAAACAATAGAAAACTGGGAGTCCTTTAATGAATTCAAGGATCTGTACATGGCTTCACTGAATCTACATTCACTACCAGAGGGGCTACAAATACATAGATATAAGTTCATAAAAGATGAAATTATGTGCACATACATTTCAAAGTTGAATTTAAAAGATAAATCTTTTTATCCAATATGTACATGTACCTCTCTTCAATGGCCAGATCCCATTTTCCTACTTTTATAGCAGACATGAAGACAAGGTTCCTAATTTCTCCTGTCTTTGACTTTGGATAATTTTCCAGGTAGTTGTCCAGTAAATGATGTGATCCAAAACTATCCAGTGCCTGTGTAAAAACAAAAACGGACCAGCTTAAGAATGATAAACAGAGTACTCCAATCACATTCGATCAGCCCTCTGATGGTGAATACAAGTAGACCCAGTAAACACCAACCTTGAGCAGGTCCACTTCCTGTTCTGCTGCATGCTGCTGGAGTCCAATGTCATATGTAATGACAGCCTTCTCCCACTGACCCTCATGCTCATACATTCTTATTCTAAAACAAACATTGAGATATAAACTAATATTGACTGTAATTTAAAGAGAAAAGGAAAGAGAGAAGAAGAAGAGATATATATAAAAACCTGGAGACTGGATCTGCCAGCCTTCCTGCTCCACATCCATACACTCCGTCTGGATCGCCGATCTGTCTGTAGGCCTCCAGAAGGATGTCCTGCACATTGAGGGACACTCCCTCACAGTCTGAGCTCAATGAGTCGACCTGAGAATCCTGTGTGAAGCTCTGGCTCACAGACTCATACAATCTAGAAGATCTCTTAGGAGTCTCCTCTTGTTGTCTAGCCAAGATGAAACCAGAATTAGTTGCTAAAAATATCTGATATGTGCATATCTTTGTACATGTCTATATACCTAACTTCAAACATTTATCGATAACTGACAAATAATATTTCTATCATCATAGACCTTGTTGGATTTGAGGATTTTAGTTGAGTGTGAATCCAACATGTATACATGTACAGTTGAACGTCGATATATCGAACACCGATATCTTGAATACAATGGATATGTCGAAGTGATTTTTAAGTCCCAACCACCTATTTTTTTTAAGTATTTTACCCTCGATATCTCGAATTCTCAGATATCTGGAAGTTTTTCAACAGCCCCATTTAGTTAGAGATAACTAACTTTGACTGTATGTGTATCAGTTTAATATTTGAAGACTACATTTCAATACTAGAAAATAAAGGACATTCATTAAAGGAAGCCATAATTTGGCAGTGGAAAAATAAATGGGTCAGGTTCAAGTATCAGATATCATGTTTGAGTGTTCCTCTTTATAACACATGTTATCTGATACTTGAACCTGACACATTTATTTTTCCACTGCTAAATTATGGCTTCCTTTAATGAATGTCCTTTATGTTCTAGTTTTGAAAGATAAGGTGCAAACTGACAAACATACATCTTATTTTTAGGATGACAGGATAAGTTGAGAGTAACAATGATCACTATACATGTAGTATACCAACAAATGATAGCAATACACACCTATGACAGTTGCACCAGATCTCTGCGTACAGCACTGTAGAGAAGTGGGCAGAACAATACAGGGCCGCTTTGGCTATGTGGAGGTAATTGACATCCAACCAGAAGTTGTTGTCCCACACTGTCAATGGCTTTCTTCTAAAAGACATTTTGTTTTGGAAACATCTTTAGTTTCATAAACACAGAAGCATAATATACAGAATCACTGTACAATCTTCACAAAATTTGATTGACAAGTGGCATGTTCATGTAAACTTCTATACCGATGATACCCACCCTTGCTGTGCTCTGGTTTGCTGTCTGAGGTAATCTATCACTCCAAGCATTGTTCTGATGGACTCTTTATTAAGGCAGATACTCGATTCTCCTAAATATTAAAAGACTTGGCATTGGAATCTTCAACAGCGAAATTGTTCAGTCTTCATGCATTGCATATCATCATTCTTTATACAATATCTATACAAGTATGGAACTTATTGCATAGAATGCTTATTTACCATGTTGTGACTTTGTAGGAGATAGACGACAGTGTTGTAGAAAGAACTTTGAAATCTGGCTTGAAAGGATTTCTTGATAACCCGCATTGTTCAAACTCAGAATGTCATGGATCAGTTGAGGAAGAAGAAATTCACAGAATTTGGTCTGAAATACATGGATAAGTATATACATGTACATGTAATAGCAACACATTTTGGTACTCTGGTCTGAAGTACATGGAGAAGTATATACATGTACATGTAATTGCAACACATTCTGGTACTCTGAGGACTACAGGCACACACCAGTGAATGATCTCACCTTCAGAAGACAAACAGGTTTCAGACAATACAACAAAGGGTTGGTTACAGCTCCGGAGGTCAACAGGGCAGAGGTCAGCTGACCGAGCCAGGCATTGTGTGACTCTGTGCTGTCCCACCATAAGCTATCCTTGTTAATGGCCCCTGCAAACTCCTCATAGCTTGTCTTGGGCATCTCTCCATTGACAGCATTACCCTAATAAATAATCAAAGGTTACCTTTTTACAGACTCATGATTTTCGTTTCTTCAGATTCAAATACAATTTATTACATATACAATTATGGTACATGTATTGAAAATCAATATTATTGACCTTTTGTGACAACAAACCTTTACCTTTCTCTTAGGAAAAAATGGTTGTAAGCCCTGAAAGATGTCTGCTTTATCTAGAGTTCTCAATTCATTTCCTAACGATGAGCTGAACATCGTCTTCAACACTAGGGATGTAGCTTGCACTGTCTTCATACTTCAAAAACAAAATCAATTCAATATTAATTCTAATCTCAGAAGTTCTTAGTGCCAAATAATCACATACATATATAAAGTTCTCTTTTCTAGCAAGCTTAATGGTCAAGCTGACACTCACTCTTGGTCAATGAGATACTGATCCAAACGTTCAATGACCTGCAGCTGTCTGTGCTTGGCTCCCCCGGCCTGGCTGTCGTGGCTGGGCAGGGCCAGCACCATCAGGTCTACAGGGCCGACCACCCCCAGACACCGACCGATTGCCTTCAGAGCCTGGGTGTCCTTCACCATTTGACTGTGCTTTACCAGCTTCATCACCAGACCAGACAATAATCCTCCTGGCTTGCCTACAACATATTCCATTTTCTTAAGAAGCCACTCCCACACTTCAACTAAATACATGTATCATAATCACGCTCTTCTTCATTGGGACTAGAAATGAAAATTCATCAACTTAGATGTAGTTTTTTTGTTTACTATCGATTATTTGCTTGTATTAATTTTATGTTTGATTTATCCACAGTCTTGAGCTGTAATATGAATAGAAGAAATCTAAAATACAATACCCTGTTCAGATTCCATTAGATCAGAAAATTCATCTGTTTTAGAGGCCAGCTCTTGTGATAAGAAATGTAGTTCTTCTTTAGAATGCTCCATTGAGAGTATTTTCTCATCCTCATTCAAATAATTGGATATGATCTAAGAATTAAGACGTGAAACCATTTGCTGTTTTATATTTTGTGAAACCCACATGAACATGTAACACATTAAAAATTATAGACAATGTGGCTCATATCAAGCATGTAGTACCTGGCACAAAGTAGTGGGACCGTTGGCGAGGCGGACTTCTTGATACACTGCAGTAAATTCCTGAAACTCCTCTCTGTCTGGAAAGGGATCTAGGAGTGCTATGGCTGATTTCAAACCCCTCTTATTGTCAATGATCAGCATTCTGAGCAGATTTTTTACCTTGTGAATGTAGAAGTTTAATAAACAGACATGTTTAACAAGAATAAGGACACAGACTTTCTGATAGACATGTACAATCATGCACAGTAAAGGAATTTTATGATTTGAGCTTCAATAACTTTTATTTCAAGGACAGCTTACATACCTGCTCACAAAGCAAAGGAGATAATTTTGTGAAGGGAACCAAACTGCTTATGATAAACTTCAAATACTTTTCTACCTCCTGTAATAATAATAAATGTACCGGTAAAACATGCATGCACAGTGAATTACATGTAGCAAATATATTTTGTTCCTACATGTATATCAGGGACCTCCAGTTGATCATTAATTTTCCCATAGACCAATACCAGTTTATGTAACAAGAATGCTTTTCTGATAGCAGGAAGACAAGTACAAGTATGGCCACATTTACCTTGGAATTAATTAAAATGGCTGTCTTCAGAACATCGTGCAAGAGTTCTAATGCCATACAGCTGATGTTGTTAGCATGCCTATCTTCATTCCTTATTCTAAAAAACAAACAAAAAGGAAATTACAATGATTACAATTTTTAAAGACATATAGACATGCAGTAGAATTGATATACTGGTATAAATTTATATATAAGTACCCTTCCTGTTCCTTCATTTCCTGTAGGAGATAGACCAAGCGGTGAATGATTTCCCTCAGTATGAACACAAAGCCTCCCCCCAGTCCCCCCTCCAGGTCCCTCAGCATCCTCCTACAGATGAGGCGGTACATCAGTAGCACCCGCCGTTTCTCATGGAGTCGGTGATCCGTGAACAGCCTCAGGGAGAGCTGCTCTAGGATCTTCTGTAGGGAATCCTGCAAAACAAAAAATAGAACACATTTTTGGAGATACATAAAACAGTTCAGAATTCTCTATTTAAGGAGGCCGACTTTAGTTTGCATTGCGCATGTTTTTGCGCATTTTAATATAATACAGTTGTTTTATACTTCTTATGAATTTTTTTCAATATCATTTATAAAATTGAACACAATAAACAAAATACAGATAAAAATATTTAGATTTTTAAAGGAAATTTTTATTTTTAACATGATTTTTACGTTGTGCGGTAGGGGAGCATTGCCATTGCGCTTTTATGACGTTGTGATAAAATGAAGCTTTGTAGGAGTACGTTATAAGAAATAACATAAAAGAAAAAGTAAAAATTGTACGCTGTTGAAATTTTATATACAGAATGATGCTATCCTCGAGGATATTTTCCTCATTTTTGGAATGAATCCATTATACCAATCACCATTTGTGATAATCCAAATATATAGCAAAATTTGGTGCATTTTAATATTTTGAGATGGCCCCCACTAAAAACCAGACGGTAGAATTTTGTGTTTTTTACATATAAGGTAGGAAATGATATTACTTATCATATTTAATAATTTGAGAAAAAAAGCTATTGTAGTATTTTTAAAAACTGTTTTGATGTGCGGAAAATGACAGTTTCCTATACATTCCTATAGTAAATGTACTTCTATTTTGAGATGGTCCCTAAAAAGAACCAGACGGTCGATTTTCATGAACCTTCGCATATAAACTAGAGTTGGTTTCAATTACATATGGTTAAAAAATAAAGAGTTTTGCTATTGTAGTTTTTCCGCAAAAAAACCCAAATCGGCCTCCTTAAAAAAAATGTTCATTTTTCTAAAGGCATTAATAATACCTAAGTTGATAGAACAAGTATATGTAATAAACATTTATAGAAATTAATAATAAAAAAAAGTTACGGTTATATGCATAAAAAAACATAAGAGAAATAAAAAAGGATACTGCAGGCTAACAACAAATCTGAAATGGTTTCATACTTTGCAGTATCTTTTTTCAAAATAATGTATTTTGAGACTTTACCGGTGTTTTGGACAGGACCTCTACCAGAGACTTGTTTCCTGAGAAACTACTGGTCAGATAATCCAGGGTTGTCTGGGTCTGGTACAAATTATAGCAGGGTGGGTTTGGCTCTGGGTCAAGGTTTCTACAATCACATTATATTAAGAAAATCTTTTATCAAACAAAAATTTTTAGGCTCACTGATTGAAAATACATGCCCTATGAATCTTATCTTTATTATATATATCAAATTGCCATTATATTTCCAATTTGATGTATGGCTACAAGAAAAGTTATGACAACAGAAAATTCATAGGCAAAATAAAGACAGGTAAATACAAATGTCAGCAAATCTTCCTACATTACATATTACCAGGTAGATATACATGTACATGGTACAAGCACACTGCTTTAAAGATCTGGGGTTATTAACTTTCATTATCCCCTACAGATTTAAGAATTTTTTCATTTTAATTACCTGATGATCGGTGTTTTAATAAATTCATCCTCCTCTCGGTCATACAGACACAACAAGATGTTGACAACAATGACATCCAAATTACTCCCAATGCACTTGTCTACCACCTAAAATTTACTTCCAAATATTACTTTTCTTATCCAAAGGTAAAAACATTGCAATAAATAATTTAATACACTAAATTTTAACAACTAGATATGCTGCATTGAAACAATACAAATTTATAGATGCAAGCTTGCTAAATGACTAAATGTCTAATGACTTGTATAAAGAGGACAAAAATCTGAATAGGGCTATACATGTAATTGATAGTTTGTTATATGATGATTGTTTGTTATATGATGTTAAAACAATTCAATAAACTTCATTCCCTCTTTATACATGTAGCTAACATTAAAAAAAAAAAATGAATAAGGCAGTCACCTCCTTTGTGGCTTGCTCAGCTAGCAGATCATAACAGGCGGTGGCATGAGCGGTTCTCTTCTTGACCTGATCGTTAGAGGTCTCACCACTCCTGGAAGCAGCAAACTGTGGCAGGATGAACACCACGATCTTTGGAATACACAGCTTCAGCACCTCCAACCAGTCTCTGTCAAGGCTAGCAGCCACACTCTTAGATGTGTCAATGTGTTTAAACATGACCAGTTCTGTTATCAAAATCTCATAGTGCTCTCTGAAAGGATTTAAAAGTGTTTTTTTATTTTTTCTGATATGATATTACTTATCACTGTAATCATTGAATAAATAAATGAGTTGAAAATTACAGACATATAGGAACTAAAGTTCATTTAACAACCACATATTTAGTGTGAAGTTTACAAATGTAAAATGATATTAACCTGTAAAAACTGTGTTTAGAATCACAGAAAGCTAATTGGAAGGGGAAATCCTCCATACTGTATTGAAGACAGAGCCACTGGTGGATCAGATAAGGGAGATAAGTCTGTATGTAACTCTTCTCATTCTCAAAGCCTTGAACCTTGGCCAATTTATGTAGAATCTGAAACATCAAGTACACTGTATCGAGCCTTCATGCATGGTGGAAAACATTTCCATTTGCCTGCCTACTATTACATGTAGCAGAAAAATTCTCTCCTATTTTTATCTTTTATAAATACTTTATAATTTTCAATCTACAAATGAGAAAGGATAACCCTTTCAGTTTTAAAGTACATGGATGAAAAGAGGGATAATATAATGAAAACATTTAATTCTTGCAAGCATGAACTTTTTAGAAAAAATTGGAAATATATGTATTTGCTCAAGGCCAGAACTGGTAAGTGTAACCCGAGGTTTCTGATGGTGGCCTTCATGTTGACTACATACAAAACTGATAAATTAACTCATATTCTAAATTTTAATTAATATCAACCATCTAAATAAAGCATATCAAATATCATGAGATTCAAAACAAATCAAGAATGTTTACCATTTTGATTTTTTCAGTTTCCACATTCCTTGCTTTGGTCAACTGACAGAAAGCAAACAAGGCCTTTTTCTCACACACTGGACTGGCACACACAATGTAAGCCAGGCATGTCAGAGCAGAGCCTACTCGATTGTTCCTCTCATCCAAAGCTCTCTCGGCTGACAAGTTGTCCTGAAGAAAATATGCACTAGTTTATCAGATATATCAATGGAAAAGTTTTCAAAAGATTTTTTTTCATTAGTAAGAAATGTGTTCAACATTTCTAACATTTGATTCTAGTTCCTAATAACTTCTGAAAGTCAAAGAGAACACAGTTTTTTCCTTAGTTTCAAACAGTTATCTCAATGATTGCATCTACAATTGTACATCGCCAAAAGGATCAAATTGCATGTTACCTTAGATCATTTACATAAACACAACACATCAAACCTGCAAGTTGAGTAAATCCATGATCTCACTGTAGATGGTATCAAAGCACTGGTCCTGGGTGAGCCTGTCACAGGGAACATTGTTACACATAAACAGCCTACAAAAAAACATAGAAACAAACAAAAAATAACACGTGCCTCTTAAAGTTTTTTATTATTTTCTAATTATCAACTTCTGATTTATTTTGAAAAATCATGAACTGGAATTTACATTGAAATAACATTTACAGTATCTTTGTTTTCATTTCTTATTCACAATTTATGCATATACAAAAATTGTATTTCTTCAATCATTTTCTTTTACATAATGTAAATATTAAAGGAAAATGAAAGCTCATCAAGTTAACAATATTTTCGAAATGATCCAGTAGAAACTAGTGCTGCCTGTTGGTAAATTGTTTGATAAGTATCACCAATATGAAAACATCAAAATGTGTAATGATTACCCTTGTACAGCCTTTGCACAATACATTCTGACAGCATGACTGAGGTCCCCTAGGTACTTTATGAATTCATTAGCCACAGGAACCTTTTCTGTTGTACCATCATCTCCTTTCATGGACACTTTTGCCCAATTCTGTTCTGGGTCTGCCTGATACAAGATAAAAATTGACATGCTCAGTGCATACATGTACATACATGTACTTCAATGTACATACAGTGTATTCTCAATTGTTTACATGTATCATTCTTTCTAAGAGTAAAACTAATATGGTATTGACCACATTACTTTTAGAAACTGGACCATGCATTTAGCCATTTCAAGCCTCATCTTCTCAGGACACTTGTCAAAAGGTAAATTTCTGAAATAAATACATATTTCACATGATTTGAATCATAAGAACTTTAGATACATGTAAAAATACTATATGTACCTGATTTAAATTACGGTAATATAAACATGAGCCTCTTTGACTTTAAAGAGGAAACAATTGTTAATACATGTGCATGTATATTTGAGCGTGTTTGAAAAATAAATAATTTTCTATCAAACTCTGGCTGCTACTCACAGAAATGCTGAAAGCAGTATGAGGGCATCGTTGCGACTCTCGGAGACACACCGAGTGACCATGTCGTCCTCGGACTTTAGGAAGGGCACCAGGTGACATAGCGACTCCAGACAGAGAGCACACACCTCCTGGTCCTGTCTCTGGGCCTTGGCCACAACCCTAACAACAAATACAACACATTCCTCACCACTTTATATGAGACAGAAAGTAACTAAGATAACAAGCATATCTTTGAGTGGATTCATAATTCCTGTATAATTTATAAATTTCAAATCAAACTTGAGGAATTATTAACCATGTAACATTGTGAGAAGAGCATTCCTTGTAAATTTTAAAATATCACCCCAATATTTTTGCAGTTGTTTTCTCAATGAAAGAACAACAAAAGTTTGGCCTTTGTTATTTTTTATTCTCGTGAATTAATAGGAAACCATAGACTATTGAAATCAAATACTCGCGTAAAATTAGGAATCTAGAACATAGTACTACATGCAATTTACCTTAAAGCTGTTATCATGGCGCTGAGGTTTTCTTCAGATACATGCTGATATGATGAAGTTAACACCTTGATAACCAATTTTAACTGAAATATATGTACAAATATACATTTGTAAGCATTAATCAGCAAATTATAAAACACAACACGTCTCGCAAGAGTTCAGCTTCTACTATTACTGTGGATGTGTCACCCTTCAGACTCTCAACTACAGTAGTCAGCCTTCAACTTGTTTCAGACCTTGGCTTCATATTAATAAGTACTCTAAAGAATTGATACATTTGGAAGCTCACATCAATGCCCATTCTTTATGTCATCAAGTAGAAACAAAACTTCCATGTGTAATCAGTATAACACATAAAGATAAAAGAATATTTATGTAACATTTTGTTTTCAATGTGTCTTAATGAGAGTGAATTATAGTAGTGACTATGAATTCAGTATTTTTCAATTTCAATACACTGTATGTGCTTTAAAACCAAAAAATGTTGTGACCAAACTTACTTTTAATAAATCAAAAGACTTGTTAGATTCAATGGATTCCAGAGTTTTGACAAGTTTTGATTTGATGAATGACTGGTCCACATCCATTTCAATACCAGCTTTCCTTTTTACATCCGGACTGTCAAAACCACACCAGAAACACAAAGTCCTCACAATTTCCAAATGCAGCTTTTGTTTTTCAGTAAACTGACTTTCGTCCAAAATGGATTTCAGAGCTACATGTAAGAAAGGAAGTTTAGTGTTTACTCTATACCAACAATTTTCATAGTTGCTTATCTGTGTAAATCTTCAGAATCTGTAATCAAATGATGAAACTTTGCAATCAAAACCCTTTCTTTTTTGGCCTGAGGCCCGAGACAAAACTGTCCACAAAGAAAAAATGTACTACACACCATGTCCATGTGTTTCTGTGGCCTCAGATCCCTGGGATTCAGCAAAGCCGTCATCCATGAAATCATCATCCTGGTCTTCAATGTTCTGTGTACTATCTTCCATGTCAAAATCATCAAAATCATCTGCCCCATGAATTATGTGGGATTTGTCAGCTGCGAACGATTGGTTGCCATTTGCTTTCTTATTCTTGGAGAAAAGCAAGACCAGATGATAAACAATCATTAACAACAGTTTCAAACAATTATATAAAGATCTTTGATTTGGTTTAGCTACTTGTGAAGATAAAAGCATAATATACTGTATATGTCGTCTTACACAATAAAATACCATTTTGTAATGAATGTCCATAATTACTGGCATATGCATAACACAAAGTCTATAATACAAAGAATTTTACAGTACTGTAGGCTATTTCTTAAGAAATTGAATACACACCTTTTCCACAACAATGTTCATAAACTCCTCTATAACACATGCTGGAACCAAAGAGCGCAGTCTCAATGCAACTGAGTATTCTTCCTCTGAATCTAGTTCCTCATCAGGTAGAAATGTTCTTTGGAGATTGGTCAGGATTCTTAAAGAACTGGAACAGTTTTCTTGGGCAGCAACAAGTTTCACATTTCTTCCAAACTTCCGGAGCAGCACTTTCATACACTTCACACATTCTCCTTCTGTCAATTCCCCTTCATGAAAGACTTTGTATCTCAGAGACCAAACAATAAAATTCCCAATCATACAAATGTACCAACTTAGAGATTCTAGATGGTTCAAATCACAGTCTGTCACTTCATCAAGATTAGTGGTTTTTTCTTTAAAAAGACGTAAAACACTTTTATAAAGTTCATTCAATAGACTGACATTAATTGAACACATGCTAATGGGTTTCACCTTTAAAATGTCCTTTTCAATTTCAAATTCATTTGAAGACTGTAAAAACAGCTGTTCAAGATTTGTGTAGTAACTACCACCAGCATTCTTGTCAAAATCACAACAACGATTTAGCACGTCACTTTGGTTTTTCAGCAGCAGCAATACCACTAGATGACTGATCTCCCAGGGCTCCGCTCTCTGCTCACTGGCCATTCCTGCTGAAATGTTCAAGCACTGACTTCTCTCCGGAAACACCCAGTCCAGTAACTGTTTTCTTAATGGGTAATTTTTTTCCTCACCCTCCAAGCTTTGGGCAAGAAGTGATGTCAGATGGTTTCTGTAGTGTTCTGGGATTTTGTACAGTGTCAGGTAAGAGTTTAGAAACTGCACTGCACTACTACTGGGGCGTGTGACACTGGGGAGGAAGAGGTTCCACAACTCCTGCTCAATCACCAGCTGTTGTCGTGCCATACTGGTGAGAAGATGGTATGCACTGTCTTCTGCTTGATGAACACTCACACACCTTGGAAATAAAGTTGACAAAAAGTTAGGACTTATGAAAAAGATTTTCAAGTATATGTTAATGAATAAATGAAATAACGTGTCTAGAAAAAGAACATTTAAGGCCATTACATAAAGAGAAAAAATTGGAAATTAAATAAACATCAAATCAAATTATTTTGTTTCTAATCATATCCCAAAATTTGTCTTGACACACTTGCCCATTTCTTATCTTTCAAATTTGCAATTACTCTCTTGAAAAAGTTAAGGTTTAGTAATTAAGAATGTTTCAAAAAACTGCTTTTCATTAGATCCAACACCTTCAAAATAAACCTCTATGGTAAATACACCACAAGTACCTTAATGCTGATAAACTGATTTTTTTCAGAATCTCTCCATGTTCTGACACTTCAGGAAACATTTTCAATGCATTAATGAAAGACCTGGCACAATCCATTAAATGGCGAATCACTTCCACTCTTAAAAATAATAATAGAAAATATTCAATTAAATCTAAAATTGTGCCTCATCAATAATATCAATCATAACAGAATTTATCTACTTAACAAATTTTTCCATTTTTACTTCATAGAAAAAATAACTGTATATATGCAAAATACATATTTACATCAAATGAACAGAAAAAGAGAACTCTTCATAGAAGCATTTACAGATTAATAAAAGGTTTCTTCATTTGGCTTTAACAAATAACTTTGATGACTCTTCCCATTTCAGTTCACTATGTTAGAAGACTCAACATCGGTATCATTTATGGTCTAAATTAAGAAGGCTTCTTTTTAATTTCAGAAAACAAATTCAGTAGCATTTTTTGCAGAATAGAGTCAAATACCATCTTCTGTTCAATTTGAAAGAGGAAAACATATTTCTATGAGTGATAATATTCTAGCCAATTATACCGCTTAAAATCTCCAAGCTGATTTGCAATGGTTGCCAGGTAAGGAGCAACTTGTTCTTGTGGGAAATTCTTCGGGTATTTCTCCAGGAATCGGGTGACGAGTTGAATCCAAGGAATCATCTGCAGGTGTTGGTCTCTATCAGATAGAAATTCCAGAACATAGCACCATCCGGATTCCAGCCGCCTCTTCTTGGTCCCTGGCCCCTGCTGTGTGGAGATCTGGGTCACATCTATGGAACTGACATTCTCTAGAAACAACTGATAAAGAGACACTATTCTTATTATACATGTACTTTGCATAAGCCTCTCTTGGCTGTTCTTACACAACTACTTGTATTACAGAAAAGTTTTTAAAAAAATATCTGAATTTCATGTCATGAATGAATCAAGACAACAATTTAAATATCAATGCTTTATACCTGATTGCAGATATCAACTATGAGTTCTAGATAATTTTCTGGTAAATTTGTATCTTTTGAGCTACAAAATAAAGAAAGAAAAAATTTGATATATCCAAAATACAACTATATCTTTGTTTTTTTACAACAGCATTTGTTCATCAATCAAAATATTAATGTTCCAAAATAAATCACCTGGCTGAAAACCTGGTCCTGTTGTTCTGTTGTTGCAAGTCTGTGTAGAAGAGTTCATACAGTTTTCTTAACAAGCTCTGAAATAAGTCAACCAAATCATGCTTTTTAATCTGTTCTGCATTTCTCAAATAATATTTAAAAGGCTTCTTTGTTCAATAGATGGATACACAGTACACAACTTCATAAAATGTAAAATCAACAATGAATTACAGCAGTTTACAGTTGATGTGTTTTTTGTTTCTGGTTATATAAAGACCTTTGTTTTAGCTTTTTTTTCATTTTGGTTTTTTTTACCGGGGATGCAAATAGATAATAAATTTACACATTCGAAAGTAAAATCATTTTTAATTGAATAATTATATACTGGTAAAGATACACGTAAGTTTAAACTAGGATTTACAAAAGTAATGTACATATCCAACAAAATGTCTGGGACAAAGCATCCTGCTACCATGAATTTATGGGACATGAATACATATACAGTAAAACACGGTTATAGTGAACACGCTTGTAATGAATTGATGCTTACAGCGAAGTGCTTTTCATTCTCTGTGGTTTTATTACATTTTGTAAAATTGACAGATATATTAAGTTCACTTATAAAGAAGTAACATCGCCCGGTCCTGGAACTTCGTTATAAGCATATTTTACTGTACATGCTTATGACCCTCACTCCTACAGTAACAGACTGACCTGCCAATCATCCCAATCATGGGCGAAAGATCCGATCTTGTCCCTCCTGACTCCACCTGGGTGGTGGGCTGCCATCTGTGTCCTGAGGAACACCAATATCTCCTCCTGTGATAAACAAAGCCATCAATTTTTAAAAATTAAAAACTCTTTTTTCAAAAGAAACATTCCAAAATCTTAAAATTTCTAAAATTCATACCTTCAACGTGTTGGAAGGTCTATTTTCCCACAGATAGAGCATGTTTATACAAATACTCTCACCAAATTTGCAAACTTGTGCCCTGGAATTCTGGGCTATAGAAAGCACAAAGGTGTTAACAGCACTAATAAGCTGTTCTATCACAGCAAATCTCTTCTCATTTCTGAAATACATGTACAGGAGATAATTTTTTAAAAATCTACAAACACATACATTGCTTTTCTTGGGAGTATTCAATAGTAATGTATAATAATAAAATAATTATTGAAACACGACCAAAGAACACAGTCTTAAATTAAAATTAAAATATTATTCCTTTACCTGATGTCCTTGAAAACATTTGTGAAGAAAGCCAGTAATTTCTTTGGCCTAAGATCACATCTAACCATTGCTGCAGAAATCAAGGAATGGATGATTCGGGACACCAAGATTTTATCCAACCCACAATCAGGGTCCCCAAACAACTTGCAGAACAGAGTGATCAAGTCTACAATAAATAAGATATAAATTCAATTGAGTAATTTTCAAAATGCAAGTTTCTTAACAAGGAACTTTTAGTCAAAAGCACTTCTGTTGACAAAACTTTAAGTCAAAATCAATGGTTTTTAATTAAAAGCTACTTAGCAAATTCATTTGCTTGAGTTTTCCTGTCATAAGTGCTTCTACAGTCTTTAAAAAATAACTTCTTAACAGATCATGTGGACATCTAGTCCGAACTATCTGACATTTTCCTGGCCTTTTTAATGATTTCTATATTTTACATGCCAGGGAATTTTAGGGGTATCTCTGTTGTTGTTGTTGGCAATTTACTATTTTTCAGTACAATAGCTACATTTACCTGGCATTGAGTCCTTAAGCTATGCCAAACTGTTTGTCTTTAAAGCAAAGAAACATGAACAAACAGGTGTTACAATAGAGCAAGACATGATATACATGTAGCACTCATAAATTTCTTAATTAAGCATGCAATTAGCATTTAAATAAGGAAATCTAACATAAAGTAATTTTCATTAGGAAATTTTCAATGTATTTCCATGTTAGACATACAAAGTAATGTGAGTATCATTGAATCTATAATAAACATGGAAGTTCAATTTAGCAAGTGTCTAAAAACACAAATGATGATTTTTATACACACCCCATCCTTCATACCGGTACTCATAATTTCCTATTTAAAGAGGACATGGCCCTTCATTTCTCCTAGTTTGAAAGCTTTTCACCAAAAATGCTAATTAAGTGCCAAATTATGTTGAAATTGATCTAGTGGTTCTAGAGGAAATGATGACAGTGTGAAAAGCTACCATCAACAACTATGCTAATAGAGGCCATACAAACTCATGTCAATAAACCTCACTAAAACCTCTGGTTTAGGTAAGCAAAATATCTAAGATCTTATTTCCTTAGTAAAATTTACCATGCCACATCTTCTCCCCAATTTCGGAGCAGTATTTTCTGACAGTGAGCACATTTTTCAGCAGCACACTACTGTAGTCTAACCCATAGGCCACCAGCATAAACTCATCCCTCAGCACCTCTGTTATCTGTCTGATCAGTTGGGAAGCTCTCAGCCTTGGACCCCCTGTCAATAAATATATAAATGAGTATAAATGACAAGACCGATTCCAAGATTTTTAACTGATACATGAATTTATTATAAAAATGTACAACTTTTATTTACATTTCACCACAGAACAGGCATTATTTAAAAAATATACAAAGATAGAAGGCCCCTGATATTAATCAATATTTTAATCTATATTCATTTCAGACAATTTCATAGAAATATTTAAAAGGCTCTAACATAAGTGAAAAGACAAGTGTTACGTAAAAACAATACAGTCAAATATCTATGAGCAGAAAAATCTTTGCTGACACTTGTGTCCTGCTTACTATTTTCTGCTTGTTTGACAACAAACTTAAACACTCCCCCAATCTCTTGCTTTTTCTTCTCTCTGCTGGATCTGGCATTTGCCGACTGTGGTTCCTTCCCTTTCTGAAGTAACTGTGTCTCCAGGTAGACATAAGAATGGACTTCCTAAAAAAAAAGAGAATTAATTACTGTACATGACTATGTCTCTACTCCTTGCTTTTTAATTTATTGTTTGCATTTCTTAACAACCAACATTCAGAAAATGTCATGTCTTTGAAGTTTTCATTTTCTGGCGTCCAAAAGAATTGAAACAAAGTCTGAGACACAATGCATAAAGAGATAAAATGAAAATATAAGAATCTTAAAACACAGTGAACTATCGAAGTTCTTGAAATCTTTTTTCTGCTGTCAGTCATTTGGACTGACGACCATCTGAAGTTTGTCAGTCTGAACACTGAACAGATTTCTTTTTCAAAAAATTTCAATAGTAAAATAAAAAAAACTATATTCAAATTTAATTATCAGTTCATTTCATTCTTATCTTACAGGCTTTCCAATTTCTCTTAGTGTTTATTCCTAAAATCAATTATTTGAAATTTTTCAAAGTCTTATGAAATTTATTATGACGTACCATATTTTAAATGTACATGGACAAATCCCATCATATAAAAATAGTTGTCAACCTTTTAACATACCCTTATGATGTCATCCCAGGTTAGAGCATTGCGTTCTCTAACCTTTTCACGGCCATGTTGTGAGTTGTAGTCCAAACTGTTAATCACAGACTTTTTATGCAACAAGTTTTTCAGCTTCTCTAAACTTTTCTACAAAATAAACAATTTCTAATAATAAAAAAGAATATCCAACAGACTTCCTATTCAGATAGGTTGTAAGTTGTAACAACTGACAATTAACAATGTTCAGACAAATTAGTCAAATCTTGCCCTAAAATATCAACTCTCTTACAATTTGTTAACTTTAATACTGTACTTTTGTCAATACATGTACTAGTAAAGTACTGACCAGACACAACCTAACACCAGAGCAGACCCCAAAAGCTGACCCCAGGTTAGCTTGGTTTCCGCCAGGGGTCTGCTTTTTAAAATTTGTGTCTGTTCGGGATCTGCTATGGGTTTACTTGGGGTCAGCTTTTTGGCTCTGCTTTATGCACTGAAGTGTGAAGCAGACCCACCTTTTTTCTGATCACCAGTAAGCACTGCCCCTTGTATACTCCAAAAACACATGTAGAGATATTTGGTCATTTTTCAGTTGTGATTGTACTTTAATGACAAAGTGTAGTATGTAAATTGAATAATTCATTTACCTGCATGATGATTTGATTACAAAAGAGTTCTCAACAAGAGATCTGATTGGTTGGGGCTCTGATTGGTCAAAGCGTTTTGTCGATTGTCATGATTGACAGTTTTAGTAGTTAGACCAGACCCCACGTTCACTTTTAGGGTCTGCTTCTGAAATCAGGGTCTGCTCTGTGTCCGCTCTGTGTCTGCTATGGGTCAACCTGGGGACTGCTTGGGGTTGGCTCTGGGTCCACCCAAGCAGACCTGAAGCAGACGCTGAGCAACACAGAAAGCAGACCCGGGCTTTGGTTGGGTTCTGCTTACTGTTTAATAGGGTTATCTGTTTAAGTGTACGTACTAAAGAAATACAGTCCCTCTAGTTTGAGTAGTGTCATGTGATTTTTACCTTCCTTTCTGTGGCTTTCTCGCTGGAGAGCTCACGGCAATACACAATTACGTCTGACAAATAGTCCATGTTTGATTTGATGTTCACCTCCTGCAAAACATATCCACCCATACAAATGTCAAATTTCAATTACTTCTTAACTTTTACAAAATTACGTTATGATCGAATTATTCATGCTTTAACTGACATACCTAAAACACACATTCCCTCTTCTTAATAATCATGATATTCATCGCTTTTATCAAAATTACACGAGGTGTGTATATTACTTCTGCTGCTTCGTCTGCCGCGCCAAACGGCACATTTTTCAAAGCGTTTATATTGTACACCGATCCCGACAAATATATTTTGACAATCAAGGATAACAGGCACCTGACGTTAACAATTATTATATTTCTCTTGTAATAATAATTTTTTTAAAATATTGACTTTATTAATTTCATACAAGAACAATATTCATAATGACAAAACATGAAAGTTTTAAATAAATGACATAAATTGAAAAAACTTATCTCAGAGAGAGAGAGAGAGAGAGAGAGAGAGAGAGAGAGAGAGAGAGAGAGAGAGAATTATGTAAATAAATGTTGTCATATTTCCCATCTGTTATTAAATTCATTCATTTTAAGGTGGAATAACACATCATCACAAAATGGCTGACCGCTGATCGAAACGACATATGTATTGCTTAACTATCATAACTATAACATTGGTCTGTCTAATATTTTTTTTGGTTTTGTATTCTCCAAACATGAAAGTATCTTGATTCAGTTCAATATATATATCCTTTATTTGACATAAGTTTATGAAGTTATTAAGAAGCTGCTGTACAGTTGGGCAATTCCACATTAGGTGGCATATTGTTTCCTCTTCATTATGACATAGATTACATAATTTTGAATCAACTTTCCCAATTTTAAACATAATACTATTTGTTGTTAAAATATATAAATGCGATATTGTAGCCATTGTAACTTGGCACTATTGGTAGTAAAAAATGGGATAGAATATATCTTTTTCCATTGTAAGTCAGTAATTTCAAAGATTTTCCACCACTTTTCCTGAGCACCTGGCTTGATTACTGATCTATTTAATATATCATACATAACTTTTGATCCTTTTCTTGTTGTGACAAAAATCTGGATATTTATCGGAATAAAAGGTTTATCTAAACATTCATCTCTGCATATATTACACTTTCTCATATCAGAAATTATAGCATGCTTGATTCCTAAAAAAAGTTACCTAGTTTGTTTTTATATTAAACTTCAATTGTAGTGTATCTATTTAAAGATACTGATAAAATTTCCCTGTTCATTCAGAAGGTCATTGACATATATGATATTATTTTTATACCAGGATCTTTCCTATTACTTGTTTGGTTTTTATCTTGAATTTCCTTGAACGCTATAAAAAAAAATTTCCAAAAATCTTTTTTAATATTCTCTTTTAGCCAAACTAATTATTCAGTTCCTGTGCTTAATAAAAGTTCGATATCTACTATATTTTGTAACAAGGTTTTCCACTTTGAATTGTTATTGTAAAAAAAAGAATTCTTCTTATGATTTTTAATAATAAAATTATCCACTGAACCAGAGACATAAATAACAGAGATTGGCAACTGACTCTGACTGAACTGTGATGATAAAAAGTTTGCCACGGTCGCCGTTTTTGAATTATTATTTAAGTACAGGGGATAATTCAATTATTATAACCAGCAGAAATATTTTTAACGTCAGGGCCTGTGGTTTAATATAGTTGTGAAACCGTATTTATCAGATAAACTATGTTTTGCAAATGGTTGATTTATGTACTAGTATATGGTTTTTATTAATTAACATAATTCATATATACTGTTTCAGTTTCTTTAAAATATAAGATAAAATAACAAGAGGATGAAAAACCAGATAACTATGTTTTGCAAATGGTTGATTTATGTACTAGTATATGGTTTTTATTAACTAACATAATCCATACATACATACCAGATAACTATGTTTTGCAAATGGTTGATTTATGTACTAGTATATGGTTTTTATTAACTAACATAATCCATACATACTGTTTCAGTTTCTTTAAAATATAAGATAAAATAACAAGAGGATGAAAAACCAGATAACATCAAAACATCAACAACAAAATGCAAATACATACATGTACATTGTACACACAAAAACCAATCCAAACCCACCATCTTCATCACTTCAGAGGATGCAACTAAAAGAGAATTCATGTTAATGTTTCAAATGGCGTTAGAGGTGTTGGTGTTAAGTTATATAACGTGAAAGCCTTTTTGTGGATTATACGCAGATGATTCACTATGCGGATAAAAACTGAAGAAATATATAAAAAAAAATTGTTTAATCAAATATTTGAAAAATGGTCTGACAATTGTTTGGTTACCAACTGGTTACCATGGTTACCAACTGGTTACCATGGTTACTTAACTTTCATCCGAAGTTGTATCCGTAACAAATTAAAAGTTAATGAAATCAAAGAACTATTGTTTGTTTTTTTCAAGATTGTCAGATCATGTTTCTTCTCATCTAAAACAATCAGACAGAGATAAATTAATATCAAAGTTATAAATCTAACTTTTGTTAGACCAATATGAGACTATGCTTCTGTTGTATTGGGTGGTCGCTTTTCCGCAGAAATTAAGAAGTTAGAAAAAGTGCAGCTACACGCTGCAAAAATGGTCACAGGACCTCCAATTTTGACCTCCAGGGAATCATTGTACTGTACTTTGAAAAGGAGTGGGAATCTTTAGCTAAAAGACGGGAAATTGCTTAACTGACGATTATGAATTGTATGATACTCACCAAAATCCAATGTCTTAGTGCTATTGCATTTTCACGTATGTGTATACACCTACTAGAGTTAAATACGATATTTACAAAAATCATTTATTCCAGATAACAATTATTAATAGCAAATGGAACTATAACTAAAGAAAGCAACATCCATCTTTCATTAATCCAATAAATTTTTAGTTTAGGTCATGGGTTCGATACCACCAAATCTTTAGAATTTATTTTTTTTTCTTGTCGTTTGTTAATATTCAAAAATGAATAAAGTTAGAAATTGTCCTTTTATAAACTTGTATTATAACATTATCAAGTGTATTTCGTTGAAAGAAATTAAATTTGAAATTGTATTTTACGACTAAACCGAATGGGCATTTTGCATCTTCTACTCCCATCTTCTTTGGGAAAGGAAAACATTATAAACTTAATATTATGTTTGATTTTATTCAACTTCACAATGGTATTTTATAATGGACTATTTGCATTGAAATGAATTCAATATTTCATAAAGGAAATAAATGGAACATTAAAGGGGCATGGTCACGATTTTGGTTACATTCTATTTTCATGTTTTTATTATTTACAATGCTTTAAGAAGACATTTCTAATGATCAAATAAAATTTGAGAGTCAGTTGTAGAGTTATAAGCAAGATACAGGGTTCACAATTCTTTGCCATGTAAACAAGGCTCGTGCCCTGCTTTTGTTTACAAAGGTTCAATATACCAGTAAAAAAATCTTTCTCTAGCAAATTAGTTAATCTTCTTATTCATTTTAAGCATTTTCTTCTTTTTTTGTTTTTTTTGTTTACATAGCAAAGAAGTGCAAGCTCTGTAACTCCCTTATAACTCATCAATAGACACTCAAATTTTTGTTGACTTTTATAAATACCTTACTTGAGCATTGTAAACATTAAAATTTGAAAAACAATTTTTGATCAAAATCGTGACCATGCTCCTTTAAATATAGAACCCCCTCTCCATTTTTCTTTGGTTTTGTATTCTCCAAACATGAAAGTATCTTGATTCAGTTCAATATCTATATTTTTTATTTGACATAAGTTTATGAAGTTATTAAGAAGCTGCTGTACAGTTGGGCAATTCCACATTAGGTGGCATATTGTTTCCTCTTCATTATGACACACAATTTTGAATCAACTTTCCCAATTTTAAACATAATACTATTTTTTGTTAAAATATTATGATTGATGCGATATTGTAGCCATTGTAACTTGGCACTATTGGTAGTAAAAAATGGGATAGAATATATCTTTTTTCAAAGATTTCCCCCCACTTTTCCTGAGCACCTGGCTTGATTACTGATCTATTTAATACATCATACATAGCTTTTGATCCTTTTCTTGTTGTGACCAAAATCTGGATATTTATCGGAATAAAAAGTTTATCTAAACATACATTTCTGCATATATTACACTTTTACATATCGGATATTATAGCATGCTTGGTTCCTAAAAAAGTTACGTAGTTTGTTTTTATATTAAACTTCAATTGTAGTGTATCTATTTAAAGATACTGATAAAATTTCCCTGTTCATTCAGTAGGTCATTGACCTATATGATATTTTTATACCATGATCTGTAAAAAAAACTGTTTCTTTCCCTATCTATTCCACAAAGGCTGGCTAATATAATCTTTCCTATTACTTGTTTGGTTTTTATCTTGAATTTCCTAGAACGCTATAAAAACATCACTCCAAAAATCTTTTTTAATATTCTCTTATAGCCAAACTAATTATTCAGTTCCTGTGCTTAATGAAAGTTCGATATCTACTATATTTTGTAACAGGGTTTTCCACTTTGAATTGTTATTATAAAGATTTCTTCTTATAATTTTTAATAATCAAATTATCCACTGAACCAGAGACATAAATAATATATAAATAGTGCCGGTTTGGGAGGGTAAGAGTTGAAATTGACACCCCGAGAAAACCATTGTCAACCCTCCCAAACAGGCACTATTTATTTTATTGTACTGAATGTCTTAAGTACAAAGAAAACTTTCTGTTTTTATGTAGAAATGACGTGAATTTTATGGCGAACCGTACGCGCATAATTTACGCGCATGTAACAATTCGTTGCATTACCCGTTGCCAAGTGTGTTGCTAACGCTGGGGGTAATAGTATACAATTATTTAATGCTTGAGCAGTCAATAGACCAGAATATTTTTCCCGAGGTGCAAGGAACAGCTCAGTATGATCTATTGCCCGAGGCCAACGGCCGAGGGCAATAGATCATACTGAGCTGTTCCCTGCAAAAAGGGAAAAAATTCTCGTATATTGACTGCTCAAGCATTAAATAATTGTTTTATTACCTAATTCCTTTTTTAGTTTTCGGGGTTTACAATTTGCATATTGCAGATGGTTTTCGTGCCATTATGCAATAGATTAAGATTTTTTTCTCATCTTTTACATGCACAAAACCTGTTCCATGCATTAGAACATTTCAATTTAATATTAGTTTACGCAAAGAAGGAGGAGTCTTCAACTCATTAGATTTTAATAGTCTTTTACCTTATATGAGGCTTTAAAACTGTTGCTTATTCGATACTCCATTTTGATAACATTAAATTTGGTTTCACCAAGTACTAAAAACAGTGTCTTTGTAAAGAAATATACATTCCCTGAGAACTATCGAAAGGATGTAACATTAACATACCCGCGTTCTGAAATACGTTGCCGGTCCAAAAGATCGCAGTCTATTGACCGGCGGTCCAATAGATCGCAGTCTATTGACCAGCGGTCCAATAGATCGCAGTCTATTGACCGGCAGTTCAAAATAGACGCAAATATTTAATTTGTAATAATACAACAAAATCCCTTTGATTAGGTAATAATAAAACGGATTATCAACTGCGTCTTAACCAATCAGATTTCAGTATTTAACATGAGAGTATAATAACAGAGATTGGCAACTGACTCTGACTGAACTGTGATGATAATTAAAAAGTTTGCCACGGTCGCCATTTTGAATTATTATTTAAGTACAGGGGATAATTCAATTATTATAACCAGCAGAAATATTTTTTAACGTCAGGGCCTTGTTAACCATAGTTTACAAATCACGAAACCGTATTTATCATATAAACTATGTTTTGCAAATGGTAGATTTATGTATATGGTTTTTATTAACTTACATAATTCATACATACTGTTTCAGTTTCTTTAAAATATAAGATAAAATAACAAGAGGATGAAAAACCAGATAACATCAAAACATCAACACAAAATGCAAATACATACATGTACATTGTACACACAAAAACCAATCCAAACCCACCATCTTCATCACTTCAGAGGATGCAACCAAAAGAGAATTCATGTTAATGTTTCGAATGGCGTTAGAGGTGTTGGTGTTATTAAGTTATATAACGTGAAAGCCTTTTTGTGGCTTATACGCAGATGATTCACTATGCGGATAAAAACTGAAGAAATATATAAAAAAAAAATGTTTAATCAAATATTTGAAAAATGGTCTGACGATTGTTTGGTTACCAACTGGTTACCATGGTTACCAACTGGTTACCATGGTTACTTAACTTTCATTCGAAGTTGTATCCGTAACAAATTAAAAGTTTATGAAATCAAAGAACTATTGTTTGTTTTTTTCAAGATTGTCAGTTAGATCATGTTTCTTCTCATCTAAAACAATCAGACAGAGATAAATTAATATCAAAGTTATAAATCTAACTTTTGTTAGACCAATATGAGACTATGCTTCTGTTGTATTGGATGGTCGCTTTTCCGCAGAAATTAAGAAGTTAGAAAAAGTGCAGCTACACGCTGCAAAAAGGGTCACAGGACCTCCAATTTTGACCTCCGGGGAATCATTGTACTGTACTTTGAAAAGGAGTGGGAATCTTTAGCTAAAAGACGTGAAATCGCTAACCTGACGATTAATATGTAAAAAAAAAAACCTCACCAAAATCCACAATAGCTTAACGTTAGTACTATTGCATTTTCATGTATGTGTATACACCTCCTAGAGTTAAATACGATATTTACAAAAATAATTTATTCCAGATGCTAATAGCAAGTGGAACTATAACTAAAAAAAGCAACATCCATCTTTCATTAATCCAATAAATTTTTAGGTCGTGGGTTCGATACCATCAAAACTTTATATTTCATTTTTTTCTTGTCGTTTGTTAATATCAAAAAATGAATAAAGTTAGAAATTGTCCTTTTATAAACTTGTATTATAACATTATCAAGTATATTTCGTTGAAAGAAATTAAATTTGAAATTGTATTTTACGACTAAACCGAATGGGCCTTTTGCATCTTCTTTGGGAAAGGAAAACATTATAAACTTAATATTATGTTTGATTTTATTCAACTTCACAATGTGGAGATGTCCCCTACCACCTTTATGGTATTTTATTATGGACTATTTGCATTGAAATGAATTCAATATTTCATAAAGGAAATAAATGGAACATTAAAGGGGCATGGTCACGATTTTGGTCACATTCTATTTTCATGTTTTTATTATTTACAGTGCTTTAAAATAAAATTTGAGAGTCAGTTGTAGAGTTATAAGCAAGATTCAGAGCTCACAATTCTTTGCCATGTAAACAAGGCTCGTGCCCTGCTTTTGTTTACAAAGGTTCAATATTCCAGTAAAACAATCTTTCTCTAGCCAATTTGTTAATCTTCTTATTCATTTTAAGCATGAATAAACTGTTTCTAACAAATAACACATTCATTTTAGGTCTAAAACTGGAATTTTCACTTCAGCATTCAAAATGTAAACAAAGGCTTTGTTTTCATAGCAAAGAAGTGTAAGCTCTGTAACTCCCTTATAACTCAACAATAGACATTCAAATTTTTGTTGACTTTTATAAATACCTTACTTGAGCAGTGCAAACATTAAAATTTGAAAAACAATTTTTGATCAAAATCGTGACCATGCCCCTTTAAATATAGAACCCCCTCTCCATTTACCAATAATAGTTGCGAGATACTGTGTATAGAAATATGTATTCAAAAATTTGGAATATCAGAAACAAGAGGCCCATGGGCCACATTGCTCACCTGAGCAACAATAGCCTTAACTCTGATCAAATAAGCATTACAGTATCAAAATCAAGATATCTTGACAACTAAGTACAGTTTATCCATTTTTTTGGGTAAATACCAAGCCCCTTTTGTTGTACCTGAAAGAAAATTTTTCTGTATTCCTATATAACCCCCCCCCCCCCCCCCTATTTTGTGGCCCTACTTTTCTCTAGGAATTATGGTTTCATCAAACTTTAATCTGCACAACCTGTGCTTTCACACAAGTTACTGCTTTTTTTGACTGCCCTACCCCCGGGGACTATGATATAAACAAACTTGAATCTACACTACCTAGGGTTGCTTCCACTCTAACTTTAGCTTTTCTGGCCTAATAGTTTTTGAGAAGAAGATTTTTAAAGATTTTCTCTATATATTTCTATGTAAAACTTGATTCCACTGTTGTGGCCCCACCCTACCCCCGGGGACCATGATTTGATCAAACTTGAATCTACACTACCTGAGGATGCTTCCATACAAGTTACAGCTTTTCTGGCCTAATAGTTTTTGAAAAGACGATTTTCGAAAAACACCATAAATTTTCAATAATTCTAAATTATTCCCCCATTAAATAGGGCGTGGTCCTTCATTTGAACAAACTTAAATCCCCTTCACCCAGTGATGCTTTGTGCCAAGTTTGGCTGAAATCTACCCAGAGGTTCTGTAGAAGAACATGAAAGTGTGAAAAGTTTACAACAACGCCGCCAACGACAACGCCAACGACGACAGAGACCGGACAAATTTTGATCAGAAAAGCTCTCTTGAGCTTTTAGCTCTGATGAGCTAAAAAGCTACGTAAGAAAATCTGATGCACTATATCCACATATCCATATAAGTTGACGAATCCTTTTTCACGAGACAAAACTCCAACAATATTTGTGACATTCAGAGAAACATTTCAGTGTAGACTAAATATGCGACACTAAGTACAGTCCAATAAGGAAGTTCTGTTATCAATAACTGTATATATATTTTTAAAAATCTTGGCAAAAGTACAAACACATGTAGAATCTAGATATTACGGTCAAACACGATAAACCAGGCACGTAGCATGGGGGGAGGGGGGGGCTGCCCCCCTTTCACTTTCAAAAACGATGCTTCGTGCCTTTATACTTTTTATCTTTTATGTACATTGTTACTATGCATCTATACGCACAATAATTGTATGTGTACATGATGTTAATATGGCACGAGGTGATACAGATGCAAATTTATTTCGGCTTGGTTGAATTCTATTCGAACAATTTTACACTCCCATTTTAACGTTATAAAACTGTTTTTTTGTTTTTACACCATCCGGATGGAATTTAAATATAAGGCATTTTCGGCAGACAAACGAAAGGTGTATATTACTTTTTGAAAATTGAACGAACAGTGTTTTTTATTTCAGTTCGAAATCGCGAGTCAAAATAAGCATAGATGAATGAATTGCTGGTATGGTGTAAAATATGGAGGCGGTAGATCATCTCAGAAAAGGTTCTTTCCAAATCCGTCTGCTCTTCCCAGTAAGAAGTATTCAATGACTCTGCGATTAGAATCGAGGCTTTCGGAATGTAGCTGACCATGGCAACAGCGGTTATGGTCAGGAACATGCACGTAAACCTGTCCACGTGTCTATTCAGCTTTCGATAAAATTGTCCCAGAGATTTTGATTTGGACTTTGGGTCGAGGTTTGTTCCGTTTTGGGCGTCCTTTGACGACCGGTCGCGTTTATCCATCGTCCAGTCACAGTACTCGGATACGTCATCGTTCTGGTATTGGAATGACGTCTCCTCCATGGTGGTGGTCGGGAAGTCTATGTCAGTGTTTGTCACGGTGGTCAGCAGATTATTTCTCCTCTTGGCGCTCGATCTCCGCCTCTTCCTCATATCTGTCTGTTGGCAAATTGCTCTCCCGATGAAACAGTACAATATGACTAAAAGTATAATGTTGACAAAAACTAGCGAGGCAATGGCTATGCTGTAAGCAGCGGGTCCTGTTACCATGTCGGACGATGTTTGGTCTTGCTTACATATATATCCGGTGACATTGTATCTAGAGCTTTTTGTCTCAACAAAATCGTAAAACAGAACAAACGGAATGGATATGGCCATTGACACAATAAAAGCAATAAGTAACCAGAGACGTCTGAATTTCAGGGTCATTTGCTGTCCGCATGGTCTACAGACTTTCAGGTACCTCTGAATGGCAATACCGATCAGGAGGAAAGCGGAGAAGCACCCAAAAGCCGAGCAGATATACCAAAGCCCTTTGCAAGCAAAGCCCATGTCTTTGTTTGCGCTTACACTGTGGATGTATGATCCCCAGATCCCTAACATGTTCATCACCAGTCCAAACAAGTCCACAGCGGATAAGTACGGGATAAAGTAGCGATCATCACGCGAATGTCGCAAACGCGCGACGAAGACAACGATGACTGTTGAACTGGAGACTAATCCCACCACGAAGCATACATTGACAATTACAAGCGTGGGGAGATAGATCCTGGACATATGCTCGTTCCATTGTTCAATACTCCTATTTCTTTCTTCATCAAAATTCATCTGTAAAGTAATATTTCCATTTTTCACTACATGTTGTATCACTATTTTCTTATTTTAATTTTCAAAAAGCTTTACAGAGAAGTTATTTTTTATTTTCAAAATTTTTTAAACATATCTAGAGAAGGAGCATGCAAGTACATTTAGAATAAATGCACATAATCAACAGAACCGTAAAAAATAATACACAGAAAAACACACACGAGAATATATTTCTTATGTGCAACGAAAATTAATGATATCAATTTTCTTTCCCATGCTAAATGTTTGACTGAAGTAAAAAAAAAATTTCAGCAGAGCTACCAACACAGCAAATCGTGAAATTTAAGACACGTGGAATTAAAGACGTTTACAATAAATAAATCAAGGTACACCACGGGAGTAAATATTTGACTCGAAATATATAATTAAAGCTACAAGTCAAAGGCATTTTTTGGAAGAACAATAATGGAGACAAGTTTATACATTACCAGAGTAGAATTTTCGAGTTTATTTTAACAAAATTATGCTTAGTTTATCAACACTTGTTGCGACTCCTATGGACCAGAGAGGGAAGCATATATATTTTAAGATAGAATTTACATAAGATGAACAAAACATTCAATGCATACGATACTTTGAAAAAATAAATAAAATGGAACCATTTTCACAAGACCTTGGACTTTCGGTTGGATGTAACTATCTTTCTCTTGCGTCAAAACAAGTTGAAAATGACGCTGGTTTCAAGTGAAATATACACAGATTGCGTAGTCTTTGCTCAAGGGCTAAACAAATCTGGTCGATTTCAAAGAGCCATACTGAGTGGCCAGCAAAGAAATAGACATGAGACAGGCCTGCGTCACATTGCTATTTGACACAACTTCCTAAAGTCCAAGCTCCTGTTAAAATGGTTCTAGTACTTATTTATGTATAAGAGTTTTTCACTCTTCCGTATTGTTTAATTTTTTTCCCTATGTTGGAATAAATATACATGTACACATGAGAACATTGCTTCTTTTTTTTACCATAGTGTGTGATCACACTGTAGCAAATTCTCTGCTGTGGAAAACAGAATCAATTATAACCCAGATACACAAATCAAAACAATGTTTAATCTCTGTATACCCATTAATTAACGATGAATTGTCGGAGAACCGGGGTTTCCCTTTTAATTAAATATTATAATGATTTTAGATCGGAAATTATTTTTTCTTTATTATAATTAATTAGTGATAGAGGAAAATTAATCTTTAAATTATAAACTAGACTTATGCCGGGAAATAATTGAATAATTTTGCCGTGAGCTTTGGTCGATATATATTGTACATGTACATTTAGTTGTGATCAAAGGGAGCGGATCCACACAACTGACAAAATTTTAACCAATTAGAAGATACTATTTATCAGTGTAAGACGTTTTCGAGTCCAAGAATACATAAATGTAAATACCTTAAATATTTTTTTCTCAATCAAATTTATATCAATGCCATACACATGGACGTACATATACACGTTTTGTAAAAATTCCAATGGAACATCGGCCATTTAATAATACACTGTATGGACCCATCAGTACCTATCAGTAGCAGTACCTTAAATGACAACTTGTAGATGGGTAGTCAGATAATGATACATAACTGTCTGCACAAAATATTGCTTTCCTATTAAGTGTAAAATATACTATTTTGTAAATATTGGATTCTAAAACCACATTGAATTGATTAACTTTCCCTCTTTTGACAAAAAGTCCTTTCGAAGAGTACCCGAAGAGGCAATTTGATAATACGCAATAAATGGGCAACTCAAAAAATTGGATGTGAACATTTCAAAAATATTTTTTTTTACAAATTGACATTTAAACATACTCACATTTTAATTAGAGATAATATACCCTCGATGACTCGACGTTAGAAAATAGTAAAATCAAGAGAGATCATACTCACAGCGACCAACAACTAGACAGATTTTGTCAGATTCTCTCCAGGTCCAGAAAATAACACAAACAACTCAGGAAGATGTACAGTTAAAAAATAAGCAAATTCATATTAAACGTTGTTCCCTTTATTTAGATTATATCGCGGAGACCGTTATATAAGTACGCGGAAATGTTGGATGTTGGTGTATTGAAAACCCATCCACATCGAGATATATATCCGCATTGTTAAGAGCTCTTAGATCATGTCAAAAAACGATAGTCTTCCGATCTAATAGTTGTACTGACCTTTGAACCTAGGTTTACAAACTCGATACATCGGATTTATTATTCTCGTAGACATGTTTGAAACCATGCATTATAATTACTTTTTAGTATATACATGTTTCAACAATTTTTATTACCTAATCAAAGGGATTTCAAATTAAATATTTGCGTCTATTTTGAACTGCCGGTCAATAGACTGCGATCTATTAGGCCGCCGGTCAATAGACTGCGATCTATTGGACCGGCCCCGGGGCCATAAAACTTGGAGGAGCTCACTTTTAATCTAAGTCTCACTTTTACAAAAGGAATATATAGCAGGATAGCGAGACTGAGATTAAAAGTAAGCTCGTCTAAGTTTTATGGCCCCAGAGCCAGAACGCGTGTATGTTATAATGTTACATCCTTTCTCAGGGAATGTATATTCCTTTACATAGACGCTGTTTTTAGTACTTGGTGAAACCAAATTCAATGTTATCAAAATGGAGTATCAAATAATCAACAGTTTTAAAGCCTCATATAAGGTAAAAGGCTATTTAAAATCTAATGGATTGAAGACTCTCCCTTCTTTGTGTTATACAATTATTTAATGCTTGAGCAGTCAATAGACCAGAATATTTTTCCCGAGGTGCAGGGAACAGCTCAGTATGATCTATTGCCCGAGGCCAACGGCCGAGGGCAATAGATCATACTGAGCTGTTCCCTTCACCAAGGGAAAAAATTCTGGTCTATTGACTGTTCAAGCATCAAATAATTGTTTTATTACCTAATTCCTTTTTTAGTTTTCGGGGTTTACAATTTGCATATTGCAGATGGTTTTCGTGCCATTATACAATATACTCAGATTTTTTTTCATCTTTTACATGCACAAAACCTGTTGCATGCATTACAACATCTCAATTTAATATTAATTTACACAAAGAAGGGGGAGTCTTCAACCCATTAGATTTTAAATAGTCTTTTACCTAATAAAAAGCTTTAGATTATATGATACTCCATTTTTGATAACATTGAATTTGGTTTCACTAAGTATTAAAAACAGCGTCTATGTAAAGGAATATACATTCCCTGAGAACTATCGAAAGGATGTAACATTAACATACCCGCGTTCTGATTTACGTTGCCAGTCCAATAGATCGCAGTCTATTGACCGGCGGTCCAATAGATCGCAGTCTATTGACCGGCGGTCTAATAGATCGCAGTTTATTGACTGGCAGTTCAAAATAGACGCAAATGTTTAATTTGTAATAAAACAACAAAATCCCCTTGATTAGGTAATAAAAACTAATATTGAATTGAGATGTTGTAATGCATGCAACAGGTTTTGTGCATGTAAAAGATGAAAAAAAATCTTAGTATATTGCATAATGGCACGAAAACCATCTGCAATATGCAAATTGTAAACCCGGAAAACTAAAAAAGGAATTATGTAATAAAACAATTATTTAATGCTTGAACAGTCAGTAGACCAGAATTTTTTCCCTTGGTGCAGAGGACAGCTCAGTATGATCTATTGCCCTCGGCCGTTGGCCTCGGGCAGTAGATCATACTCAGCTGTTCCCTGCACCTCGGGAAAAATATTCTGGTCTATTGACTGCTCAAGCATTAAATAATTGTATAGTATATTGTAAGTGTCTCCACAACATAAGTGTATATTTACAATTTGAGTTAATCACTGTGAAAAATCAACGCGTATATTAACAGTACCAGCACATTACATTATGGAGTTTGGTTTACATGTTATGAGCCGACTTTTGAATGAAGGACCAGTGTTGAACAAACGGATACATTTATGTCTATGACGAAACGATTGACAGGTGTTGTACATAGAGAGCGAAATTTTAATTTGATTCCAAATTAACAAAAATTTAAGGAAACAATTATTATATATCAATTCTAGAATTTTCTGCAAATGTTATACATACCATTGCAAAGACCATCAATGAACCACTCCCATACCATGACGTCACCGTATTGGTACCCAAATAACAGGCTACAGAACAAATACTCAGGGATTATACTCAGCTGATATTACCGGGTATATTATATAAATAGTGCCTGTTTGGGAGGGTAACAGTTGAAATTGACACCCCGAGGAAACCATTGTCAACCGACGCGAAGCGGAGGCTGACAATGGTTTTCGAGAGGTGTCAATATCAATTAACTGTTAGTCTTTCAAACAGGCAATATTTATTTTATTACACCGAATGTTTTAATTTTAAAGAAAACTTGACTCCTTTTCTATTGTCTATGGTGAATCCTACACGCTCAATTTACGCGCATGTAACGATTCGTTTTGTTACCCGTTGCCAAGTGTGTTGCTAACACTGAGGGTAATAGAACGGATTATTAACTGCGTCTAAACCAATCAAATTTCCGTGTTTAAGATGAAAGTATGATAAAAACTATTGATATAAAATTAATACAGTTTCCAATACGTTGTCCTTACGCCAATAAGAGAAATGTATGAGGTGCTTTAATTTACGTGTACAGGAATCCACCTGGAGATAGCGAGGGGAACCCTCTTTGAAGTCTATATAATAAGAATTTCCAAATCATTATAGCTAGAATTGATGTTTCTTCATATTTGAACAGTTTTTATTTCTTCAACATGGAAAAGCTAGATAAACCACTTATGTTCATTGAATTAACTTTATTTACATATTATTAACATATTTACCACATGTAAGTGGTGAAAATAGATTTTTTAGTTCATTGGTCCAATATTGACAAATCACGATGTTGAAGTGTCCACAAGGAGGTTCTTTATACTGTTTGAAATTGATGCAAAAGAGAAGTCAAATAATTAATTTGCTTTTGAAGTATAAATTAGTTTTGTTAATGAGCAGAACGTTGGTTAGGTGAATTACATATCTCGATGTTTGCGATTAGGTTATACATGTTATAATTATTAATTATTTGCTATTCGTAAAACCATTCACAAACTATTCATTTGTTGGTCTATATATAAAGTAATTCATTTGAAGGAGAAGAACTTAGCTGCAATTCCATCATTAACGTAACACAAGATTAATCACCCCAATACATATCTAATGTATCCCAAGCTGCTACCAAACTCGAATTGTACGAAAATGATATTACACCACTGTTTATTTCTATAGGACATACAAACACACTGCATGCAGAATTGTCAATATTTTTTCACTAAAATCATACATGTATGTTAAAGTAATATGAGATTCCAATTTTTATATCTATATCTACCTAGTATTATTTCCTCTATTTCTTACAGAAATTTATAGTTAATTCATAGCTTTATTGAAACAGCTAGACTGAAATCTACACGTCCCATTTGTCGATTGGTCGAAATCTACAGCGCCTGAAACTGACAAGAAAGTGACAGGACTGAAATTGACACGCCCTGTTCATCGATTGGTCGAAATCTACAGAGACCTAAGAAAACTCACGGACTGCATGAAATAATCATGATAATGTTAGACTCCAAGTCTCACAACAGACGATTTGGCTGTTTCTTTTAGCTATAGTCTGTCCGAAGTTATTGCTTCCATCGCTTATTGATGATTTTTAATAAAAATACACATACCTGTGAAAGAAGTACAGTTGAAATCAATGAAATGGAAAATATCCAAGATATCAAGATATCTTCATTGACAAACTATCCCTTTTTACTCATAAAATTTCACAGGAACGAAAAACAATTTTCTTACGGAGATTTATAATGGGAAATGTTTACATCTTTTCTCCATTCAAAAGACTCGGGACGCCTCGCGCAATTTTTCAACGTTATCATCCGGCCTTATTAATGGCTGATGCAATGCAAAATCCCCGTAGACTTTCTATTTTGGGACGTGTAACAGTATTGAAACATGAAGCGGTAGAGGGGGCGTTTCAAAACAGATAATCTGGACATTTTTCATATTAATGGATAAAGTAGTTAGAGCACAAAGGTATTTATTATTATCGAAATATCAAGCGAAAAGTGATGGAAGCAAAAACTCGGGACAGAGTTTTTTTTATAGTTTAAGTACTTACGTACGTTAACAGTAATTAAGTGAATTTTACTAAATTTTCATAATAAATTTATTAATTAGTTAAAAGAAAAATAACAATAACGATACGCTGTAATGAATAAATAATGCGTAAATAAAAGATATCATTACGAAATTAATAAATGCTTAATTTTTTCAAGAAATAACGCCATAAGATGAACATGTTCAATAACCTCTTAAAAATTCTTTCCTTTGTTTTCTCATTTTTGTTTTCAATTAAAAAAATGATAAAAAAGTTTCTTAATATGCAATGAGTACATAGATTGAATTATTTATGTATTTTTATATAAAATTATGGTTTTGTTTGTTTTCGTCGAATAGACATGTCAAGTACATGACGTATTTAGATCACCTAATTGTAACAGGCCCTTACAATTTTAGATATTTCTTATATTTTTCCCTTGACAACCAAGATGGATTGGTAGATACAATTCAAGGTTTTTTTTTTTTTACTAAATAATGCATGTCAAGCAAGGTTGGGTCCTTTTACCAGCAGTTGTTTTGCCTGCGAAATATGATGACGTTACTCACGTGACCAACAATGCTAGAGCATTATGACGTAACGCAACGTTTTACACGTTTGAAAAGGAATGACTTGGAAAGGTGGTAAGTTGGTTTAATAATATTTTTTATCTGTATTTTTCTGTATTACTCTGATTTTCGTGTTTTTCCTTCCATCAAAAAGATAAATATTTTTCATGCAAACATCCATATCGGTCTTGCTCAAATAAAAAATTTAGAATAATAATAATAACTTTTGTGACATAATATTTTAAAATGCCTGAAACTTTGTAAAAATATGATTTTGTTTCTTTTTTTAATTTCTTTTATCTTCATATGATTTTAAAATATTTAATGACGTCACAATATGTGCTAACGTCACGTCATAGATACGGCGCCTTTTTGTTGTGATCGTACACGCAGATAAATTAGTGATAAATATTAACAATATCGTCATGAAATTGAAAGTTATTCTCGAGCATTGTAGTGCACGCAAGACCAACAGGGTATTTGGATTGTTTATTACAACCCTGAAAATCAATTTTATTGAATTTTCTAAGTACTTTTTTTTTTATTATTCCTAACTGCTAATTTAAATGATTTATAACTGATTGGTCTTTTACTTCTTTTGTTGAAGTAATTTTCTTTAATCTTTTTTTTTTTTATTTTTAATTTTAACGTTAATCTTTTTGAAATGTTAATATTAGGTAATCGTTAGATTATAATTGACAGTTTAAGCCTTACAAAGAGTGGGTGAGACCTCACCTTGCCCAGTGGACACCACAGACCGACGGTTTGGGTGTTCCGAAATTGTATCCTAGAGCGGAAGAATGGCACGTAACTACTGCAGAGAAAAAGACGACAATTTCAAATAACTACGAGAGAATCTCAGCGCTTTCCCTGCCTAGTTCATCCATTTCTATTGAGAAACTAAAAACAACCCTCCAGAGCAACGAAAAAGCAACGGAGATTGACACGCCGGCTGAAACACATAGCTCTGTGGGAGCTTCAAACGGAGACACGACACAATTTGCACTCCACGGTGACCACAAATACTCCCTAAAGGAGAACTTCAATGGAGATGCCCAAGTCAGCACCGTGACAGATTTCCAAGTAGAGAAGACATCTAAAGAGGAGCATGCAGCATTGAATAATGACGAACCGTCTTGGTGGCTACCCTCAGATACCCTGGACTTCTTGTTCACCCACTCAGAAGCCGATGAGTTCGGTCGAAAATACAGGACATGGTCAGAACTGGAAACTTCAGAGGGCAATGACAATAATGTTAGTCAAAGTACACAGTATTCTGACATTTTACCAAACCCTCTTTCTTTCACAAAGTTCTCTTTAACTGTTTGTATAAAATCTAATGCAACTAACTTAAGTTATATTACTAGTATCTATATAGTACGTGTATTATTACAGACCCCTGTCAGAGATTGCTACATCCCAACAGACCAAGCTTTGTGGTACGCACAGAACGTCCTGGCTACAGGCGTAAGTATCTCTGTGAAAGTACAAGTTTTTGTCTGCTTTTTGTCTCTAATTTGGGAAAAAAGGGTACTGTAATTAAAAATGCTCAGCTTCAAATGTTGTATCTTTCAGCGAGACATGGTGTTTCGACCTCTTGTTAGCGAATGGCAGGAACAAATGGAAGAATGGGTAAGGAGATAATCGAGAAATATATCTAATGTACAGAGATTTTGTTGTCAAAATGTTTTTTAATATATGAAAGATATATTCTCAACATGAATATTTTTCGGAATAATAACACTTTTTATCGAATTTAAATTATAAATATTCATATTTATTCATCTAGAGAGTGCTCTTGATTTTTTAGTCTCACATGACACGGTTGATAAACGAATGTGAATCACAGAGGCTTGTACCAACATTGCAGTTTCCCACACACGTGGTACGCTTACTAATTACTAATCCAATTTCCTTATTGAATCTCAAAATATTATTTTTCTTAAAATCAATGTGATATTTTTCTTAACATTGTTATGTAACTGACGATTTTAAAATAATTTTATTCATAAAGTGTGAATGGTTGGCCAGAGTCGATTTCAAACACGAAAGTGTGAGACAGAAGATCGACTATACGAAACCCAAGCCAAAAAGTCTACGGGAGAAGCCGGGCTTCTGCGCACGACACACGCCCTATGTGGTAGGCATTTGGTCTTTTCCGTCCTGTTTTATCTCATTTCAATTCCATATCTGGGCATCAAATGTAAATGCTTATTTTCTAAATTCAGAGAAAAACCCGTAACCACAGAGAAGCTCTCGCCAAGGCCGGTCGAATGGACCTCAACCGAGTGCAGTTTATTGATAATTTCTAGCTTGGTAAGAATTCATATTAATTGCACTATGATAAAACGCCATCCATTGACTAGTACCTATCACTTCCTGTCACAGGTAGTCATCGGCAGTATATTTTTTATTATGTATATGACGAACCTATCCAGCGACCGGAACCGAACACAATATTTAAAAGTTGTTTTTCATTTTTCAGATTTGCTTTCCCAAGGAATTTCAAAATATTTCCGCGACATTAACAAACTTTGGAACAGCCTCTCAGTCTGATGAAAACTTCATGTACATTCAAAATTGAGCATTATTTATGAATTTTTTATTACAATATAATACAAAGATAAAATAGACATGTTTTAGTATTTGTTTTTTCTTCAACTGCTTGCAACGATGGCGGGACGAGGGTATACAGAAAAGATTTATTGTAAAAAATATATATATATATGCGCAAAACAATTACTGGTATCTCATGACACATTCTGACGATATTCTTCTGTTTGAATTCCAAAGCCCCCAGGAAAGAGTTATTTCACTCTTATAGTTATTGTATATCGGTTTAGGAGGAGGTGAGCAAATATTTGATCCGCTAACACTTTCGAATCCTTGTTTCTGGGAATATCTATTTGCATAAAAAAATGTCACGTTGATTTTACCGGGGGTAGGTACTAATATTGCCGGAACTCATTGTTTTATGAGCTTATCCTTTATTTTACAAAATGGAATCGACACTTCTTAGATACATGTACATAACAAAACTAAGTGCATAAAAATGTAACGAGAGTTTTTTTTTTCACCATCTCTCCAAGGATCCAACCGTCACCAAAGTTTCTAATCCCTCAACTAAGTCCTCAACTCAAAATCACGAAAGAAGTATACATAACTTGAAGTTAAAAAAAACCTCAGACTCAATGCTGAGTATTGACTTGAGGAAACTTGGTGACGGCGGTGCCAGAACGTTCTTTAAATTCAATGTGATGTAAGCATATTTATATATTGTACCATCAACATCTGATAAAAGGGTTTGAAATTGTCCAGTGAGTTAAATGCAGATGCAACCGTAACAACCTTTCTTAATGAACTTGGCATTATCGATTGATTGTTGGTATATTAGTATTCTGAGTACATCTTTTAAAATCAATCGGAGTTTAGAACCGTAAAACGCAGTTTATTGCTGAAGTGTTGTTTTTGTTTATAATTCATCTTTTTAATTAACGTTCGGATACTCGAGTACAAAACTTCTTGATTTCGGCGCGAAAATGTGTGTCGAAGTATACGTAAATGAAAGCATTACATGTGTGATGTAACGCGTGAAGACGATAGACAACCTCTACTACCGCCCTCAAGGGATCCGAAAATTTCGTCCAAAAGAGAATGTCCAAAGACTCCAAAATGAAGAGAGTGGCTTTGGGAACATAACTTATGACAGCAACAGTGGTTAAAATAAGGAACATCCACGTAAATCGGTCAATTCGTTTCCGTAGATTTCGATAATAATGCATTGTTTTAGTTGTTGCTCTGACGGTATCTCGAATTTTTTCAAGATCCAGGGAATTTCCGGCTGGATGTTCCGGTATATTTGACATTTCCGTTCCTTTGAATTTTTTCCTGGTATCTCGTCTGTCCAGGGTCCACTCAGAGTATTCGGATACGTCATCACTCTGGACGTTCTTTAGTGTTCCGTTTTCTCCTTGACCGTTCATGGATTCCACATCGAAACTGGTCGTGTCCATGTTAATTCTTCCCATTCTTCTTTTGGCGCTCAAATTTCTGCGTTTCTTCAAACGTGTCTGCTTGAATATTGCTTTCCCTATCGAGCAATAAATGGTCATCAACAGAATAATATTGATGAACACTAGAGAAGCAATAGTGACACTGTACACCATGGGTTCATTATTTAACCAGTCGGTCTGACCACGGGAACAAATATAGCCGGTGACGTTGTAGTCGGAACTGTATATGGGAACCATGTCGTAAAATAATATAAACGGAAACGCAATGACGGAAGAAATAAATAAAGCAACGGCCAAATATAAGCGTCGTAATTTCAAATCCATTTGTTTTCCGTAAGGTCTGCAGATTTTCAAGTACCTTTGGACTGCAATGGCAATGAGGATGAAAGCTGAAAACGAGGCGATACTGGAGCTCCCAAACCAATACAGTTTACAAGGAACAGACAAAAAGTTGTCATCATGTACGTACGGAAAGTACTGTAGCCAAGCTCCGAAACAGTTTAACGTCAACCCCAACAGATCCACGAATGAAAGGAACGGTATGAAATAGCGGTCATCTCGAGAACTCTTCATTCGCAGCAAGAAGACGATGATGACTGTAGGGTTAGCAATGATTCCCAAGATGAAGCAGACGGCCAGGAACACGGTCGCTGGGATAAAGATTAAAGCCATGTGGTCGTTCCAATCCTGTACACGGCCTGCTGCAGTGTTGTTCCAGTCGTCTGCCATCGGATCCATCTGCAATTGGCATGAAACACAAAGAGAGCATTTAAATACTTGTATCCATCTTTGTAAATGTGCGTAAATGTACTAATACTATTTGATATACTACAAACTTCCTCAAGGAAATTAATTTGGTAATTATATGTAAGGATAATGGGATATACATTTTAGAAATTCAATTACTATACCCTTGTGGGGGTATCAAGAGAAATCTAATTGTGGGATCCACATATCTAACATTCATTAAATTGAATAGTATATATACACTTACAACAGTTTGAAAAATCTTTAATATAAAAATCCATAAAAAATCAATTTTAAAATCAAGAATCAATTTAGAAAAAAACAGTTTTAGAGCATCAAAAATCAATGATACCATGGCCTCCTTGCAAGAAATTTCAATGCATCAGCATTTTTTAAAAACATGTCTTGAAATGAGTTTTAGAATGCAGACAAAATGGAAGTAATAGTACCATGACCATAGTACACCTAGTCAATAAATTTGAATGCATTATAATCGAAATGTATTCAATTTCAATTTCGTATAGAGGCCTTTGTAGTTTATGGATGTATCTCTGTCATTTGACGTTAAAATTAATTTCCTACACGTATTTTGATTCAGTGTGCGAAGATGGGGCTACCCTCACACTGAAGGAAGTGTTTAATCCCAAAGGGATAATCCGTTATATAACATAACGCGACAAAGAAGGCTGGTGATTATTGTCCTTTTGACTTTTGGCACCAGGGTTGATCCAACAATCCGCTTTTGCAAAGTGTGCATCCTAATAATGAAATTCACAGAAAATGGGCTTTTTGTAAAATGAAATGAGCTTTGGTAGTTATATGAGGGAGTATTTTCAAATACTTTAAATTTGCATTTATTTCAGTTTGTTTTTCTAATGTAATTGGTTACATTGAGCTACCTGTGTCCTGTGCCACTAGTTTTATCATATCGTAGAAGATTGTTGGATCAGCTCATTTTTTTTATAGATATCATAGGCTGTTTTTAATTTATTTACAGCAAAGATGGTCCCTTTTTCATCTCATTTAATATCTTATTGACTGCCCGAAATATTGCACCTTCTCAAATACTTTCCCCTCACCTAAATGAATTGAAGGAACTACTAGTCATATCAATGTCATGCAAGATATGTAAGTATAATTAAGTATATAATTATATAATGCTAAACAAGGAAGATCAGAGTTGGAGTGCGGGACCTTGTTCGTGTAAACAATTTGAATGATATATATAGACAGGTGATTGGAATTCATCTTTCTTCGTCCCCTCCTCGTTCTCGATGACAGTAGATCATATCATCAGAATCAGAACGGAAATATAACCCTTACATTATACTGTCTGTTACCAAAATACAACGACGACTATTTTTTTTTTATTTGATACAGATAATTTAAAACTGAAATAAAATGTTGATGTACACTAATAACATTTTGATATTTTTTTAAAGTGTTTTAAAAGTGGATACTTAAAAGCACAGACATTTAACCTCCGCCAAAATAAGAAATTTGTCAAAAGCCTTTTAGAACTAATCGTTTTATCTATCGTTCATTCCTTGTTCTAATCGTGACATTGACCCTTTAAGTTATGTTACATGTACTTACTTTATTAGAATAATATAAGCGAAAATGAAAATGGCTTTGGTGTCTCAGAAGGCTATGCAAGTAAAAATAAAGACTACGCGTCAAGGAGTTGGTTTTTCTGCAATGCTCACTACCTTCAAACCCTTATGAACCACTAATATAGGAAGTTTTGTTTTATGAAAGAATATTTCTTATTTATATATATTGCAATAATGAAAACCTGATATGGAACACGTGTAATTATTGCCGAATTCCTAGTAAAATGCGCCATTCCTATAGTTTAATTTCCTTTTCACACAAATATCAACACATATGTACATGACACGGAAATTTCCTCGATGTATTTTCATTTAGCGCAGTGTGGTCTATTTTATGCGTGTTTCGACGAAACCGGGCTCCGTGATCGTTCAAAGTCGTGAGCCATTCTATAAATGACAGCGACATCCACCGTGTGGCCCAGATGTCCTCAGTACGGCATACAGTCGTCATACAACGTGTAAATACCATGGTGGTATCAAAATCTATGTAGTAGTTTTAGAATACTCTTGGCCTTCTTTTTCACCTTATCTCTTTAATATATACAACAGCTGCTTATACACTATCATTAAAACACAAAACAAATTTGGAAGCAAATACTCTTAGAATACAAATTGTGGTAAGTGGCATGTTAGGAACAAAGAGCAAAATATTGCAGCTACAATATATATGAACTACAAATCACAAAACTTGACCTTAATCCCAATTTATATAACCTTAAATCATAAACCCGCCGATGTCATCCAATAGTGTTGAGGACGATTGATTGAATGATTGTGTTGTTAAACGTCTCATTGAAAAATGCCATTCAAATACAATATGAATTGCATGCTACATAATCCGCATTCCATAAATAATCAAAGTACTGAAGAAGTACTGAAAGCTTCTTTTGATGTGTCATTATGCACATTGTGAAGTAAAAACTGGCAATCTCTCTCTCTCTCTCTCTCTCTCTCTCTCTCTCTCTCTCTCTCTCTCTCATGCTTTAAATGTCGGAAATGCACCAGAGAGCGACTGAATTGTTTTGTAAGCGGCTATAAATAAATTATGTCTGTCTAGTAGGAAAAAAATCAACAATTGCATTGAAATTTGAAACAAGCGTTATAAAATCAACCCCCTTTCCCTCATTACTTCCATGTGCAGCCAAACACCAATGCTTCGAAAAAGTAGTGCCCAAAACACATAGTCTTGTTTAAAAAACACGTAATTAAAAATCAACTCTAAATTTATTCGCAAACAAATGAAAAACCAATATATCTGACAAATTAAACATGGTTCTCTGTGTAACATTCAGCTTTCAGCAAAGCCCGGCTAAAAATGGAAGGTTTTTTTTTTTCCATACAAACACATTGGATAATGATTATCGTATTATAAGCCTTATGTTATTATCGTACTAAAAATGATATCTGTACTTTAATTTAATATACAGCCATGTGGGGTACTTCAAATCATTTTTAGCTGGGCTCTGCTGAAAGCAGAGTCTTGGCTGTAGGCAGGCAAATCGACAATGTAACTATAAATAGCACAACTTCAAAAGTAAACAAAAAAAAACCAAACTGCGTCAAAGTAAAAGCTTCCGCTATATCAAAAAGTGTTGGCATTTTGTTTCCTTTTTTGAATTTCGAGAGAATTGTCTATCTTTTTTTAGTTTTCTTATTGATAGACTTAACGTGTTTTTAAAACAAGACTATGCATTTTGGACACATACAATGCGCATGAATTTCCATGAGCTACTTTGCTGCGCGTTGAAGAAATGGGGATTGAATATATAACGCTTGTTGCAAAATTCAAGGCAGCAGCTGTTGAACTTTTTTCTACTAGACAAACATATTTTTTGTTTATAGCCTCTTACAAAATTTGGTCGCTCTCTGACGCTTTGCCGACATTAAAAGCATGAGAGAGAGAGAGAGAGAGAGAGAGAGAGAGAGAGAGAGAGAGAGAGAGAGAGAGAGAGAGAGATTTTTTTCATTCTTTACTACACAATATGCATAAAGACACACCAAAAGAGCCCGGCTTTCAGTACTTCAGTACTTTGATTCTTTTTACGATTTCGTTGCAAAATATGTAAGCTTTTTGTTTATTATTTATTGTTTGGTATGAACATAACGGAGATTAATTCAAAAATCATATGTAAAAGAAACAGATCTGTGTCACAAATTAATTCTGTCGTTGAAATAGCGACTTTGACAAGGATTCTTATGACAAAAAAATGGCCCAAATATGGAACATCAATGCTTTTCATTAAAAAAAATTAGCGAAAAATATTTAATTTTATACACATGTATTTATTCCGGTGCAGTCATTGTGTACACACGTGATTCGAAATACCCTAAAATGTAGGGGGTTGAAAATGCAGCAATTGGGTCTACTTTTGATGGGTTTTGTAATAAGCATTTACTGTTTATGAAACTTTATAAAATTGCCGATCAATTAATATACATTCGTCAATTTTTTCGATTTATAAGGCTACATCATAAGTAAGAATACCACAAACAGCGTTTATTTTCCTCAATGCAGAGGATAGCGAGTACTACTATGATATTCTTATATTGATATTATTATTTTCATTAATTCAATCATTATCAATTAAAAAAAAAATCTACTAATGTATCATATCCCCTCTTTCAATTTTGTATATAGACATTTTTAAATAAAAAATGTATATAGTGCTGATAATAATTGTAAATTTTCATTTGATATTTCGAACACCTCAAACTTCCGAAAACACGAAATGCGAGGTGATTCGAAACACCTCAAATGAATGTATGGATAAAAATAAAAGGAACATATGTTTATGGTATCTAAAACTTTACAAAGTTTTGACATATTTGCTCAGCTGAGGTGATCAGATCAGATTATGCAACATGAAACTAATTCTATGTGACCAGGTATTTAAACGCAGAAACACTCGAACTTAAACATTTCTTTTTATGGGTACATGTAGATAATCATAATATATAATTATAAATGGGGACAATATCTATATGTAATTGAATTCAATGAAATATGCCTGTATTTAGAGTTATCAAACATTGCCAACACACACACACGCAAATCAAGAAAAATATATGCATTCAACCGTTGAGGTGCATGTATCTGTAATAAAGCAACCGTTCCTTCACCGAACATAATTTGATAAAAGATTTAAAATTGCAATTTGGGGTTGCTTACGTGCCCAAAATAAGGTTAATTTAATTGTTTAATTCTCTGTTGAAATTATACTTGCTTTGATCATGTACCACTTTCAGTGTAAAATTCTCATTCAGTAACATGCATATTGAATAAAAAATGTCATATTCCCTCCATCAATAAGCGAAATTCCAAACTCCAACCTATGGTATTCATAATAAGCAACCAATAACGTACCTTTTATCTACGTGATCTTGCATCCATGAAAGGATGTATAGTCCGACCCTTGATTTGACAATTGCTGTATGGATTAACTATGGCATTTTAACTATTACTTATTTCCCGTTTTTTATTCAAAACACAAGGATGTCCTCTTAATTCTAATATTCTAAATATAAATCATGAGAACTGGTATATGGAAAAATCATTTGATAAAGCTTAATGTAAGAGAGAGAGAGAGAGAGAGAGAGAGAGAGAGAGAGAGAGAGAGAGAGAGAGAGAGAGAGAGAGAGAGATCTTTAATTTTTAAAAAAAATGAAATAATGGGTAGCACATACTATTTATTCAATTATTTAGTCATAAACAAGTCTCTGTATATTGATCGAGTCACAGAATTTGTAATTCGCGTAATCGCAACTCCATAACCCCCCCCCCCCCTCTCCAAACCAGGAAGCTGCTAGTATGTTTATTTTCCCTTGATATGAAGATTTGGCATAGTGCAGTCGTTATGTGCAGCAATATCCATGAAAAAGCAAATTAACTTACCGAAACTTGTTTATAATTCGTTATCAAATCAACAAATTGAATTATGTCATAGCTTGTGAACCTTTCCAAACCCACTTTTAGTTCCTGTATCATTGTGAATATACCGTTTGTAAAATAATATTTTATGCATTACACCCCCTTCCCCGCTCCGTCCGCTAAGTTTTAATTATCGGCGGGGGGGGGGGGGGGGGGGGAGGGGAGGATCAAGTGGATGGGGTTAAAACTTTACTACCCACTGGTTTCAGAACAATAAATGGGCTAAAACAGGTTTACCCATACTATTTTTACTGGCATCTGATTCTAAACTATATACCAAGAGTTAAAATACGGTAGTTTTATTCAACTCTTAAAAATATCCTTACCATTAATTCTGTGAAAATTCCTGGGTTTGCCTTGTTTGAAACCAATCTTAAATAAACAAATTGTCCAGTAATATATGTCTCTCTGTGTCACTTGGTATCATTAAAAATATTCAGTGTTATACATGTAACACTAAACAATACAAGCACTTTTAACAGTAGAGTTTCAAAACAGCCAAAACTGGAGAATAACAGTTACTGGTAATGACGCCTGATTTGGATTATTCCATTAATACACATATAAAAATCACTTCCTTCTTCCTTTAAAATATCAAATAAACTACCCAATGCTTACTGGCAATCATCTTGAAACTCTTGAAACTACTTCAATCAAAAGCACAAACGTTTTGACAATGTTTATTTTGTGTATTTAATTTTTGAAAACACTACATGGGCAACACCAGATATGAGAGCATTATTTGCAAATTCAAGAATGAGTTGAATGAGAGGGTAATTGGGCCCTGTGTGAGAGTCCTCCATTTTTGGCTTTTTGCTGTTGTAGTTATGCTCAGCCATCAATTGAGTCTCATTGAGTCCATTCATAATGGAGCTGAATCCTTGCCAATGGAGGAGAAAGGCAGACATAAAAACAGGAAATATATGGTCTACAATTTCATTGGCAGGAGGCAAATTGTCAATACAGTTGATGTGTTGTTGTTTAAATTCATCCACCCTTCTGGAAATTGTGGTGGAACAGTTATTAAATTCACTTCCGAGCCACATGCTTACGATCGTCAAAAACTTCACTTTGCCTCTAGAGAATTCAAGATCGTAGTCTTGTCTGTCCACTGTGGTATTAGAATTCTTAAATTTGACACAACAGAACTTAAGGAAGTCTAAATCAAATCCCTTGCCTTCATCACTGGCTCTGAAATGGTAGTTTAAAAGTTCAAGAAGGCTAAGGCATTTTTCCAAGTGCTCCCCTACAGAAAGATGATTATGCAAGGCCCTCTGTATTAAATTGTACAAATCATCCCAAGGTAACAAAGAATCTAGCATAGTTATTGCATAGACTTCCCTCTTTTTCTTGATGCCCTGGCCATTGTAGCCATTCAGTCTGTCACAAAATTGACATTTAAACATTCCGATGCCAGCATCACTTTGCTCTTTTTCAATACAAGTCTTCTTTGCACACTTCACACTGCAGGACTCTTGAGATTTAAGTCCACATTTCTGCCTTCCATTGGTAACACTTAGTCTATCATCTGATGTATCAGTGTTAACGGTTTTAAGGCATGCACTGCAAATCTTGTATTGGGCAATATCACTGTTCTTTCCACCTAAGTTTTGAAAACACAGACAACACTTTCCAGGTTTATCTCTATTTCTACTTAATTTGCTGGAAATATTATGGTTTTCTGTTATTCTTAAATTTTTAGAACAATTCAGATTACAAGTTGTACACGTTAGGGTTTGTCCACAATCTTCACAGATCTTATTAACACAAGTGTCCCTAACAACAGGGTTTTTGTTAGTTCTTATGGAATCATTATTTCTTGTTGTATCAATGTTCGAGTTTTCCATTTCTTTCTGTGTTATTTTCATTTGATCATACATTAAGCTGCCCACAGAAGCAATCTTGTCCTGATCATGTCCAGTCCCTTCCCCTAGCTTGATATGCCCATTATCAGGAATTTTATCTGGTTGAGTCGAGCAGTTGTGAGAATCAGCAGTAGGTGTCTCCGAGACCAATTTAAATGGTGACATTGCTTTATTCATCACAGTCTTTTCTAACGTCACCTCTATAGTTTCAGATGGCAAATTCTCTGCATTGTAGGACTTCAACCACAAGTCCTGAAATGATAATAGAAACTATAATTATCAACAGCTTTAGATAATTCTCTCATATATTACATGTATCTCTTCTCTTTATACATGTAGTATAAAAAAAACAAGCTTGCAATGAATGCCCGTACAAACTGTTCATTTTACTTTAAAAACGAAATACTTTTGAGCATACAGTTACAATATATGATTATATGTAAGCGCAGCTTATACATGTACCGGTATACATAATAAAGTATTTCACGCAAGAATCTACAAAATGGATAAGTGCCACTTTCTAGTGTCGGCTCATACATAATAATCTGCGAGAGTAACAAATGACAATTCTCAGTAGAAGATTAGCTAAGTGTATAGAAAAATCATTTAAGATGCAATATTTTATAAGCTATTTGTCTGCAAACAAATTCATAAAAATGTCATAGTTACTATGGAAATTTGGGATTTTCATAAAGTTAAACATCAAACAGGGACTCAGCAAAATTGTGAGTCCTGTGAATCAAGTGGGAATCCATGCTTCATATAACCCTATATAAGATAAACTATCTTGAGATCAATTTTCTATGTTCAATGGTAGATTACTTATAACATATACTGTAGATTTCTTTTTTTAAGCTAGTATTTAATTCTGCAATTCTCGAATTTGGTATCAATTTGGGAGAATATAAAATTGCAAATGCTGAACCTTTATTATAATTCATATACTTTGCAACTGTCAGAAAAAAAAAAAAGCAAAGCTTAAAAATTTGCTTCCTTTATCATGCTTCCCATTTAGCTCTTTAATATTAATGGTGATGGTGTAACATTAAATAAGTCAAACTCACAGATAAGTGGTGTATACATTCTTTCTGCAATGATCTGAGATGATAACTAAAAGCCAGTTCAAAAAGCCCATGTATGGTGAAGAACCACAATGCTGACGACTTGGAATATCCATCAAGATGAAAATCTAAAAAAAAAAAAAATTATGAATATGGAAATGTCTCAAATACTCAAAATACTGCTTGCAGCTTCTACAACACTGAAAATTTAGTATCAGGTCTTTCTACGGTAATTAACACATTTGTTGTTATGAAACAGCAAAGTCTTACTCTAATGTGCAATTACTTGAATATAATTACAATGTATTATCAAAATCTAACAAGTAATTAAGTTTTAACTCTCTCAAATACCACTTTCGATGAAACGTAAATTTTTCAGTGTAGGCATTTTTTTTTTAGCCTATCAAAATTAACTTTGTGTCCCCTGCTCTATGAACTCACCTTTTAAAATGAATTTGGCTGCCATTCCAAGTCTTCCATACTTGTTGCTAATTCTTGACATGTTTGAATTTCCTGGCATGACATCACAGGCTAGAAATAAGGGTGTGCCTCGACACTGAAAAGGCATTAGATATTGTCATGCTAAATACTTCTTTTGTAACTGAAAGAACAAGATGCTCTTTGGGCATCTACAGTCATATGCCTACAGTCATACATCAAATGCATTTGGGAATGTCAACTCTCAAGAAATGTTTACATATACATTTATAACATATATAATACCTTAAACTTTACTGAAAAATAAAATGTGCAATGCATAAATTATTTACAAAATATACTGGTTTAAAAGGATACTTAATTATATTCTCTAAGACTTCTACCCTTCTAAAATTATACAGGTTATCTAGGGTATGGGACTGCGAGTTTTCTAGCTAGTACTTGTAATGAAATCACTAATACATATGTTGCCTCTTTGACAACTAAGGTCTTATTGTAGAGAAAGGCTCAAATAAAAAGTGTTGGTATCTTCTAAGAATATAAAATTATAGGACTATAAAATTGCTAGATAGGTACTGTTGATATGTTGACATCTATCTAGTAAGACTAATTTTATTTATGCAGAGGGCAATGTTGGACTCTTCTCAGGGTTGCATATAATAAAAGATGTTGTCATTTTCAGTTATAAAAGAGCAATCGGTTCTGGATCTGGTGACACTATGCAATGCTGATGTGACAGATATTAAGATAACCCCTCACAAGCAGATTGTGAGGAAACAAAGAATCTGACCAACTTTACAGACAGACACTTGGTCTGGTCCAAAATATAATGAATTAAAATTGCTAGTTTCATCCACAGTCAGATCAGACAGACTAATCTAAATGTAAATACATGGTGCATAAATATCTATAAATTGAGACTCACATTACTCTTGAAGTAAATTTATATTAAAAAACCTTTAATATTGACAAATCGCACTAAGTTTTTTATAGTTCAATGTTTATACCTTTTTTATATGGTCAGATACACAGATGGTCACTATCAGTTGGTTTTGTAATCAGGTCAATGAAATTAAAATTTATTTTTTTATTGGGGGGGGGGGGGTGTGGGTTGTGTGAATTTGACAAGATTTCGTGAAGACTGTATTAGAAGAAATAATCTTACATGACCAGACTACGCTCAGGCCACAGAGAGAATCGAGTCCGTAGGAAATCTGTCATTTAACGACAGAACATTCTATCTATGTTAAAGTAAACGGGCTGGATTTATGGGTAAACATCTATGGCATCTCAGAGTGACAAAAAAGTGGTTTAAATATAAATTAAATTTGAATATCATAAAAAACAATTACACTAGATAGCGATGATGGGAATGTCACTTCAGCTCCTTGAAGAAGAGACATATATCGAATGCGATAAGGTCCCATGTGAAGAATATTACATTCAACAGTTGGCTTGAAACTGCTTTTGTCCTCCATGTTGTTTTTTCAATGATTTACTCCGACCCTGTTCACTTTGATAATAAATGAAAATAAAAATATTGGTACGTCAATATATACACAGTTTAACTTGTATGTAATTTTATTATTTTTTATTCTTAATCTTATATGATATATTTTTTTCTTAAAATGAAATCGGCCTAATTTACTCCGCGACTGTTCAGAAAACACTTCCGTTGATTGAAAAATTGAAAATGGAAGAAGACGTGTTTGGTAGTGTTTCTGCGTTATTCGACGAGTTTGAAAAAGACAGAGATTCATCTACGTTTATTGCATTCGATCGAACAAATGAAGGAGAGGAAGATAAAAGTCGAATCCTCTTTACAATCGGGGGATCAGATGGAGAGTCATCTGACGAAAGCGAAAATGAAAGTAAAGATGGAGACTTAGAAGAAGATTCGGTGATAATTCCAGAGGGAATGTTTAACGAATCTGGCAAAGAACACACCAAAGAGAACGACTCTAACTTCAAGTTACTTCATGACAGTATCCTGATAATGTGTTTGTTTTTAAATTTTAATGATAAATCTTAGCTTATAACTGTGCAATATACAAAGGTCCGCAGTACAATCTCTTAATATAGCTACATGTATATAGCTTGAATAAGCTATCCAGAATAACTATTAATATGCAGTTTTGTAAGAGATGTAATATGAGATATGGATAAAATATCACAAGTTTGTTACCACTCTTATTTACACCATGGACCACTCAAAAAGCAACCTTTATACTCATCCAATTTTGTTTCCTTCAGAGACTTTGCTCTTAAAGATCTAAAAGTTTAGAACAATCGATTCATGGCCACACAGTTACTTCTTGAATGAAAAAAAGAGGTCAGGTAAAGTAAACAAGATACTTGATTGATAATAATGCAGCACTATGTAAAAAAATCATACTTATCCACACCTCAATGCACACAAGGTGGTTTACAGAACTGATCAAAGTTGAAAACTATCACAGCAGTTAAAGCTGATTCTCTATATATGCTGAAAAAATTTAAGAAACATTTAAGAAAAATGTATGAGAAAATAGCTTTAGCAAGCTATTCTGAATAGCTTGATAAAGCTATATATCTTATTCAATCTTTATAACTAAATCAAGAGATTGTACTGGACCTGATACAGTCTACACTTACATCAGTTACAAGTATAAGAGTACTTATTATAGGTTTGTTACTTAAATGATCACCCAAAATAAGTCAGTACCGGTACATGTATTAACAAAACTTAATAAGTGTTTGTTTTCCCAATGACTATAAAATGAGACAATTATTCACAAAAAAGTAATGATCTTTGCAAATTCATGTAAAAGTGGTCTTACATCTTGTTCAATTTTACAAGGTCAAACTCTTAAAAATTCTCATCTTTCAAATACTCTTAGAAAATCTTCGCTGCGCCCTTGTTCATTTCAATGTTTTGATGCTACATCGGTATTTAATTTTGAAAGGGCATGTTCACAACTTTGGTCAAATTTTATTTTTTCTATTTTTATTGTTTAATACAATGCTTTTGTAATGTATATCTTATCAACCAAAATTTGACTGTCGGTCGTAGAGTTATAAGATGTGAACAAGGTTTGTGCCATGATGATGTTTTATATTGGTTCAATATACTGATGAAAGTTCTTTCTTAAACTCATGGCCTAATAAAAAGGTGTATTTTAAAACTGCAGTAATTTTTTTCTATAGAGTTAAAATTGTCAAGTTAACAATGTTGTACTTACCGGTATGTCAAGATGTTTCCAATTTTTTGCTTGTTTCTTAACAAGTTTAAGAAAATAAATTTCAGAGATTTGCAGAAATCATTGATTCTACAAGGTAAGTGTTTCTGTTGAACTATGGTTATCTTGAAATTTTATGTTTGTCAAAGCCACAATTTACCGAAACTTGATTATTAAACTTCTATGATGACATTGCACCCACATAGGTGATGCATCTCTGCATCCAGGATAACGCAACCATTAATGTTTATAGGATTTTGAATTTTAAACCAGACTTCTTTTGAATTACTTAGCTGATAATTGAAATAGCTTGACAAAATTTTGTAAAAACTCCAATACTTTTACTCAGTACATGTTTACCTTTGATTTACATGTAATTTAAGAGGGCCCTTTCCCATTACTTGTTTTTCATGTCTTTCGTATATGATATGTTTAAGACAATCAGTTATCTTAACATTAGGCTTTGTTGCAAAAAGTCACAGAAAAAACCACTTTTGCACGGTAATTCATAAGATAAACTCATTTGTCACAAAATTTGGTAAACAGTTATAGATTAATCATTAATTCTTTTTAATTACTTTTTATGCAGATATGTTCATGATGAAGAAAGTCCTGGATGTCAAATCATATTTCAAAACAATAGATTTTCCAGGTAAGATGATTATTATTTTAGTACTGCAAGGGAATCTTTTTGCATTTCAGAACAACATATTACCATGCATATATGAATAACTTTTAGTGATGTACTTGATTTAGTGGAAGCCACATTCTGCCAAAAACACTAAATAAAACACGCAGCCAAATCATAATGTAGTATGTTTACATTATTTGGATAGAGCAAGTTATTGTCCCCCTTAGAACAGCTGCACCTTAGGTAGTAGTTGCTATCTTGGGGGATTATATAATTGTATAGCCAGTAAGTTAAAGAAATTCTTGCATACATGTACATATTCGACATTGCAGTATGTATTACATTCAATATACCAGTTACTTTGTGTTGGCATACACTGCATAAAGAATCCCATAAAGGACTATATATGATAAGAGCCTAAAATGGCCCCCTAAAATGAACATCATCATTTTACTATCATTCTTTGTTTTCTTAGTACAGGTATGTATATGATGTGTTTACATAATATTCATTTTGGTTCAAGTGCCCACAATTTAGATATATGACATTGTAAAGACAACCTTTTCCCGCCATTTTTGCATTTTTAGCGTAAAACAGCTTTTTTTCAAGCAGTTTTTCCTTCCGAAAACATAGAGCGAACAAATAAAATATTTTAATCAGAGATGTATCTAGCCAAGACTAATAAGTGACAAAAAAATTTTCCTTCTTCAAGCATGCGCTCTATATTTCCCATTCGTAAATAGATAAGAAAAATGTCAATTTTTGGCTGATTTTGATTGAATTATAGAAATGGCGTCACTTCTGACGTCATATACTGCCAGTGAGTGCAAATAAATCAAATAAATAGATGAAAAATATATTTTATATCAACTCTTCTAAAAAATTAGTTAACATTTTATTGTACCATAAACACTTAAAAATGGCGAATTATGGGGGCCAAATTTAACTCTTATCATATATAGTTCTTTAGCTGTTTTTAAAGAAGTAAAATTCTTTGAATTGCAGAAAGTACCGTCCAGAGATTGAAAAATTTATTGCTGTTCTGATGGAGAGGGATGCTCAAGACGAGGAAAGGATACCAGACCTGAACTTAAAGGTAAACAGCTCAGGACAGGTGAACTGTACACAGGTTTGAACAGTTGATAGGCACAGACTCGGTGGTGAAGCAGCTTGTTAACAGATGTGAACAAATACCTTGTTTTTATTCATATCAGATGCATTCTCAGTTGTAAGTACTAGTACATTAAGATTCCTCAAGAAATCCTTTATACCCTCCCATGATAATTTTATTATGTTGTTTCATTCCATACTTGTTTCACAGGCTGTTTATTTGAAGTGTATTTATGAGAAAAAAAAATTCTAAAATAAAATGGATTGGTATGAATATAGAATTTTATGCTTTATTTTTTTTCCAGTCCTCTACTCTAACCTGTGTTGACATTAATGGGAAATTAGATTCTTCATTGAGAACATCAGAAATGTGGGAAGCACACGCTGTAAGTCTTAGAATTCAACCCACAAAAACATGCATACCAATTTCGATCTTCGTTAAAAATTCCAAATCTACAATACAATTTAGCAATCAAAACATTTATTGAGTTACATGCATTGACATTGTATGGTAACTAGCATCCAATAAAGGAGAATATAATGATTGTGTGAAAATATTTATCCACTGCTATAATTATGTACTCTAGCAGATATGTGATACAGTGATAATAAACTTGGACTACAGAATTTAAAAAAAGTTAATGCAATTTTTAATTAGACAGCTGTTTGAAAAGGATCCTTAAAGTTATATGTTTTATTTTTTCTCTTTAAGATTATTGGTGCAAGTCAATTTCACAGAGAGTGTATGATTGACAAACTAGGTTTCCCTCTGACACGGAATGAGCCACTTCTGAGCTATGGATGGGATATCCCAGCGTATCCTTGTCGTGTCATCACAGACCATATTAAATTACATGCTTAGGGGCTTACACATTGAAAATTATTGAAACCCACTTTTTATTCTGAACAATAAATCAAATTATGAAGTTAAATAATACATGTATGTTAGTTGCACCCTTCTCTTCAGTTTTTCCATGTGATGGTGCTATTCAAACATCCCTATTTGTATTGCTGAAAATACACATATACACACTCTAAATATATACAGTTTAATGAATAGCAAATAAGAAAAGAATTTTTATGATGTCTTCCAAAAACTTTATATATGTACACCAATGTCAGAATCCCGTTGAAATTGATAAATCTAGAAACTAGAGGTATGCGGGAAAATATAGTGTTGCTTAATCATTTTGCAGATGCATAGGAAAAAATGATATATATTTCTTAATTGTTTAGATATGAACAGGTGTTTTTTGAAGCTTTGCCAGTGGACAAATCAGCTGATCCCTTAAAACCGGCAAGGTATACATACGAGTACATGTTTTGCCAAGATAATTTTTGTCCATCAGAGTATTGTACGTAATACATGTACTGCTGTCTGTGAAGTTTTGATAATCAGATATATATATGTGTGTGTTTCTCTCTTCTGTAATTATCAGACCCAAGCAGAGCTGCTTTAATTGTGAAGGCGATCACAGAATCAATGAATGTACACAGCCAAAGGACTTCAGTCGAATCCGAATGAACAAACAGAAATTTATGCAGCAATCACATATGCAGAGACAATCGTATGTGTCATATCTCAGAGAGAGAGAGAGAGAGAGAGAGAGAGAGAGAGAGAGAGAGAGAGAGGAGAGAGAGAGAGAGAGAGAGAGAGAGAGAGAGAGAGAGAGAGAGAGAGAGAGAGCAAAGTATGCAAGTGTTTTTGCACAAGTTGTGTACAACAAAGTTTACAGTGTACATGTATATCATTATTTTTTTTAGTTTCTGAATCATCAGGGCTTTTAATGATATATTACAGGTCACAAAGATATCATGAAGAGGGTGAGAAGGATCCAAGATTTGCTTCATTTAAGCCAGGTGTTGTCAGGTAACTTATTTATAAAAGCACTAAAACTAATAGTTAATATAATACAGCTTGATTTATTACTGTAAACAATACCTTGTATTTTATATGTGTTTAAATACATTATTTTAAACCCATGTTAAACTTCACAATGTTTTAGTCGAGAACTACGCAAGGCGTTAGACATCTCTTCCAAGGAGCTACCCGAGTTTATTTATCGGATGAGAGGCCTTGGATATCCACCAGGATGGATGCAGGAAGCACTCAACAAAGAATCTGGAATATCCATATTTGACAAGGACGGAAATGGCAAGCAAAATAAGATTGCTCCCCTTGAAATACATTGTTGAATGACATCAATCTGAATGTTGAGCTTGTAATGATAATTTGATCGATTTCTAAGACCAAAAATGTAGGCAGTTTAACAAAAGAATATCTGTGCAATTTTCATTGATTTGGGAAAAAAGCAATTTAAGTCAATTTCTTTATTGCTGTCTCTGATTATAATTGTTTTTGTCTTTTATAGAAGTGTTAGTAACAGGTGAAATGATGGAAGATGGAGAAATACACGACCAGCTCCCTGATCAAGGTACACTAGCCAGTGTATGATTGATTCTGCATTTACATGTACATTTATGTCTGCTATACTATAAGATACATTTCATTTCCCACTTGAAAATTCAGAACAATGTACTAGTAACAGATTATAGCCAATTAAAATCTTTGAAATACTGGTATGTATTTGAAATCTAATTTTTTTTACTAGTACATGTGCATGAAAATTTGTGATGGAATAATTAACTAATTTTTTATCGCCAGCTCAAATTGATCCGGAGAAGATTATAGAGTATCCTGGATTTACGGTCCCTCCCGCAGAGGGAGTCAAGGATGTGAGTGTCATAGTTTTATTGTTGTTAACATTTTACCCTGGGTATGTGTTGTGGTAGACTCTTGTGCAAGGCACTTTTGATTCAATCCGATTATTGCTACCGTTAATGGTATTCTTTGGAAATTCTACCATCTGTACACAACTATACATCATCAAACAAATAAACATGTCTCTCACTTTGGATCGATCGTTTATTAATTTTCCTCATTACAAACTGAAATAAAAATTTTTAAAAATGTCTATACAGGTGCAGCGGTGACTCGAACCCCTGTACATTAGGTAGTTACAAGCTATAGATATCCATGGGCCCACGAAGGCAAATATTTTGCCGAATAAGTGTTCGAACTGTAAACATTAGGAGACTAATGAAATTTCTTAAAAGGCAGATTTATGGTACGAATGAAAAATTTCAGGATAAATTTAAGGTACCTCACTACACCTACACTTATACTTTTTAAGACACTACGTCACAAGATGTCGATTTAAATGTTTTGTTAAACTGTTTATATCGTTCGAGTGGTTTGTATATCGTCATAGCTCAGTGGTTAAAGTATTGGGCTTCTGAACCGCAGATCATGAGTTCAATTCAGCCTGGAGCTTTTGTTCATGTTAACGGAATTAAACTTTTAAAAATGTAATTTTTCATCTAAAATTGCATATTTTTTTGCCTATTAGACTTAAATACTTCTTATCCATTATGATATCTATCATAATCAAATAATTTTGTGCTGTTCTAAGAAAATATTTTACGGTGTAGTGATCCACCTTAATAGAGTTATTGGACATTGCTGAGGATCAGATACCGGTATTGTTAAATTGTTATACATGTATATATTTAACACAAGAACAAATTTTTCTTTACATCAAGGAACACGAAAAGTATGGATATTTACCAATGCAGCATATTCAGCTTGTTACAACTTTAAGAAATGATCTTCAAGAGGTGGTATGTACATGTACCGGGTACTCCTGAAGAGCTTGGTCCTTTTCAAAGATAATTAACATTGTTTTTTTCTTTTTTATCCCTTTTTGTACATTCTCTTCCAGTCAAATAGCAAGAAAAGAAAACTGGAGGAGGTAAAGGAGTCTGCCAAAAGGAGGCAGAAAATGGTGGATGATGACATGGACATTGTGGAGGGTAATGAACAGTCAGAATTGACAAGAATATGACACATTTTACATTCTGGGAGTTCTATCCCGTTATTAACTTTCTTGTTTCTGTTGTTGTAACTTTTCTTATTTGTTAACTTTCTTGTTTCTTGTTCTGTATTTATATATACCAATATGATATTTTTTAAACTCTTTATTTTAGAATCTCCTTCACCATCTGTCAATGGTCATGTGTTTGTCCCACCACTTCCAGTAGATACTCCACCCAGCAGACCACCCTTACCCCAAAACACCCCACCCCCAACTCCACCAGCCCCCAGGCTCAGTCTCCCAAGGGTAGCCAGGGAGATCTCCTTGACCGAGTCGGAGAGATCAGAATCCCCCTCTCTGGAGGAGCTGGAGGGACAACTTAAACTGCTACAGGAAAAGTTAGCTTCAAGCGAGGGCGATGCAGATCTTCAAATATTGGACAGCTGTGGTGCCAGTGATGATGACAGTAACTCTGATTTGTCTGAACTCTTGGCATTAAAGGAGAGGATTCTGAAGAGGACAGATTCAATTTCCTCAATTCAGACCTTTGGTGAGCTAGGCTCTGGTGGATCCTGTCCAGGCACCCCCCAACCTACCACCAACAATGCAGCTATGAACTCTTTTGGCAGTGTACCCAGTGCCTCGATCTCCAAAGATTTCGGTACTCCCATTGTGAAGGGACCTATTGAACTGTTACCGGACAGTTCCAAGTTTGGTGACGGAATAGAGGATCATATTCCGTACGAAAATCTGCCGGATGCCACGGGTACTTACGACAAAATCAGAGATCTCATCAGTAGAGTTAGAACAATAAAGAAGAAAAAGAAAAAAATAGATTAAGTGTGTATTCATCATGCATCAATTTTGTACCATTTTATGTTTTGTACATTTTCTGCATATATAGTGACTAGTATGCATGCATTAAGAAAACTTCTAATCAACAATATTGGGATAATCATTTACAGCAATAAACATTTAGATTAGTGATATAGTAAATGAGAGAAAATATTAATTTATACAAGGTATTCATGAGGCATCAGCAAGTGCAGTTAAGACTGGCATTCGATCTTGGAAAGTTCTCTTTATGGATCAAACCCGTCCACAGGTTATAGATTAATGTGTCTCTATGTATGACAATGTAAATCTTTGAATTGTGACAATTAAATTTTTAATGAAACCATAAACACTTTTGTTTTATCAGGTATTTTAATATATTGTAACCAATGTAGAATCTTGCACTACAAAAAACAGACAACTCCTAATTTACAATTGGAACATTGTTTCGAGCATTATTTGCTTATTTTCGCTGTGTTTTACATCAAGTTTCCATGATTTGCAAAATATGGCAAAGTTTACATGAAATCCTTCATTTACAGGAAATAGCAAAAACAAAGCTCAAAAGAGGAGAAAAGTCATGTTGAACAAATATACGGTAAATCTATGCATTCAAGTTTTTCTTCATCATGTCCGTAATTAATTTGTGATCTTCTGGAAACTTGAGTTTTCTTGGTGGGCCCTTTTTAATACCACTCCAAAGTAAGACTTCTGGAATAGAAAGAAAAGATATAAGATATATTAACCAGTGGTCCTTATGTGGGATTCATCAATATTCGTTGAAAACCAAAGATACCCAAAATTAAAATGTTTATTAAATGCAATAAGTAGTATCATTTTGAATTGGTACAATGTAGGATCACTGACCACAAATTTGTGCATCCTTAAAACTTACTTTCACTATATCCACTAAAACTGATGTCATTAAGGACATGCATGTACATGTATTCATGAAACCACAGCAGACAATCTGAAGTATTTCAAGTTGTACCATACTTATGAAGTATAGTTGGGAATGAGCTAAAAATGTTCTAAGATGAAATAAACCATAACAGGAGACTATAAATTGGTAGGACATTTTAGGACACACAGAAATATATTTCCCGAACTTGTTCCCAATTTCAAGTACATTGCATTAAAATGTTAATATTAAGGGTAAATAAAATGCATGTACAGTATTCATGTAGATGTGTAAACCTGATGACCTTGATAAGCACAGATTTGCAAAAATTAATGAAACCTGTGCACGTTATTCAGGGATTTTTACTCTTGATGGAAACTTATTCATACAGATTAATTTTTCACTTTCCTTTACACCCACACGCACCTGATGTTATATATTTTAATCATAATAAAAAATATATACCCCTTTTTCTAATAACCTAATGTTAAATTATTTTTTCATACCGGTTATTAAAAATATACACCTTCTACTTAATAATTATAAGGTAGAGGGTATATATTTTTTATTATGAGATAACTTTATTATGTCAGGTGCCTTTGCATACACCTTACCTTGAGTTTCTCCATCTTCCACTATCAAAGTGACTTCAAAACTTCCTCTTCTTGGAGCAGAGGGATTATATTCAATGTGAATATCCTCAACCTCTGCCTTTATTGCCTCAGCCAGAGCTGTGGCCTTCTTCTTGTACACCTGTCAGGATTTGCTGAATGAAAAAAAAAAATGTGAACAATTAAAAATTATATATTCCTGGTATATACATGCATAAACAGAATGTAACTGTATATACTGAGGTTCTAAAAGAATGTCATTTTTCCTCCTACATTTTTAGTTGAAAGCAACATTTTTCAGAAAATTGTTAGAATGTGATATACTAGTATTGCCCAATTTTGAAAAGATCTAGAGATAAATTTAAAATTTTCATGCTTTTTTGGCACATAACATGAAATTGTTTTTCAAACCTTCTGTTCCAAAGAATTGTAACTTTTTCATGCGTACAAAACTGTAGCTCCCAGGTCATCCATCCGATTTTTTTTTCAGATTGGGGGCTACAGACCTGCAGTAACATTAGGCCATAGGAAAAAAAAGTATGGTCCGAAACTGAATTTTAAAGAGATAACCTTAACATCTGACCTAGAGTCAAGGTTCAAGGCAACTGCAAACCCTATACTAATATAGGATAAGCTCTGTTTATGTGAAGTACAAGTTATACGGGAGAGAATATATGATAGGGATAAAGATTTATTAACATGGTCTGATATTAATACCATAGCCCTTTATCTAGAAACTTTGTTCAAGGCCTTTGAACACCCTTTGACCAAATGTGATCTGTGGGTGAAGTATGAGCCAGATTATATTGGGGGGAATATGTAAGGGATTAAATGATTTATAAAATTAAGACAAGGATTTTTGAAACATATTTCTGTTATGACCTTAACCGTAGACCTAAAAACTTGGTTCAAGGTCATTGCACGTCCTTTACCCAAAGGCACACTGTGGGTAAAGTATGAACCAGATTGGGCCAAAGGGAGAGAATATATGCTCCTGGGCCCTGGCAAGTAATATCGGACTGACAGCCGACGGACAGTAATCACTTTAATGGGGCGCCCGCATACGAGGTCCTAATTATTGAAAATCATAAAAAAAAAATATTGGCTTTGAGTTGACCATAGATTAAACCATCCAAGATCTCATACAACTATATAACGTTATACATGTAATATAGCGGCATATTGAATATTTACCAGTGTTCAATGACAACTCTTGGAACAGGGGCGCTAGATTTAGCTTTCTTCTCAGCAACAGTCTCCTCTGATACGTTGGTAGTTTTTGGGACAGTTTTTCGCTTTCTTGGAGGCATTTTCACAAAACCGAAACAGGAGGGGTTCCGATAATTTCGCGGGAAATGTACAGAAGTATGGAAAGGCATACGGGTGCTTATGAATATAAAAATTTGTCAAACTTGTAAAATTTACATAGTAAAATTGCCGAAAATAATGAAAATATATACCCTCTACCTAATGATGCACTTTAAATAAAGGGTATACATCTTTATTACGAGAAATATAAATAACATCATGTGCCTGTTGTTTTAGTCTCTGTATGGCAGTCCATATAATTTTATCGAAAGAAGTGAAGATAACTCTATTTTTCTCGCACGCTGAATTGGAATTAGGCAATCGCCGCAATGTCTTCTCCAACCGTTAACAAGATACCAACGCTTGTTCCATCCTTAGATGAGGTTGTATCAGGTACGTTTCTAACTGATTTTGAAAATTCAGTCTTTCCTTTTGTGTGACATTTTATTCCGTTCAATAATTTAATGCAAATAATGGGGGGGGGGGGGGGGGGGGGGGGGGGGGGGGTTGTTGTTTGCTTAAAGCCTATACATGTATGTACTTACAAGGAGAAACTTCCCAGGGTAATTGCTCTCCTTTTTTAGCTCATCAAAACGAAGGCGGGGGCGGGGAGCTTATGCTATACCCCCTGGGTCAGCGTCCATACCTGGTTAATGTTTTTGTAGCAGGCCCTGTACACATGTACATGTATATATCTATATAAGTAACTGTTATTACTTGTCCTACTTTTACCCTACATCTTGAACTACTTATGGTCTTAAATGACAATGCTGAACCTGGGCCATGAATTTCTGGTGCTGGAGAAGGTTAAATTTTTTCTGGAGCTGATTAAAGTTTTTTCTGAGTGCTCAGGTGCACTTTGATGACTATAACTAAGTTAATACTTGTCTTATCCTTACCAAACTTGCATGGATGGTGCACCTGGACCTACTTATGGATTTAAAAGACTTGGATCCTGAATCTATGCCATGAATTTCTAATGCTGGAGGAAGTCAAGAGTTTTGGAGCTTGTTTAAGGTTTTTGAGCAGGTGCCCTTTAAAGACTGTCAAAGTTTAATACTACTGTTCCTATCTCAACCAAACTTGCATGGATGTTGCATCTTATGCTACTTATGCACTTGACATACTTAAAAGCTGGTTTCAGATGCTGGATGAGTTTAATGTTTTTGGAGCTAGGTTATAAAGTTTTTGGAGTAGGTGCCCTTTGATGATTATATCTAAGTTACTACTGCTCATATCTTCACCTAACTTGCATGGATGGTGCATCTTCTGATACTTATGCACTTGAAAGGCTAAAAGCTGGTTTCAGATGCTTGATGAGTTTAAGGATCTTCGACACTCCATGACTTCTACTTTTATGACAGTACTTCACAACATGGGGATTTTAATGCATTGTGAAACAGTTTAAATCGCCAAACTTTGATGTCTATCACTGTGGCGCAATGGGTGTAGCTTAAATTAGACCTACCGACTCGCAGGTCCCAAGTTTGAATACCGCAGGGACTTTTATTTTCATGAATAGCGGTGAAATTTTAAAAAGTTGATTTTCCTCCCAAAAATTGAATTTTTCATGTCATTTTCAGTTTGAACACATGCTAGAAATCCACAAGGATGCTATTAAAGAGAATCTTGTCCTAGCTAACTCACTCAAACTTCCTTAATAGATGTAATTGTTGACATGTATTTATATCATGATTCCTATTCCCATGGTATTGAATCATATGATTGATATTTATCATATGACATTGTATAGTATAATATGATATTTTATTGTAAAATATTATGATGGTATGATATTATATCATTTGGTTTAGCTGCAGGTCTGTAGCTCCCAGTCTGAAAAAATTTGGATGGATGACCTAGGAGCTACAGTGCAACCCACTGAAAAAAAACTTAGGCTAGTTTTGGACAGATTAACCTTATTTATATGCAATTTTTATGAAAACAGTTAATAACATTAAAATCTTTATGCAATTTACTACTGATACCTCTGATAATTAAAACACATTTTAAACACCATCACCAGCCCAGTAAATTGAAGTGGGATATTTGTTTACATGTGAAAATGGCGACTCTTACTCTCAATGTAAATTCAAGAAATTTGATTTTCCGAGGTCGGTAGTGTGTTTAACGATATCAGTAGTAAATAGCATAAAGAATTTAATTTCGCAGAATTTGCGTATAAATAAAGTTAATCAGTCCAAAACTAGCGCACGTTTTTGTGTGCCATAAATACACAATTTTTTTAATGGGTGACACTGTAGCTCCCAGATCACACAGCATTTAGCAGACATGTACATTTCTTGTTTTATTTTAATTCACAGTTTTGGATGATGGGTTGAAGAAAAACTTTTCTAATGTCTCAGTTTCTGTTGTGGATTGCCCCGATTTAACACAGAAACCATTCATGTTGGCATCACCAGGTATTTGATGTATTTTAAATTTTATAAAAATAAACACAGGTACACATTTAATTCTTTCAGCAAGGCAAAATTTATGCATTAAGTTAGCTAGTAAATACTGATATGTCCAGAAGCAGCTGAAAAATTCAATATTGTTGCAATATATTCAGTATTTAGTATTAATGAAATTTCAGACTACTGGAATAAAATAAGAATCATTTCTCTTGTACATTTATTTCACCATTTGCTTTATATATTCTCTTATATTCAATGTCCCCCAGTGTTTAGCATGATAGTATTTATTCACTAGAGTGAAAAAATCACAATATTTTTGCTTTGAAATGTCTAGTTGAAGGATGCATCTCGAATTTAATTTCTATGGGGGTTTTGCAATGAAAACAACATTTTAATTACCGAGGTAATAATGTTGAAAAATATGTGAGATTCCATGAAATATTATGAATGGAAAACAAATGACAGATATCGCAATCAGAAATTTGTTTTTGCTCTTGCCAGTTTCTCTTGGTAAAAAGAGATGTCAATAAAGAAATAAATAATGATTTTTTTGAATTGTGTAAAATATACTTCATACTCTATATATTAAAAGATTTAATAAAAAGAACAATTAGGTATACAGTAAAACTCGGTTATAGCGAAGTCCTAGGGACTGATGGATTTACTTCGTTATATCCGTAATTTGTTATATCCGTATAATGAATTGGTAATAGTAACTATAGTGAATTCACAATATACATGTTTTCTTTCACCAGACTATAACTTTTGCTGATGGAGGCTTAAAATAAAAATTACATTACTTTGATACCTTTAATAATTGCATTGTGAGTCGAAAAATTTATACAAAAATAAATTCATTCAGACTATTATGCCTAATGGTAATGCAAACTTTTTTAACTGTAAAGAAATTCGTTATATTAAAATTGTTAAATTTCATTATTATTTACCTCAACGGGACTCAAATCCGTAATTTTGTTATATCCGAATTCGTTATAACCAAAAAATTTTGCAAAGACTTGTTAAGAATTTGACCGGGGACTCAAAAAAACTTCGAGAAATCGTTATATCTGTGTTTGTACTAAACGAGTTTTACTGTACATATGATTTCAATCATTACTGAAAGGTATATGTATCTTTTAAAGTGTAAACAAGTGATGGAAAAGGAAACCTGGAACAGAGCATGGTTAAAGAAATCACTGAGGAGGACATTCAATCATTTGTGGGTTCTTTTTACAGGGTTATGTGGTAATGCTCGCCTGGCAGATGTGGGTGGTCCGGGGTTTTTACTCCCTCTACCTCAGAAAGACAAGGTCTCTATACAATATTAAGTACAATGTTTAATTTTTGTGTTCGTACAAATAGCACATCTAGTATATTTATGAATGTACCTGATTCACATTAATCAGGTACTGCATAATTCATGTAAATCGTTATTGTAATGCAATTAACTGAGGTTAAGAGATTGAAAAATGATTAAAAAATGATAGTGACCAGATTAACTCCAAATAGGAAATTGACTTCTGTGTTATATGAAAGAAGTTGTGTGTTTTTCTTTTGTAGAAGTTTAGATATAGTCAGATAGCGGAGTGCGTGGAACTGCCGGGGGCCTTTATGATTGGGGCTGGTGCTGGACCCTGCCACATTGTGGGGGTCAACAGTGAGGTATTGGACTATAAATTGAGAAGAAAGAACATCCACTAAAAATAACCCTCCCCCCCCCCAAAAAAAAAAAGTAAAAAAAAAGGTATGCGGAGGGGGGTTCTATTGATTCAGTGGTATAGGTGTGGAGAAGGGGAAGACTACAAATTGGTTTTTTAAAAACTTGTAGATTTTATATATATATAGAAAAAATGATAACTCCATCTTAACTTCAATGAAAATAAGTACAGCTGGGGATGGAAGGATGGGGATCATAAGTGTGTTGCTATAAAAATGTGAGGGGTACAACATCATTCCTCCCCCTCCCCCCTCCTGTGACTATTTATATGTATCTTAACTATCTTTATATACAATGTATATTATATATGTGGTATCCTCATAAACAATGTATATTATATATGTGGTATCATTTTTATTCTGCATGCAAAATATATGTTCTACATGTAATATTGAGAATAAAGAATCACTTGTTTATTCACATTGCAGTTGATCAAGAATGTCAAAATGGATGGTGCAGGAGGAGTTACCAAAATCAATTCACATATTGCAAAAGTCAACCCACAGGTATTTTTTATCATTATTATTTACTGTACTGTATTTTATTATTTCACGTGTTTTAAAAATTACTGTGGAATCATTAAAATTCATGGGGGTCAATTTTCGTGGATTTCATAAATTTACAGGTTCGTGGGGACGTAATTTCATGTATTAATACCTACAACATGAAATATGACTTTAATACCCTAATTTATTAATTCGTGCAGGATGTTAATTCATGGATGAAAGATACCCACGAATTCCACGAAAATTGAGCCACCACGAAATCTAATGATTCCACAGTATATCTATTTATATTTTAGTTGAAATATTTTCTGTCTCTAACACGAAAAAACAATTGAAATATTTTATAGGATGGAGGATGTATTCTGGAAACCATTGACAAACCTGAGTTCTCTTTGATGGGAAATTTTCTGTGTTCAGACGGACAACCAGGAAAAGTAACAATTATCTTGAAACAAAAATTTGTTTTTTATCAATATTCCTGCACTCACAACTTTGAAGAAATATACTGAAGTATAAGGTTTTGACGTAGTTACTCAGTCCTTCAAATAATTGTTATTGATTGATTAAAATGCACTGATACACATAACAAAATGTTATTGCAGGTCTTGGAGGTGAAGGCCAGTTGCCGGACAGGTGAGGAGAACTTGATGTCGTGCCTCAGGAAGGCCTTACAGGCGCGGTATGGAGAGAAGCCAGTGGCACTAGGAGGCGTGTTTCTGGTGGAGAAAGGGAAGGCCAACCTACACATCATGGTGTGTGTTGATAGTTTTACATTAAATATCCTTTCCAGTCAGACTGTCATTACTTTTGTCAGCAATGGCCATTATTCAAATCTGGCCCAGCTGTCACCAAACTTTTTAAATCACTCAACTCAGTCCTCAACTCAAACCTTTTGAAGGAAAGTGCATAAATTTGAAGTCAATACTCAGACTTAAGGCTGATTATTGCCTTGAGGAAAGGACCAGATACTGTATTGTCAAAATTAATAAATTGCAAGTATTGTTTATTATAGATATAATATGGTATCTCTCCTTGAAAAACACAAGTCTGTTACATCGTAATAAATAGTTAATCGGTTGAACTTGCATCTGTTTTGCACTTGCTAAATAATACTTTGTTTTAAATATTAAACAATCTGTACAAGATCATTAAACAGTGAAAGGTTTTTTATAACAGGAATTTTTTCACAAAAATTTGTTCTATTGTTGCAGCCAGAATTTTCCGACACAGCCTTGGATTCTCAGGAGAAGGTCAACAACTGGCTCAAGTTCTACGAGATGGACGCGGTTCTGGTCTGTGTGGGGGAGTTGGTATCACATGACCCGGTAGATATCTACTTTTGTTACCTTTTGTCTTGGAACCTCAGCTTCAAATTTTTAAGGAAAAAAAAGTAAAAAATTGGTATTATGATTATAGATCAACTTGAAAGAAACTGTGTCTTGTGTTAAGGTGGCTCACTACACCAAGGTTCTCAAAGCAGCAGAAAATTACTTGATTATGATTGATAGCAAAATTTATAAGTATATTGTCAAACAAGGGAAAAATTGCAATTTTAGATAAATAAATACGTTTTCAAAATTTAATTCAGTAAATGTGAACAAAAGCCCCGGGCAAAGTAGAACACATGATCTGCAGTTCACAAGTCTGATACTGTACATTCCTAATGAAGCGCGAGGAATTAATATCCACGTAAATTCACGTGAAGCACATCCCGCTGAATTTTAAATCTTTTATTTTTGGGACAGATGAATATGCTTGAAACTATGATTAAAATTTGGCATTTGCGATTTAATATTATAAAAATTTGGTGGAAAATGGTTGAATCGCAGAAATAAGTACTCGTGTAAAATAATTAAGGAATCTACAGTACTTCAACCACTGAGCTATGATAATATTCAATCTAGTCGGTTGATACAAACAATTAAACAAAACATTTTAATCGCTATCATATGACGAAGTGTACCTTAAGCAACTGTTAATGTCTAGCTATATATATATAGAAGAAATATGATATAATTAAAATCTTTTGGTCCCAATTGATCAAATTTTCTAAGATAAAAAGGCATCTAGTTTTTTTGTCTGTCTTAATATCCTTGAAGTAAACGACCAGCATTTGTTATAGTCATAGTCTCCTTATCATAAGAAAGAGGAGTTTGGTAATACAGGATTTCAAAGATACTTTTCTTCATTAGCATTGTTTAGTCTGATGCATCCATTGAAAGAAACTAACAATTAACTACTGTGGTATTTTTTCAGGGCTATGACCTGAGGGTGGAACACTTCCACTGCTTCAGTGACCATGGTCAAGGGGGCCACTACCACTTTGACGTCACCCCTAAGGACGTGGAATATCGGGGGTACTTTGTCCTGGCAGAATCTATATATAGAATAGACCAGCCAGTAAAGACCACACAGCTAGGGAGATGAGCAGTGCTTGTACACCATATTACCTCTTGAAGTGCTGGCCACAGCACATTCCTGGGAGGAGTGATTGTAGCCATAGCAACTACTGTGATGATTTCAAAGACCTGTGATTTACACTGTTGTAATTGATTTTAAAACTATGAAGTCCTCATACATAGTAGAAATGTTCAAACCAATTTATAAAATGAATAAGCAATACACACAGGGATGTCTTTTTTAGGGGACAGGGGTTGGTTTGGAGGTCACTATTTTTTTTTAACCTATGCACTGTGTGTTGCACACTAGTTGTTTTGATTCTCTTGTCCTAGGCATCAAATTCAGTACCCATGTTAATGCCCTGAATGATATACAGCAACAAAAGAAATCTCATGAATCTGGGTAATATCAGTTACAAGATGGATCCAGTCACTGTTGGTTTTAAGCTGGTTATTATCTTTGACAAAACTATAAAGTAGCCTTTGTTTACCCTTGCATGATGAAACCAAGTATGATTTCATCAGTCATCAGAAGTGAATCCAGATGATCAGTTTCCAAGGGGGGAGGGGGGGGGGGTTTCCTGGTCATTTTCACTAAGGTCAGGGCACTGTAGAGCAGTTTCTTTAAGTTGTAAATGATAAATGTACTAAAAATTAATAGAGAAAAAACAAGGTGGGAATAGGACCTCCCCTTACAACTCCTCCCCCACAGAATCTGCCTTTGACATGTAAATCTAACATCAATTGATTGAGGTTTGTGATAAAGAGTATCCACCTTGACTTTGACACTAAAGGTTCACAGATAAGACAGATGCACGTAACTATAACAATAGGGACTAGAATTCCTTTGAGAGTCGTCAGGTTCTAAATTAAAGCAACTTCGAACAAAGATGGTGATCAACATTAAAATCTTACTGTCTTCAAGATACACTCCTGATGACCAAATAATCTTACTATGAAGGCTAAGTGGCATTAAGAGTTAAAATGTGACCCAGACTAATAATTATGACCTTTCATCAAAACGATGACATTTGTCATTTTCAACTGAATATGAAAACAGATTTTTTTTAGTGCTGGAAAGGTACATGTATGAGACACTTAATTCCATGTTGAATAATGATCAATGAATAAACACCTCCTCCCCTTTGCAGGGAAATAACAAATCGTTTGAAAGCAAAAGGCGGATAGCAATGTTATGAAGTGATTCATAATTTTACTTGATCAACTTTAAAAAAACAACAACATTCTGTTGGAAAAACTTCCCAGATCATGACTCGCACAACAAATTCTGAACCTATTCATGTGGATTATCTGAGTACATTTTCTAGTGTCAATATTAAAATACTAGCGGCCAAGACATGTGTCATGAAAGCAGTGCGCCTCTTTGATGGGCACACCCAAGCTTGACGTTTCTTTACATGTATGGACCTCCAGGAAGTGTTTGTGGTAGTATACCCACATAGACATGGAGTACTGGCGAAGTACCAGCTGTTTACGTACACGCTGTACATACAACCGTTTCACTTCCCACGGTCGCTGATCGTATACTTAGGGTTTTTGCATCAGCAGTATTTGTGGCACGGAAATGTTTCTTATGTATTTTTAAGAGTACTGACCTAGTAGTGCATTTTTGTTTGCATTATTACGAGTGCAGTCGACTATTTAGTCAAGGAAGTATTTACGTAATTTTGTAATTTTCTACGAACATGTATGATATTTAGAATTAACAAGAAAAAGAAGTACCAGAGACATAAAATACATGTATCTCTAATACATGTAGGTACGTTCTTGAATTTAATTCTGCGCTGGCCATTTCAGGCACTTACGTAGCATCGTTTTAGAAAATGGCAAGACATACCAAAAATCTTGAGAACTATATGTAGGTTTAAAAAAAGCCTATATGTAAACATTCTGATTTGAAAATGACATCTTAACGTTACCTGTCAAACCCTGACAAATGTAAGGAGAAATTGGTGAATTTGCCAATCTTCAATATCCTAACCTGTGGAGAGGGGGGATAAATCCTGACAAACTATTATACACACAAAAAATTCAATTAAAAAAAATCATGAATATCCTAGATCCATGGGTATCGATCCAGGAGAGAGAGGGGGAGTGCAAGGTACCTATAAAGGTTCATTTTGTTATTTTTCTCCATATTTTTAACATGTTACTGATATAGTGGGTGAGGGCTTTCTTTCTAAATTCATATTTTTTTTTATATGTAACAGAAGGGGGGGGGGTGTTTGTGCTACATGCCTGATATTTAAAGGAATCATAATTGCCATTGGAACTGTAGCACATACAGTTGTATGCTGTTGAAAGCGAGAGAAAATTGTTCAAGGATAATTTTTAAAAAATTAATAACCCAGCTCCCTTAAAAATGAACTTTTAAAAATAAAGCGATTCGTGCACTATATATTGAACATTCAAATATTCTTAACATACATGTTCAACAAACCAAACAAGAATTTTGTATGATAAAGGAATGATTCTGATAAGTTGTGTCCTCGCGGCGAATGCCCTGGTGAACGGTAGCGGGGGTGAATATTCCGAGAGCAAACGTGTGGATTGGCAGCGCGAGAACGAGGCCAGCCGTCAAGTCCGTGAGGGTTGCACGTGTGTGGATGTAGAATCATACTGTGTTTGCTATGGAATATCCGAGTCCAATACGACAGGCAAAGTGACAATCAAAAGCACTTATTTTAACTTTTATGTTAAATATTTAATAGTTTTACAATGAAAGGGGCCTTATCTGTTTCATTTGCACATCGATCGAACTATTTCTGTTTCTGCTATGATGTATATCTTGTCATACAAAACCAACAACGCGGATCAAAATTTAATTATTTTGATATAATTATGGTTAAATTATAAATAATTCAACAATTGAAAAGAGTATTTGTTTTAAGTTGATTGGAATATCTGTCTGAATGTACATGTTCATTTCTTTTTGGGTCATGATGCATACTAGTTTTTAAACTTTTCTTCCTTTTCCCTTTTTAACGGAGGTTTAAAAATGTAATCTTTGTTAATGTTCACATCACTGCAGATTTAAATAACATTTTTCATGAATAACAGACCTGTATGTTTTTATACATAAATAAAAGAACTTATATACATTGCAGTACTAATGTCAACAAATATGGGACAGTCGAGAACTAAGGTCAATTGAAAAATCATAGTTTTCAAATTTCAGCCAGTCATGAACTCTCTGTCACACGAATTTAGTTGTATCTTGGGTAAGGGACGAGGTTGTTACTTACATTATAGATTCAACACCGCTGATACTTCCTAATATTTTAGGGGGGTTTTTGTTTGCGCTACAAGGTCCTTTTTTTTCATAAAATTCCAAAATGATATATAATTTTCGCTTAGGACGAAGAATGCATAATAGTTTCAAATGGTTTCAAATTTAGCTTGTGTATATCATCTCTAAATGTTTAAATCCCAGATTTGACGAGAGAGAGAGAGAGAGAGAGAGAGAGAGAGAGAGAGAGAGAGCTCTTTGTTCCATTATTACATCCCATCTTTCAGAATCGGTAATGTAGTTATCTCGGTATAACTGTTTTTACAGTTGATTGACACGTGCGTCTTTAGGGAATGAATCACTGTTCTACATATTAACTCAATGGCCATGAAGAACTGAAAACTAAACACCAGAGGTCTCTGAACGATTTCCCATCAGGTACCCATTGCGGCAGTATGAATTAGCCCAGAACCCACTCCTTATTTCTCAACGCGAACATTTTCGGTCATTTTGACTAAATCAAGTCAGCAAATGTCACTTGAGCGCCGAAAAAAGCGAGACTCCTCAGACCTGATTAGACATTTGTGTATTTTTATTTCGTGTGGGCAAGACTTTCATTAAAATTAAGCAGTGTTTCTTTGTGTCTCTTCTTGTTTCCCTAACGCGTTTTTCACACTCAGGTTATCAGATTAGTTCCGACATAAGTTCTTCGGTAATTTGGTTAATCTGTTGTTGAATCAAATCAACTATGACTGTCGTGTCAAGACAATGTAGATATATGTAACGCAGATCTGGGACCCCACGAGTGATTCCTATGTTGAGTTTGACCGTAAATTTTGGTTTTGTTTAAAAGTTTCAACGTCCTCGACGAAGACAAAATTCTTTATTTTTCGGCAAAGTTACAAAGGATCATCAGATCAAATATTGATATTAATCAGTTTACTTTTGTGGGTAAAATATTTACAAAAGTGGCGATAAATACGACCAAGAACACTATTAATTAGACTGAGCTTATTCCAGCACAAAATGATAAAAAAAATAAAAATCAGTGAGTGATGTTTTGATATCACATTCACTTTATATACATATTTAATTTGATATTAATCATGGTTTTGCGAAGCTTTCTAGAATAAAATAGTATGTGATAATAAAAGTTCTTTTTTTAGTAGGGTAAAAAAAAGAAGGAAAAAAACCCCAACTCAACCCCCCCCCCCCCCCCCAAAAAAAAATACAAGTTGGCAAATAAACAAACAACCCCCGTCCCTTAAAAATCCCTAAAAACTAACCAATTTACAACATGTTACTTGTGTGTGTTTTACCAAAGAACGATTGATCCGCACGGCATATTAATCCAGTCTTCCTGTCAGTTAAGGGAATTTAAACAAAGTGGGATAACGAGAATATCACAACTTTTACCTTTGCTAGCTGTATTTTTATAAAATAATATGATTTCGGTAGTTAAAAATGTCAGGAATGAACCTGAATAAAAACCAATTTTTTAGGTCATTGTACATGTATAAAGTACTAGTCACTGATTCTCTAGATAATGTATACCATTCTCCACGGTGAAAGGTAGGGGATGACAATGATTGTCTCAATGTGTGATGACCGTGATCTGATCACGTTATTTTAATCACGTGTCATCACAAGTTAATATCTCTCTCCTTGTATAAATTCGTTGTTTCACATATCACTGTGCAATCTGTTTTAAAGTACCAAAACACCGTTCTCCTGGCGACTTTATGAAGTTAAGACCCGGGGTGGAGCGAGGAAATCGGACTTCATATTCCTTCATTATGAGAATTGTCCTTTATAGTGATCAGACAATGATAAAAATTCAAAGAATGTGCAGATAAAATCTCCACTTAAAAAATTATCTGTTTTAAAAACAGTTCATACAATTCGTTAACAGAACGCCAAGGCGATTATTTATCTAGCGGCTTTTTTTATATGCATATATGCAGAAGATCTTGTGAAACAGCCCAGATAAAATGGTTATGTAAAGAATAACTGCTAGCGATCCTATTCTTCACAATTTAAGTTCACAATTCATGCAGCTTATTTTTAACACCGCCGGGTTTCCTGGTTGAATGTAATTCTTCTATCCTATTTGTTGATATAAGTAAATTGACTGATAATAATAACCCTTTAAACAACTTTTAACAATATTTTTGTAAGTTTGCGTTTCACAGAGAGAAAAAAAGGGTACGACCAGGGTGGAATTTTTGATGTTCAAACAGCGCCGCCCCCTGTTTGAGATAAAGGTGTATGGGAATACCTGCTAATATAGTACCTGTGTTAACTATACCCGTGTGTGGAGGGTATCATTTTCTAGGCAGAAAGGTATGTATTAATGTACATGGCATACTATGAGGGTATATTTGCAAAAAAAAAATATATATATATATATATATATGTTTTTGGATGTTGAACTTATTTAGAAACGCTTTATTTAGATCATCTTATTGCTTAAAATCCAAACTTTATGAATATCCTAGTAATTTTCATAATTTTAGGACATTTTTTCTCCAAGGTGCCAAAGATTCGCGGTAAGTTAACATATAGAAATATTGAAGCATAACTGACATACATTTATAACTCGCATTAACTTGAAGATGACGCACATCGCGCCAGAGAACACATATGAAGAAGATGAAAATTTCAAGTCCGCAACTTGTTTTATTTAAAATGTAACTAAATCAAATGTTACGGACGATTTCAGCTGTCAGTTTGTGATTGTTGAACCCGATATTTACACCTGTATTAAGTTCTACACCAAGTTGTTGTTAATTCACAAATTTTCCACTACACTTCATCATCATTTGAACAGTTTAAATGGGAATTCATTCACATTATAAACGCATTGATGTCTTTTGTAAAGATGTTAAAAAAATACCTCAAATTTGGTATTTAAATACATTTAAAAGTTTAAATGCATCTTTAGCGTCAATCTTCAGCATTACAAAGCATTTCGAATAGAATAAACTGTGATATCACACTGTTTCATATAGTAAGACATTAATGTGGAAAATGATCACATCATCTGAACACTTCAAACTTATCTGTTTTATTGCTTTCATATATTTTTTCGATTGCTTCAATGTTTTGTTATTTAGCTATGACCAAATACCGTTTTATCAAGAAACGGGGAGATGTTTTAGACTATTGGACTTGCTGTCACAAAGCGTGGTTGATACTGGTCTTCAAATGAAACATACCTCCACCCTTGTCACGGAATTCCTAATTTTGAGTTAATAATCTCTTTTAATAATTCATACTTCGCGACTTTTAATACAACATTTCTTTAGAGGACTGGCTGCTCGTTTATTGTGAGACTATTAATCTCTTTGCGCATAGCTCTATGTAAAGATATAGAAAAATACTCAAATTTGAAAGCGTATTTAAATATATCTTTCATTCTTAAACAAAGGTTATGACTAAAGAAATCATCTTTAAAACTTTATGGAAGGCTAAAAACTGTTGGACGGACTATCAAATAAAATATACAACATGACTACTTTCATGTTGTATACATGTAATTCATTTGATAAAATGAAATATATCGGAAAGGACAGGACATTAACGTTATAGAAAGCATTCTCCCGGCAACACAAGGGGATGTATTCACTAAACTTCAAGTCGATAATCTCTTAAGTAGGTGCCAAACATTGCTTTTCGTGGTTCAAACTTTGGTGCCTAAAATCGTATGTAGAAAAGTATCATGAATTGTCTTTTTTAAATTCCATTCCGATGTAACCCGAAACTAAAGTGTACGTTGTTTATAGTGTATATATACACCCGCATTACAAAAACAAATATACAAAAGAATCAATGCATAAATTTTTGTATTTTTAAATTCTTAAACACCTGTACGAATAAGTATCCTGGTTTTTATCAGCTGAATTTACCATACGGCAATCCTCCGTTTTAATATATTGAAAAAGGAAACAGAATGAGGGAAAAATATGAAGAAAACGCAATCCTCGCACCTGTATTATTTAAAACGGCCCTGATTAAGATCCGATTTATTTACAAGACATGCATGGTGATGTCTGACAACCGCATAAAGAACCTGTAATATGCCTAAATAAAAGTCACAGAAACCGTTCACTAAACATACATAAATTATGCAATGAATATATGCAAACCAATAGAATCCCTGCTAACTTATAAAAAAATATATTTACAAAACTTGCCAACAATCAAATAAAAGCAGCGTGAGCTTGTGGCATTTCCTAGAGGCATCATTTACACAGAATAGAGCTCTTCAAAGAAAACTCAAGCTGGGGGGGGGGGGGGGGTAAGTTTGAAATAGAAAAAAAAGCATTAACGTTTTTTTCAACTTTTTTTCTGTCTTTAAAGTATTGTTCCAAAAAGATAAAAACAATGAAGTTAATTTTTTTTCTCTTAAATTTAGTCTACATACATGCAATCTTACACCTTTGTATTGATTTGACACACTGTTATCGACAATAAAATTAGAATGAGATTTTTAACTTTTGTTGTTGATAAAAGTGTGCGCATTTATAGATGATAGTTGTGCAGTTTCCAGTAACATAAACGCACTATAAGGACTCATTTTGCCAAAAAAGCGTCTTGCAATCTTGTTGAGCGATTGCAGTTGAATTGACCAGGCCCCGGGGTGACGCCGAGTGTATGTTTGTCTGTGCCCTCTTCGACACGTATTTAGTTCTTGTGAAAAGACCAAGTATTTCTTAACTGGTCTCCCACATCAAGTGCACGTGTATATTCTGATAAAAAGGGTATTTGAATGTTGAAAGTGTGAAAATGTAGCGATACGTTTTTAGTCTGATAGATTACGGTGAATGGTTTAGGGGGGTACGGTATTATTTGGCTATTTTTTTACCGACATTTTACATAGTCTGTCTCTAAGACATAACGCTATTCTCGCAACATGATAATGACATAAGGCATGGAAATCATAACCCAAAAGTCATTTTAAGCGTCATAGAATATTCCAGAGAAGTCTCTGGCTGATATCAGAACAATTTTTAAAAACCAACACTGCACACCTGCAGTATACCACCTTTTTTGTTTGCAATAGATGAGTTGCGGACATCCTTTAAGAAATGAAAAAGGTTCTGGTACCGAGTGCGTTTTTAGTTAAAAACAATCATCTTCCAAAATTCCATCAGGTATTTACTCCATGATTGTTTTACTTCTTGGCCAAGATATGAACGCTCACAATTAATTGACTAATATATATATATATATATATATATATATATATATATATATATATATATATATATATATATGTATATGTATATATATATATATATATATATATATATATATATATATATATATATATATAAAACACTTCTCTTTACAACATACCGAGAGACTAAAAGTACAACTGATATTATCAGGAAGTACAATTTCCAAGCTTCAAGCACATGAACAGGTAATCTGTAATGATTTGGATTCTATCAAATCAAATATGTCTGTAACTTTTTTTCGGGGCAATTATTCGTTTCAAGTGACACAACACTTAAGTTGAGTAAAAAAATCGATCATTTCATCGCCACAAGATTGTGATTTGAAGAGCGATGGACGGGGAAATCACGTCCGATTTGAATTAATCCGTCGGCAGTAAATACCCTAATATATATGCAATGCTGTTTGCAGAGCATCCCAGCATTGCTGGGCAAATTGGGTCGTAAAAATTAACACTGGCCCTGAAACGCGAATATTTGCCGGATGCGGAGCGTTAGATAGGGAATTAACTTATATGATTCCGACTCGGAATGTATACGTCGGACGATGAATCTTGTAGCGGATATGAAAAGAAAACAATTTTACAGACGCATTACGGATGATAGATTCATTCATTAGTTTCTTATCCCCTCGACGACATTTCTTGCTGAAAATGTGTCAGAATTCAGACGGCTAAAAAATTACAATCTGACCTAATAACGTATTCCTAATTAAGATATAAACGGACTCTACTTACTGCGATCGCTATAAATATGACAGATAATTTAGTAGACCAATAACAAACTAAAAGCAACAAAGGGCATGTGCTATACGATAGATTCATATTTTAATTCCTTCTTAGGGAAGAATGAAAAAAAAATATAAAGCTGTAATCAAAGTAAAGATATTTTGGGGGAACCTTTTAAAATAAATAATAATATTTTTGTAAATTTTAAAAATGATTATGATTTCCTATAGATGTATGGGTTTAAACCATAACCAACAAGGCTCAAAAGGTTATTGACAGGGAGTTCTTTAAATTCTCCATGTCAATAATATTTGAACCCAAACTGGGTCAATAGCGCTTAAATCAATCGCGATTTCATTTATTGCCAGGTACAGAGTGTTTTACATACACACTATATAGTTGTTATTTGGAACCTTACGACCCGTACAAACAAGCAGTGTGATGTTTTCGACGAATATTTAAAACCGTTTACATCTTGTGTGTTGTAATACTCTTAAGTTGTTCAGAAATGGCTTCAAGTGAAAGTGACATGGTATGTGAATATGTTTTGTCAACAGTTTAGCTGTCATAATCAAAGGTCTTTAAAATATATAGCTTAAACGATCAACAATTGCTTTAAATGATTCACAAGGTGTTTTATTTTTGTTCACAGGAGGAGATGGACGTCCAAGAAACGGTATCCCGATATCTGGATGAAGTGAAAAGGAACGGCGCAGAATCCAAGCTCAGGGCCATATTGTCTTGTAGTGCAAAGAAAGACGTCATCAAATGGACGGACGAAAAGGGGAACGATTTGATGCACTTATGTATTCTTCAAAACAGTCCAGAGACCGTGGAATTTCTATTGTCCAATGGCTACTTTGTGGAGCCCCACCAACCGGAAGTTAACCCATACATCCATTTAGCTGCAAAACTAGGTTTTAGGACCTTATTAAACATCTTACTATCTTTCCGCCTCAGCGACAACAGGCCGATGAATAATTTAATATATCCAAGTCAGAAGTCAGAATCTGATGTATCCCAACAGAATAAGGTAATCAATTTGTAATTACTAGGTAATCCGCAAACCAGTGTAAATCTTGTGAAACTCTAAATCTAATACTAAAATTCATTAACACAAGAATACTGGGTAATTCGCAAACCATTGCATTAATTTGTGTGTGTGTGTGTTGATGAGTCAATATATCTTATTGTGATAAATATCATCCTTAATATGATACATGTACTAATGAAATCTTTATAGGCATCACCTTTAGACATTGCGGCAAAGTCAGGTCATACAAAATGCGTCTACCTAATCCTGACGCAATGCGTCATAAAGGAGCACCCAGAGCGAGCAAAGAGTGGATATGTTGCTTTAGCAACATTGGCTAACTCAAAAGATGCCGTGAAAGTACTGCTCAAAGATAATCCAACTAAAGAGGACATACGAGAGGCAATTGACATTGCAGTACACTTTGCGCAACCGGAGTGCCTTGATATTTTGCTCTCCACTGGCATTGATACAAAAAGCATTTTCAACGGGGTAAATTTCTATCACACTTTGTTTTCATTTTCTTCGGTGCAGTCCTTCGGAAAAGAAGGGTATGCAAGGCTCCCAAAAGTGACGGAAGTTCTTTTGAAACATAGACACGATGTGAAGAAGAGGGAACCTGCGAACACCTACCCACTGTATAGTCTGATCAAAAACTCTCTATGTTTAGATAACTATACATGGACGCAGTACTATCTGGAATGTGTTCAGCTGTTGCTGAAGGCAGGAGCGAATCCAAATTTTGATGAAGCTAAATACGAGAAACAACGTCTAAAAAAGGGAGCAAAATCTATAGTTGGTAGGAACGCTTATTCAAGTGCTATCCACTGTCTCCTGGACACCGTGGAATCGTACGCAGAGACTTTAGATTCTAAAGCCTTAGCTGCAAAGTTTGTGATAGAATGTGCCGATCTGTTGTGCCACAACAACGCTAATATCAATCAAATTGGACATATAACGCGGAAGAATTCAACAATGGGAACGGTTTTGCACCAGTTTGCAAAGACCAGTGTCCAGATCGGGGTGGATTTAGACATTCTTAAATTTCTTCTCCGTCAAGGTGCCAATGCTGATGTATGTGTTGATGGAAAATACGTTCTTAATATATTTATTGACGAGCTCTTTGAAAAGTTAAAAGAGACATCGCCACACCTTAAGCAAAAGGATCGCATGCCAGACGTAAAGCGCATGCTTGAAATTCTCAATCACATGCCACGTTGTGCTATAAGCGACACACTGAGAATCTTGAAAAACGACCATGCTCGAAACCCTCCACCTCAGACAAAGATATACGTCGGGGTCATATCAAAGGAACTTGAATATCATATTAAACATATCAAACCTCTGAGAAAGCTGGTAGCACAGGCAGTATGGGTATTCTGTCAGAGAAAAGCCAATAATGTACACTCATTGCCAACAACAGCCAAACTTAAAACGGAAATTTTACCAATCTCGTAGAGACAGAGTAATTGAGACAGTCGATTTTTTTTATATTGTTAAGGAGATGTTCCAAATCAGAATATTATGTACCGGTATTTGTGGTGTATAAATCTGTGATAATTCTTGAGGGGCATTCATTCCTTGTTAAACCCTTGATAACAAGTTTTATTAATTTTTGCATATACTCGCTTAGTAAATTCAATGTTTACATAACAACAGTAGTTTACATTTTACAAACTAGCCATACATTGCGCATTGCCCAGTCAAGAATACTGACTATTCAAAATAACAAATTACGTTTGTTAGTAACTAATAGATAAAATATTCATTGTGAAAGAAAAATTAATCGTCCATTTCTAAAACCTTTATCATAAAGCAAAGTTTCAAAGAGGGAGTAAAATTGTAAAAATTTGCATACTTGGATTTGAATGGATAAATGTTAGAAGTGCAAAACCATGAGAGAACGGTTTGGTTTCGCTAGGATACAGGTTTTCATATGCATAATTTGATTGGTTGATTTAGATATTAAATGTCGAATCTTGAATGAGCCGTCTGGGCTTTCGTTACAAAGACAATGATGTGACTGTATTTTTTTTTAAAATAAAGTAGTTGTTGGTCATGGAACACATTTTTCATGACTTGTATGTGTATAGTAATAAAAAAATGAAAAGAATGATTTCAGATTTGGGTTAATGTCAAAGAAATTGAATGACTGTTAATAAGTCTAGATCTTTTTACTTGTTCAACCACTTGACTTTATTACATTTTGAGATTTATTTACATGATAATCAAAACAAAAAAGTTTATGAAACAATAAAGTGTTAAATGACATGAAGATATGTTCTATTAAACAAATAAATGTTGTCTTCTGTGGTTCATTTTGGATAATATGATGGAAGCGAGCATTGCAGAAAAATACGTCTGCGGTTTACGTAATTTTTAATAATTGTTTTTTATGCAATGATCGCTACTTTATAGTCAGTATAAACAACCAAGGAAAATAAGACATTTACAAATTTCTTTACTAGTTCTCTCTACCCATTAAAAAGAGTGAAGGTTCACTGGTAAATTAAGCGTATAATGACATTTTCAAGAAGTGCGAATACTCAGGACTGGTTGAACTGTTTGACTTTTGGTTCCGTCGGTAGTTGTATGAACGCACTCGGACTTTTTAAAAAACTATGGGAGAAAATATTCAGTACTAAGTAGATATAGTATTTTATGCATCCAGAAAGGAAGACTGTGGAATCATTTAAATTCGTGGGGCCAATATTCGTGGATTGTTCGTTTTTTAATTATTTGCGGGGATTTAATTTCTTGGGTGCGTCAGTTTTCACTTTTAGTAAAAAAGAACACTCTTTCTAAATTTTTTTCGTTGAGGATGTAAAATCGAGGGGAAGGGCTACCCACGATTACCACGAAAATTGAGCCACCACGAATTCAAATGATTCCACAGTATACCTGTAACCAAACTAACAATAAAAGATACCAAGCACACACCATTTCAGTACTAAGATATTTTTGTGATAATAGTTCCAAACTCGAACAGAAGGTATTGGTAAGCATGGTGTTCCGTTTGAGCCACGCACTCCTTCGTACTTTCAGCGAAGATGTGATAATACGAAGTTGCCGGAAGTGGAAGTGCGAAGTTGCGATTCGACGGCGAAATGCGAAGATGCGAAGAAGACCATAGGTATGCTTCATGTCTGAATGGACAGAATCTGATTTCGATTAAACACTTTATTAGAGTTTGAGGAATCATATCTTTTTTTTAAGTCAAAAACTCGAAAGGGCCGGATTTTTAAAATGAATGTCAAAATCTGATTAAACGGATTGTTCATCCGCGGAACTTATTTTGAATATTAATATTTTCAAATAATTTAATTCTGGTTGTAACGCGCTTTCTGATCGGCTAAAAAATTATTTTATATCGTATAAAGAATGTTGCCTACGTCATAGTAAGACTAACGTCAAAAATGTATCAATACGCCTGACGTTACGTTTGAATTTTGTACAATTTTACGTCATTTTAAAGGTCAAATGACCGGTTTTATCTACAACGAAGAGTAAAAAAATTAAATTATAAGCAATGAATTCAATATTTATTAGTTTTATACGATATAAAATGGTTTGAAACAGTTAACACTAATTTAGCTCACCTGAGCTGAAAGCTCAAGTGAGCTTTTCTGATCACATTTTGTCTGTCGTCTGTCTGTCCGTACGTCTGTCTGTCTGTCCGTCCGTCTGTCCGTAAACTTTTCACATTTTCAACATCTTCTCAAAAACTACTGGTCCAATTTTAACCAAACTTGGCACAAATCGTCTTTAGTCAAAGGGAATTCAAAGTTGTGAAAATCATGACCCCCGGGAGTAGGGTGGGGCCAAAATGGGGGGGGGGGTTCAAAGTTTAACATAGGAAGATATAGGGTAAATCTTTAAAAATCTTATTCTCAGAAATTAATCAGCTATGAAAGCTGAAACTTGTGTGGAAATATCCTTAGATAGTGTAAATTTAAAGTTGTAAAAATCATGATCCCTGGGGTAGGGTGGGGCCAAATTTGGGGGTCAAAGTTTAACATAGGAATACATAGAGTAAATCTTTAAAAATCTTCTTCTCAAGAATCTAATCAGCCAGGAAAGCTGAAACTTGTGTGGAAGCATTTTCAGGGAATGTTGATTCAACGTTGTGAAAATAATGACCCCTGGGGGTAGGGTGGGGCCACATTGGGGGGTCAAAGTTAAACAAAGGAATATATAGAGTAAATCTTTAAAAACATTCTTCTCAAAACTAATCAACCAGGAAAGCTGAAACTTGTGTGGAAGTATTCTCAGGAAGTGTAGATTCAAAGTTGTGAAAATCATGACCCCAGAGGGTAGGGTAGGGTCACAATGGGAGGGGGGTCAAAGTTTTACATAGGAATATATAGAGTAAATCTTAAAAAAATCTTCTTCTCAGAAACAAATCACCAAGGAAAGCTGAAACTTGTTTGGAAGCATCCTCAGGTAGTGTAGATTAAAAGTTGTGAAAATCATGACCTCTGGGGGTAGGGTGGGGCCACAATGAGGGGTCAAAGTTTTACATAAGAATATATAGAGTAAATCTTTAAAAATCTTCATATCATAAACTAACCAGTCAGATGATTCTTTATGATTGTTAAGACTTTGGCCCCAGGACAATTCTTCGGCATCACAAGAAGGTTCAGAGTTTGATGTAGGTTTATATCCCATATATAGATAATTGTTAAGGATCTTTTTGAAAACTGCAATACTCAACATGTGATATGACTATAAAATCATCATGTTAGAAAAGGGACTAATGATTATAAACATAAGAATATACAGGGGAGAAAATGGATTTTATTTATACAGGATTTACATGTATAATTGTACATTGTCCAGATAGTTTGTGTTATGACTCCATTAAGCTGATTTTATCATACCTATTAATCCTCAGGTGAGCGATGTGGCCCATGGGCCTCTTGTTATAAACCGCTTCGCGGTTAATAAAGCGTAAACTGCCCCAAACCATTTTATATCGTATAAAACAAATAAATATTGAATTCATTCCTTAAATTAATTTTTAGGGCGGAAAATACCAAGCTTTAATTTGTTTTGCAGAGGGAATGGGGTTTAATAGCTAGCTTGTTGAAAGGAAATGTAAATTAGCGGAGCGTTTACTTACATGTATTTGAGGAAAGAAATTCAAGGAAGTAAATAAAATGGAGTGTAAACCAAACCCTAAAATTCACTGGTACTGGTTGCACAAGTTTTGATATGTAGATATTAAAACACACTCGTATGTGAAATCATATCTCAGGTATCTGTCCTGTTTTAAAAAGAAGTTGGAAACAAGTTAATATCACAAGGATCGACAAGTTGGGACATGTTGTTAACTCCATCACAGGGCAAACACCGATATTTTATTCATGATCCGCTAGCATATTTCGTATGGTGGCCGGTAGATTTCAGTGTACAAACGACAGAGTTCTGTTTCCAGCCACCGTCCACAGCGGCCTATTGTATGGTGGTTTATCACTATAATTTTGACAAATGTGACTACAGTCACAGCTATAGTCAGATGTAAAGAAGGAAAACGTGTTAAATATCGGGCGCCTTTTATCAGCGTCGATAGCTGAATGAAGATTTCTAGCTCGGTGCGTGAATTTCTCATCTTTTTTAGCCAAATTTCTTCAATAGAAATAATGAGTAGATGCGAAATGAGTATGGTGCCTAAGTGGTCGATCAGAATAAATTTAAACAAAGCTTCATTCGGGAAATAGAAGAATACAAGACAAAGCAAATGACGAGGCACTTTGGATTTTTCACTGGTTTAAAGATTTCACCAGTCTCGAAGTGCATTGGAATAAAAGTCACACCAACTAAATTTCATTCCTTGGGCTTTTTTCCATTGGTAAAGACAGGAAATTTTAAATAAGGAAATTTAACAGTTGTAATACCAACTGCTTCAGTGTATATATTCAGATCTGTGCAACAGCAAACATGTGGGCATTTATTAATGCTACGGTAAATTCGCCCGTAGATGAAAAACATAATAAAAACCCCTCCCGCTGCAAAAATAAATTTGTTGCAAAAAAATGTAGTTTTGTAATCTGAAACACAAAAATATAAAAGAGAAATAAAGTCTTTGCTACAACATTGCTTCTCAATTGTTCTTTGTCATTTTAGATTTTTATAAAGTTAAAAAAAACCAACACATTTGACCATGAACCCGCAAGAAATGATAGGAGAGAGAGAGAGAGAGAGAGAGAGAGAGAGAGAGAGAGAGAGAGAGAGAGAGAGAGTTGGTTTTCAGACACACTAACGCAATTATATGAGATCTTCAGAAATATTTCACAATAAAACCAAACATATTGAATACTAATTTTAGTTTGCTTATTTTAATCGTACTTTAAGACTGCATTAACTGTGGTTATGTTTCTCTTCGTGGGAACATCGGCTCAACAGGGTGGGGGTCTAATTCTACGATCAGTGCTAAAAAATGTACATAGTTTTAAGGTGATTCGATGATGCAAATTTACAATATATAGAGTTGATTTATTGATCGGGTTCAGAATGTGACATCTGGAGGCTAGTTTCAGCGATCTTATCAGTGAGCAATTAACACCGAATAAAAACCGCTCAAATCAAAGTAAAACAAAATTTAAATAAATAAAATATTGAGCTGAACCTTCTTCTGTTACACCGATCATGACATAGCCATTTTATAACAGAATGATGCTCAATGTAAACTACATTCTACTCTTTTCCAAGGCGGGGATTTAACTTCTAATTAGATGTCATGACAAGAGAAATAGTTCCTTGTGAACAAAAGAGGGAGATTAGTAAGGTCTACTTGTTTCTGGGCTAGGGTTACTAATATAGCGACTGGATGCTAAAGTTATTTTTAACATTATCAATATTCAACAACTTGTTAATTTTAAAGCATATCATAGACAATGTGGTTATAGAATGATCTGAAATATTAAAATCAAACATTGGACAAATGAAGTTTGTTTATACAGCAGCGTTTTGTCTTCTGCTGCGGGATGACGTCAGAGGTAGTATCGATAGCATATCTTTATTATTTTGAATTTGTTAATATGCTATCTATAGAACTTTGAGAGGATGGTTATTCTTGGCATATACATAATACAATTCAATCAATTTAGATTTTCAACCGTTTGTTGTAAACAAATCCCTTATTTGATTTATTTAAACCAAGTGCGAGGTCCAATGTACTAGAACGGTTTTTAAACGTTATGTTATAAGTTACCCCAATGTATAACTTGAACAATGGTGTTGGTGGTGACACGCTGTGTTATCTTTTTTGGCAATTGAAAGTGCCAAAATCGTGTCATGGGTCATTTTACTGAACCCAAAAAGTGAAGTACTGCGTAGAAAACAAACTAGAATAGAGGTAAAACTCATGTATCACATTGTTTTTGAACAATTGAAACTCCAATACATGCCTCCAGTGATATTTTAACTATACATATTAATCGCGCTGTAATTTAACGATCAATCCGTTAGTTGCAGGATGACGAAATCGTTATATTTAGAAAATGACAATCATTGACCCATATTTCGTTTCCCGCCCCAGATGCTTGGCACGTGGTACCACGTGCTTCAAATGTTTATTTTGATATGCAAATGATGTTTTGATTTTATATAATGCGCACATGTTCAGAAAAAAAAACATATATGTGAAAATAATCCCCAGAAACCCGCCAAAAGATAAAACAGAGGGGTGACGAAAAGATGCTCCATTCGCAGACTAATATCAGAAGACGAAAACGCCATGTCAGTGAAATTGACAATGATATCTTGAGACTTGGTATGGATGAGAATTTCGACGATAATGCACAGCAAGTTGGAAGAATGTGCCGTCTAATTGGGGACGAAATGAACGCTTACGCGCTCAGAAGACATTTCTTTGTGTTGATAATTCCCTCCGAATATCTGTCCAACATATGCAGTACTTCGGTGAAGATCTTAGCCATTGTGTGCAGGATCAGCTTACTCATATACTGAAATTAAGGTAACTCTCTCTCTCTCTCTCTCTCTCTCTCTCTCTCTCTCTCTCTCTCTCTCTCTCTCTCAGAGCACAAAAAACCATCACAAGATGATAAATCATAGTATATGTACAACTAAATACTGTTTGCTACGATCAATGCTGCAATATTTTTATTGAATTTTAAGGAGGTCCAATTTTTCATATCCCTTAGATGATATGGTTTCAAAATATATAACACATTTAATTTTCCTTTCCTTGTACATGTGTTTATCAGATTTTATTTCCGCTCTTTCCTCCTGACATTGTTAACGTACATATATCATTTTTATTTTTATCCAACCGGAAATTATTTCAACTTTACTCACTTGCATTAAAGATATTTCTTTGGTATGTTTTTAGATATTTATTAAAAGAAAGAAAAAAATAAAAACAACAACAAACAAAAAAATAACAACCAAAAAAAAACCAAGAACAAATAAAAAAGCAAAACCACCCCCCCCCCCCCAAAATAAAAAAAAAGACCTCACCCCCCCCCCCCCCCCCCCAATAAAAATGAACAAAAAAATAAAAACAAAAACAAAACTTCCTCCCTACAAAAAAAAAAATCAACCCCACAGAGATTTACATTGAAAAGGGGGTTATTTGTGTCATTTTTGCAAATGGTTTATTCCCGTTAAATCATTTGTACACATACTGTCTGAATGAATCAAGGTTTTGAAATATTATAGGATTTGTACGTTAAATTATAAGCGTATAAATCACATTATATACTATTACATGTACTATACTATAATACTGTTTTATATTTGATGTATTTTCATACCACTTATACGATATTTTGTGTTCGGAGAATTATTTAGGATGCAATATATATGTATGTATATATTTTTTGCAGATTTTTCCTCATGTTTCGAGTCTTTCGTGAGGAAATTAAAAAAAGTGATATCAAATACCGAATTCCCTCTCCTAGCCCTGAGAGGTTAAATGTGGACGGAGTGTACCAAACATTTAAAACACTGCGAACGGTAAACCAATGCCTATTTACATCCATTCTTTATATTCAGGTGAATACAATTAAAGTGACGATTTTGAGGAAGAAAAAAATTTAGACGAAAGATTTTTCCAATATCGGAGGCTGAGTCATGAAACAGCTCCGTCCTCCATTGATTTTTCACCTTTTTCTGCAGTAGGAAGCATGCTTTCGTCTATTTGCAGAGGCTTATGTAACCCAAGCAGGTTTTTTTACGACATGGACAGGTCGGGAAACCTCGTGGAAACAATTCCATGTCACGATGAAATTAACGCGATGGTTACGTTGTTGCTATGGAATACACATCGCACGATGCAAACTGAAGGACGGCTCCATTGTTTGGATGTTTTGTGAAAGCTTTGATATCGCATGTCTTTTTTAGTTTTCAAACTATGCTTTAATATTCATACTTTTCTATTTTTGTTTTGGATTTTTATTCATCGATAAATATGAATTTGATACTTATCATTGTTATTGATTGCTATATTTTCTATACTTTGTACAATTGTATATGTTTCAACTTGCATTGCAGTATATGTTGTACCAATTCATTGTGATTTACAAAAGAATTCCAAATGATCTCAGACTCGGCAATACCGGTAAAATTGTGTAAATCCAGGACGATGATTAGATAGCTATGTAGAAACTTTTCATTCTATTTTTGTAGACTGGAGAAAAATGAAAAAAAAACAACGTATATTTTGATTTAATAATTCGTACTATGCATTCGCCATGTCTTAATTTTAAAAGAAAATCACGCTGTGTTGTGTGCCATACTGCAAAATATGTAGAAATTGTTGCTATAGCTGTTTTATTGATATACAAACATACAGCATTGTGAAATCTTTGCAAATTCAACTTGCATGAACATTTCATGTTTAAACACTTTTTTTGATTTCTGATGAAAAATAATGTCTCAGAATGAGTAGTAATCGGTTGATGTGACGCACCCCTGAGCAATGTCATGACATCACATTCGCCCCGCCCTGTGAGGCATCTTGTGTTAGTGAAATGATTGTATCCATGTCCCTTGTCAATCAAATTCTTGTGTTACCAAAGTATGATCGTTACGATTATAACAAGTTTATGTACTTGAAATATTGAATAGTTTTATTAAGCACTTTGTTAGATTATTCATAAAAATCGAATGACGCACACAATAATATATTTTGATCTCATACCCTTCCACCCTCACCCCAATTCCTCCATCGATTCCACCTGAACCCCACCCCCCTCCCCACCCCTAGTCCTGACATGTCGTGATGCAAGCAAACAGGGTCCATGACAGACAGTATTTTATCAGAAGACTTTTTTTTAATCATTTACAAAGAATTTAACGTTTTATTGTATTTATATTTGAGTTGGTTAATCAATAAAATGACATAATAAAACAATTCAAAATATAGTGTTCTTTAATTGCCTGCACTTTTACAACACTTCGCAGCTGTTCCGCCGGGTTCACTAAGTGCACTGCGCACTTTGCTCTTAATCAGACGCTATTTAAAAGCTATTCATTACGGAAAGCTGCTTTTGTTTCGAGATTAAAATGCATCGGATGTTGCCAAAGTTGTTTTTTTTTTAAACAGACTCGATGAGACAAAGTACTACTGTGTGTCACAGTTTTGTTCTACATAAATTATCTATAAATTATTTATTTGCAATTTTCCTTTGAAAACTGATCAAATGATTTATTATTATTTTTTGCAGATCCAAAATAAAATCATCCAAAGAATTAAAAAGATAAAGTGATTATCAATTTACAAATATATAGATAACTACTGTTGATATTCTAATAGATAAAAATACTATTATAACAATTATACACATCTCAATTCATTTAATAAGAAACTAACAGATCTTAGCACGCATTGCATAAGTACTTGTATATAACTATCGCACTGAAAGAGATAGTACGTGGTTTCTACAGATAAGAAAATAAGGACCGTCATATTAAGCTATCAATATCAGCATGTACCATTAATATCTATCTGTCTACAAAGTCGACTACAGTTTGACCAAGAGGGCGTTAAAATAACCAAAATCACAAATGAATGTTTAAACAATAAAATGCTTTCGTTGGTGATTCATTCGGAATATGAAGGTAGCGACATTGAAGAAAAATTACATAAGCGCGTCAGCGGGTTATGTAAAAATTTTCTGCAATTATCGCTACCTTCATAACCCGCATGAATCATCAAAGAAAGCATTTTATTGTTTATATTTACATCTTTCTTTTTTAACTGATGAATAAACTGATTTTAAAAAGTAAGTAAAATTCACTAAATTACTGGTAATGTAGATAAGATCATAAGTACGTTAGCTAAAAGAAACAGCCAAATCGTCTCCTGTGAAACTTTGAGTCTGACATCATAATGATTATTTCGTGCAGTCCGTGATTTTTCTTAAGGTCGCTGTAGGTTTTGACCAATCGATAAACATGGTGTGTCAATTTCAGTCCTGTCAGTTTTCTATCAAGTTTCCGTAAGAAGTAAAGAGAATCATACTTGGTAGATGGAAATATATAATTATATTTGGAAGAAAAAAATATTCAGAAATCGTATCATCAAATCGTTCAGATTTCAATAGTGATACAACCTTAGATTACGCGTGCACGTGGGTTCATTTTGTTGTTCGTTATTTATTATATTTTTTATCACAGTGACTGAGAACCGTGAGAAAATCATTCGTGAGAGTGATATTTATGTCATATGTACATTAATGAGATCATCATAATTAATAAAAGCTGACGGCCGACTGTTGTTCCGCCTCTTTCTGGATCGAGTAGCTGATGTTATCGACTTGAGTATATGCAGGGTATGCAGGGGGGATAGATACCAAGATGACAAGTCCCTATATACATGTATATATATAAAATAATTAAAAGATTATCTAAAGGAAACTAATTTTTAGAGTGTACAGTGTATGTACAAACGTTTATCAAGACATTGCAGTGTACAAAATCATTGGCGGATCAAGCTTACAACTCAATGAACAAAATTTGGCACACAGATGTGTTCCTAATATATTGGTACTTTTTTTATTGATGAGTAAAAGTGGGCCATACGGTGCAAAATGTACTATTATAAAAGTAGTACAGGTATACAAAGTACTCTGTTCATATATATTCATAAGAATCTAAAACTGATATTGGAATCGATTCTATTAACTGTTAATTTTAACGTCGCCATTTTTTGCTTTTTTCCTTATGGTTTCTTTGTTGATTTCATGAATAAAATTCTAAACCTAAGATAAAAAATAACGTTGGAAGACGAATTCTTTTTTTCATTTTTGTTTGTTTGTTTGTTTTTTCAGCAGAATTAAAAGATGTCAACAACAGATGGTAATCAACTTTGCAATCTTGGCGTGTAATAAAATGTTTGTAACAAGTTCTAATAGATGACTTTCACACTCTAAGAGAATAGAAAAAAAAAACCGGGGAAAAATGGATGTCCATAATGTGCCGTCAAAACATACGTGAGACAGTTGATATTATGTTTTTTTATGATTAAGAGTTTTTTAATCCAGTTTCTTTTGTGAGTTTAGAGATATCAGAAATGGATTGAAGCCAAGATAATTCTCATACGCTACAACTCTGGGCACTTTCGTGGCATGACGTTACATAGGCCAAGATCTACGTATTATGGAAGGAGCTTACAAGTTTACGGAATTTGAGATATGAATATTTTTATGACGCTTGATAACAATAACTTGGTTAAATACGGTAGTAAATCCGAAATCTATTTAAAGTTACTCAAGGTGAAAGTCTGTGTTAATGAAAATGCATGTACATATACGAAGAAAATCAGTTACTAATTTTTGTTTAATTTCTGACAGAATATAGATCCTACGCGTATTTCCAAAACGGCATTTAGTATGTTTTTGTGACATATCCTTAAAAATGCATATGATAATTGAATATATTATAATTTCATGTTAAATACTGAAATCTGATTGGTTAAGACGTAATGTTCTATTACTCTCGGCGTTAGCAACACACTTGGCAACGGGTAACAACGAATTGTTACATGCGCGTAAATCATGCGCGTACGGTTTGCCATAGAATTCACGTCATTTTAATATAAAAGCAGTAAAGTTTTCTTTGAAATTTAGACATTCAGTATAATAAAATAAATAGTGCCTGTTGGGGAGGGTAAGAGTTGAAATTAACAACCCTCGAAAACCATTGTCAACCTCCGCTTCGCGTCGGTTGACAATGGTTTTCTCGGGGTATCAATTTCAACTCTTGCCCTCCCAAACAGGCACTATTTATATAATAGGCATCGGGATAACTTTTCACGTAATATCAAATGGAATATCTTGAAAATTTTCAGCAAAATTCCTTGAACCTTAAAAACATAAAAAAATCAAAAACATTATGATATCATAATGGATCTAGCATTAAAAAGAAACGCTAAAAATCAACAAATTAATGTTTCAGGTTTCAAACGAAATTCATTAAAACCACCTTTTGGATTAATTACTAGTATATACCCCCTTGATTAAGAAAGTGCGGTTCTCAAATGTCAGTTCGAAAAGGGATAAAAATGTTCATACCATATTGATGTACAGACATACAATCGAAGAACAATTAATTATAAACGTTCACAGCTAGATATATAATCGGAAGATGCAAATCTTATCTAACACACTCGTATGTTAAAATAGCGGTATTTATTTAGGGTATGTCGGTATTAGATCGGCTTTCACGGAGTTCAGTCATTTTGTGATCCACAGATACATGCATGTCTCAATTTGTGCCGTTTTTCAAAACATCCGAAAGTGATCAGCATAACTTAAACTAAAATCAGTTTTACTACTAAGGATGTTCCTTTATTCTAATCTACTATTTGAAGAAATGCATGCATTTATTCGGTTATTTAAGAATATGAAGTTTTTCAATATAAATATTTTTTGCGCCCCCCCCCCCCCTCTTATTATACGGCATTAAAAAATATCAAGCATTTCGCATAGGTATATCTGAATGAAATCAACATAAAACTCCAGCCAAATATTGTTTAGAACTTTACCAGCCATCAAGCTAAAAAAAAAAAAGACAAAAAAAAAATAAAATTCTAGGTCCCCGAACGGCGCAGAGTAGAAATCTGCAGAAACTAAAATGACTAATTCTATCGTGCAAATAAGTTAGTAGGTCGTATTAACTAGAAGGTCTCGATTTAATTCTCTGATTTTATAATACCCCATGATGGTTAATTAAGAAAGCCTGCTGATTGCGACATTGTGAATAGTCTGAAGAATCTCTTGCAAACCACATATCAATCAAACGCACGTAAGACCGCGAGAACGATCTTGTAATTACGAAATGTGTCAGCTTTCTATACGTTTGACGGATGATCGCGGTGATGGGATAAAAGCGCTAAAACTCGAATAAAAACCTAAAGAGGTTTCTGCATCCTCAGCCAATAAATCTGATTACAAAGATATCAGAATCCGAAACAGTTTTAGGTATTGACAAGTTATTACTCACTTACAAACAAGACTGGCTGTAACACGCGGTGTACAAAGAAATATGATGTAGTTATATAGTTTACGGAGAACTCATTAAATATTAATAAATAGGTTAGTGACATACCTATTTTTCTCCATTGTCCATATTTACTACGTGTAGAAAATTAAGACTAATTTACAAACAACTTAAGGGTCCTCTTCTTTTGGCACCTAGGTATTTGTTTTAAATACAAAGACAAGCATCTTCTTTCTGTCTACATCCTAAGTCCACATTTATATACAGGTAGACAATTATTTGAATTAGAAACCTAGTTGTAATCTTAATAACATATATTATCATGTTTTTGGTAATATTATCATGGTAAATGTACTTTAAACATGGTGCATGAAAAATGGAGCGCGTGTTGTTTATTAATATCATAGATATATTCTTTCACATCTTCCTAAACTACGTCCAATAGGTACGATACTATACAACTATTCGGACTCCGGACAGTGAAGACCAAAACGAATTACAGTATTAATACAGGTACCCCCCCCTCTCTCTCTCTCTCTCTCTCTCTCTCTCTCTCTCTCTCTCTCTCTCTCTCTCTCTCTCTCTGCTAACAAAAGGCATAATTTTGTATTCGATTGATAACCAGAAATTACATTATACGTTAACACGGACATCAAAATCAACCACTTAAAATTAGTACTACGGCAAACAGAAGTCATAAAATATCTGTGGCAATTATTTTCTCTTTTTTTTGTAAAATACGCGGAGGATGTCATCGTTCCAGTTATCTGGACATTCACTGAAATATCCTTGCCAAGTAAAACAACCTTTCGTTGGTACATCAGACCAATGACCCCGCGCATTCAATGAGTTCTTTCATCCTCTGTACTCGCTTTTCATTATTTTCTCATGTAAATCAGAAGGGAATTGTGATGAGTTGTAAAAAAGATGTTTTGTAGAAATCGACAAGAGTTCTTTTTTTCAGATGTTAGTTGAATTGAGGTCGATCCGCTATTATTATCCGTAGAAGATTTATTTCTCCCTTAATTATTTCTGTTTCATTATTTTGAACAACAAAAAGGGACAGAACAAAACCTCTGAAACATTTTTTTTTTAGTAAAAGCAATGATCCATTCAGTATAATTACACTTATTCGTAATTTCACGGAGCTTACACTTTTATCAGAAAAACAAACAGCGTTTTAAAAATCCTCTATTTTGAACCTTTTGTCATAGAAATACCAAAAAAAAAAATCTGCCGTGCGTTTTCAGCTTTCATTTTACGAAGCGGCGCAACTCTAGCTGCAAACGACAGGCAAAGTAAATGGCCATGCCGCATGTTGTCTCTCCTTGGTAATGAGAAGTACAAAAAGCGCCAAAAAATAATAATGTGGTGTATATGTATAAATAATACTGGGACCACGTCGCTTACCTTAGTAACACTGGCCAAATATCTAATCAATGCATCTAACTCTAATCCAAGTTGCTTTATAAAATCTAATATACTGAATATACAGGATTAAAAAGGGTCAAACAATGGTCAAATGTAATGGAGAACTTTTTTGCTTCAATAATGATTTACAAATTCTCAATCGTTATTTCAGATATCAAGAATAGTCATTTAGGCCTATATTGGTCCTATAGGTCCTATAGGGATATATAGAAGATGGCCCCTAAATTTTTGCAATATTGAAAAGGTCTTGTAATTTTGCACAACTTTTGTTCTATATGTTTTCACATATTATTCCACAGGAAGATATGAATAAAAACGTGTGAACATTTTGTCAAATTTGTCGTTCTCAATTTTTGCGCCTTAGCAAGTTACACCGGTTTGCACCATTGGCGTATAAATATAACATTTTGTTTAAAATAACTTTATTTTGTTTAAAATAACTTTATATTATTCAAAATAATTTTTTTTTGTTTAAAATAACTTCAATTTGTCGTCTATCAATCCTGAAAATTTCACGTTTGTATCATGAATAGTTTTTGAAAAGTTACTTGTAGCTGCACAACATTTGTCAATTTATTCTTCGATAAATCAATACCGAATATGACGTCATCATTATGTTAAAAAAAAACCCATATAATATCCAAACCATTTAAAATTATCTTTGAAAACAATTCAAGAAATTGCATGGATGGTTTTTAAAATTCGCGAGGACAAAATTTTACGGAAAAAAAAGCAGTATAAAAACATTAGGTCTTACGTTTGAACGAAAGACCTTAAATACTTTATAAAGAATTTTCGACTTTCTGCATATAAAGACACATCAGTAACTGAATTCACAGATGTCTTGTGAATATCATAAACTAAGACGACTTGCTTTATAATGACAGATTGATATGCAAAAGTTTAAAACCAATCCTGAGATGTCAGAGAGATGATACTAGTATGTGCGTTTGATTGGACAAATAATTTGTAGGGATATCTTTGCTATGGCTGAGAGATTTTGGTCCAAACCTTTCCCTTCAAACGGGGGAGTGGAGTGGATCAAAAATGTTGTCAAGATGTCCCTTTATGGGTAGTGGTTAATGGTAGCCTGGATGCCGAAATCTGCCGGTTTTGCAAGAACAAAAGTATACCGATCAGTGTCCCTAGCCCTGAAAATAGTGTTCACTTATCGAGGTGTCCATAGCCTAGTGCGTAGCCTAAGAAGCAGTGTTTACAGATTAGGTATCCATAGCCAGTGTGTAGTGTTCACAGATTGGGTTTACAAAGCCTTGTAAGAAGTGTTCACAGATTGTGTGTCCCAAGCCTAGTGGGTAGTGTTCACAGATTGGGTGTCCATAGCCTAGTAAGTAGGATTCACAGATTGGGTGTCCGAGCCTTGAAAGAAGTGTTCACAGATTTGGTGTCCATAGCCTAGTGATTAGTGTTCACTGATCGGGGTGTCCCTAGCCTAGTACGTAGTGTTCACAGATTGGGTGTCCCTAGCCTAGCAAGCAGTGTTTACAGATTGGGTATCCCTAGCCTAGCCAGCAGTGTTTACAGATTAGGTGTCCCTAGCCTAGTGCGTAGTGTTCACCGATTGGGTGTCCCTAGCCTAGTGAGTAGTGTTCACAGATTGGGTGTCCCTAGCCTAGTGGGTAGTGTTCACAGATTGGGTGTCCCTAGCCTAGTGAGTAGTGTTCACAGATTTGGTGTCCCTAGCCTAGTGAGTAGTGTTCACAGACTGGGTGTCCAAAGCCAAGTAGGTAGTTTTCACAGATTGGGTGTCCATAGCCTAGTAAGTAGTGTTCACAGATTGGGTGTCCGAGCCTTGAAAGAAGTGATTATTGTTCACTGATCAGGGTGTCCATAGCCTAATATGTAGTGTTCACAGATTAAGTGTCCCTATCTTAGCAAGCAGTGTTCACAGATTGGGTGTCCCTAGCCTAGTGCGTAGTGTTCACAGATTGGGTGTCCCTAGCCTAGTGAGAAGTGTTCACTGATCTCGATGTCTCTAGCCTAGTGAGAAGTGTTCAAAGATTGGGTGTCCCTAGCCTAGTGAGAAGTGTTCACTGATCGCCGTGTCCCTAGCCTAGTGAGTAGTGTTCACAGATTGGGTGTCCATAGCCTAGTGCATTCTGTTCACAGATTGGGTGTCCATAGCCTAGTGAGTAGTGTTCACAGATTGGGTGTCCCTAGCCTAGTGAGTAGTGTTCACAGATTAGGTTTTCCTAGTCTAGTGAGAAGTGTTCACTGATCGGGGTGTCCCTAGCTTAGTGAGTAATGTTCACGGATTTGGTATCCATAGCCCAGTGTGTAGTGTTTACAGATTAGGTTCCCTAGCCTAGTGAGTAGTGTTCACAGATTGGGTATCCCTAGCCTAGTGAGTAGTGTTCACGGATTGGGTATCCATAGCCCAGTGTGTAGTGTTTACAGATTAGGTGTCCATAGCCTAGTGTGTAGTGTTCACTGGTTAGGTGTCCGAGCCTTGTAAGAAGAGTTCACAGATTGTGTGTCCCAAGCCTAGTGGGTAGTGTTCACCGATTGGGTGTCCCTAGTCTAGTGAGTAGTGTTCACAGATTGTGTGTCCCTAGCCTAGTGGGTAGTGTTCACTGATCGGGGTGTCCATAGCCTAGTACGTAGTGTTCACAGATTAAGTGTTCCTAGTCTAGCAAGCAGTGTTTACAGTTTGGTTGTCCCTAGCCTAGTGAGTAGTGTTCACAGATTGGGTGTCCATAGCCTAGTGAGTAGTGTTCACAGATTGGGTGTCCATAGCCTAGTAAGTAGTGTTCACAGATTGGATGTTCATAGCCTAGTAAGTAGTGTTCACAAATTTGGTGTCCCTAGCCTAGTGAGAAGTGTTCACAGATCGGGGTGTCCATAGTCTAGTGAGTAGTGTTCATCGACTGGTGTTCAAAGCTCAGTGAAAGTGTTCACTGACTTAATGCCTTTAGCCTATTGAGTCGTGTCCACAGATGAGGAGTCTCTCTAGCCTAGTGAGCAATATTCACCAATCGGGGTGTCCCTAGCTTAGCGAATAGTGTTCACTAATCATGTGTTCTAGGCTAGCGAGTAGCGATCTTTATGTTTAATGTGTTATAAAGGTCTCATTGGGATGAATTTCATTTTATTTTAGAATGTTCGGCCCTGGAAAAAATAATAAAAAAATATATAAACACAAAATATTGGAAAAGACCAAATTTTTTCAAGTTCTTTGAAATCATGACTAATTATAATTCTATTTAAATCTCTAAGAAAATTGTGTGTACGTGTATTTATTTCAAATATTTTCTATATCTGTCAGTTCCCCTTAGTTGTTTTCCTATTTTGATCCTTTATACCATATGTAGTCTTACATAAGTATTGATTCTATAATTTGTCCTTTTTCATTCATATCTTTTTCCTGTATGAAAATGTACCTGTAAGAATTCCTCCGACGATTTGTATTTTTGTGTATTCTATATTTATGTTCCTCTAATACCAAATTCTTTGGTTTGAGCGAATAAACTGAACTGAACTTCAACCATGTACCTTATCTAGTGGGCAATCTCTTTTTCGTTAAAAATCTGTAGCGCTTACGGGTTAAAATCAAAATCCAAAAAAATATCGTATGCCTAAATTTGATTCAAAATGAATGTCATGAATATAAAAGGTTTTCCATTAATAGACCCGAGTAAAAAAAAACTAACTCCGGGGAATTTTGAAAATTTTGAAAATAATCGAGCTTAGTTATTCAACCGAGGAAAATTTAACATGAATAAAAATTAATTTTATCTATTTTACATTTTGTCGATCTGAACAAAAATCGCTTGTTACACATTACAAGATGGATAACTCTTCTCCCATTGTTGATAAAATACATGAATTTTATGATGGTGAAATCAGTTAAGTTAAGTATTTTTTCTTATCGCTTCTTTTCAAAAGTGAACACAAAGTCACCAAAGTGAAATAAAAGTATCGTTGAAATACATTGTATCAAATTCTAAGTGCTTAATCGGTTGATTAGCTATGTTGGAATCGTACCCCCCCCCCCCCCAAAAAAAAACCCCCAAAAAAAAAACAAAAAAAACCCCCAAAACATTTTATTTTTCAAATTTGTTGTTTAAGATTTACAGAAATACTAATTTCCATATTCCAATGTATATCCACCCATCTTTTTTATGTCTTTTTTTGATATAATACACTGATAAATAATTATAATTAATCCATTGGTGTACATGTACATGTGACTGCTGTTTGTAAAAAAAAATCCGTATCTATACAAAAAGTTATACATTGTAACTTGTGGCTTAATATGGCTTAATGACGTACGTAGGAATTACATGTATTAAGTGGAATGTTGTGACGAAACAATTTTAATGCATGCTAATGAGTTGTAAAATTTAACCGTTTTTAATAAAAGAAGAATTATGACTCAAACGTGTCAAAATATGTTTTCAGTGTTAAAATCCGTGAAAATGTATTATAGTGACAGGTTGTTGAATTAAACGTGCTGTAGAGGTGCACAAACAAATTCGGCACCTTCATACATGTATTTTAATTTTGTTTGAAGAGGAAGGAAAGTCAAAAACATATTTTATTGATATCAATAAAGTGGTCTAAAGAGGTATAGAGCCTTTTCCCATTGTTTCGACTTCACTCGTGTTTGAACGGAAAGTACATGTTACTTAAAAATTAAAATAGATACAGATAAAATTCAGGAAACCTGCATCTAGATTGAATAAATAGAATTCCTGATGCTACGTGCCTGTCATACTCAGAATAAAACATGAGAACTTGAAGGGGGAAATCCAACAGATTAGATATATGTAATTTAAACTGTCTATTCTTAATATTATGCCTAGAGTGGATATGAAAAAATGACAATAACAAACCGTGAACCATCTCAAAAATCCATTAAACGAAATACAAATTCAAAGCAGAGAAACACGGACCTCCAAATAATCAGGTGCCTAGGAGGAGCAAGCATCCTCTGCTGACCGGTCACACCCGTCGTGTGCTCTTTGTCGTAATCGGGAAAAAAATCGGAAAAGTTCGTAGACAATTAGGTGATTAATTATGGTCTAACAATTAGTATGAAAAAAATTAGTATGAAATTAAACATTTTTTCCCCTACATTATGAAATCGATCCAGCGACCGCAAAACCAAAACCGCCTACACGTTACCACTAGGCCACCCATATAACCATTTCATATGGTGTCGATTTTTCAGCATATGTGCATATATACATGATGATTGTGTTTTTGAAAAATCACTAATTGAAATATTTGCATTATATTCAGCACGAAGACCACGTTAAACCAAAGATAATTCAATATTAACGTGTTCTACAACGAACATGCTCCATGAGACTCTCTCTCTCTCTCTCTCTCTCTCTCTCTCTCAATCGGGCTCGGGATTCTTCTAAATAATCCGAACTCAATGCGCATGACGACTCAAAATGGAAATGAAAACACAAATTCTAACCATAAAATAATGAATCTAGTGCTTGAATTTATACGGAACGCCACGAAAGTAGGTAGAATTCAAGGATATTTTAGTATTTGTCTTATATGCTAGTAAACATGTGTGTTTTCAAAGCTGGTAGTTTTTCTTTTGCAAAAGATGTAAAGATAATTTATATAACATCAGTCATCATACATGTTTTATGAGTTTATGCCTTGGCTGTAAAAGAAAAATCGAACAGGAATGGTGTATTCTTTAACATGTCTTATATTTTTATCTGATGTTTTATCAAACATTGTCGAAATGTAGCCAAACAGCATACCACAACCTGATCATCTCTCTATAAATCGCATGTTAAATTATGTTACTAAAATGCAGTCGATCATACATGAATTTTTTTTTAATTAACATTTTTAAGCAAAATTTGGATTCTATGTGATTTCATTCTTTTTAGATTCACACCATATAGTATTTTTACCACGAGTCAGTTTGTAACATCACAGATAAATTGTGAATTTAAAGGTCAAACAGCAAAGAATATCTTTTGGTATTATGAGGTGATCAAATATGTCAATGGTGATCAAATCCGATAAATCATTTTATTATATTCTAAGAATGATTTTTTATTACTTATATTATTTTCAGCAATTGTACATCTACGGTATGATTAAATGTTAAAATACTCATTGATGAAATGTATTCAACTATATGTTACAAAATTGATTTGTTATGTTATCACAGACAAAGACACTGGAAAATGTTAATATTACTGTATAATGCATTTGTGAAGTGACAGGAAAAAGACAGGAAATGTGTATGTGTATCTCTGACAGGGCTTGTGATGCCCATCATATTTGTCTCTTTTGCATGGGCATGTATTGGTCATTTCCAATATGATAATTAAGATACAATGTACAGATGTGATATCCAATATGTTTGATTTACAATTTAGTTGCCTGTTGGGTATTTTCAGAAATACAGGGACATTTACCACATTTTCAGGACCAGTATATGAAGTTTTGATTTTTACATTTCCAGCATTTTCATAGGATGTTTGGTGATAATTTTTTGACGCCATTTAAGCTAGATGGAATGATGAACCATCATACGTGTACATGTATTTGTTGCTTGACGGGACTTGCAATATTTTCAAAACATTAATTACATTCTGAAAACTTAAGCTTGTTCTCTTAAATATCCCAGACTTTCGTAATTGGTAACTTCTCTCTTGAATTTAAAAGCACAAATTTCAAAATCGACTTAATGTTGGTGTATCAACAAAACTGTAAATACTGTATTATATATCACTTGACCATCATGTACCAGCTAGTACACTGTACATGTATTGATTCGATCAGCCCTACTCTTTTGCCAATTTTAAAAAATAGAATGAGTGGCAGTAATTTTTCTTAGCTAGGTGACATTAACATTTTACATTTAAAAAATCTACCCTTTTGTTTGATTTCACATATATAATAATTTCAAAAGTGGTAAACATTTTTTTTCTGCATGTGCCAGACATTACTAAATGATGATATACATGTACAGCATGCCAAAGACTTGGCAGTAAAGCTTAGTTGTGTTTACATTCACCCAGTGTGTTTAAATCCAATCTGCCAAACAGAACAATGCTGCTATAAGAAATGACCTGAAAGTATGTGAAAAATTTGCATGTCTGGTCTAGACATTCCTGGTATCTGGCATGTAAAAGCAGTTTATTCTCCTTTGGCTTCATTTTGTATTTTACCTTACAAAATATTGTACAAAATGAACAAAAATATTTCATAATCTGAATGTTTATTGGGAAAGGGGAGGGGGTTAAAAGGTAGAATAAAGGCACAATTTTCATATTTTCATAGAAGTTAGTCAGAAACATTTCCTGTCATCTTCTCATGAATTTGATAAATAACGTCAATTAAAAAAAAACAACTCTGTGTTATGCAGATTGATCCATGTATACTATCTCAAAAGTTTCCGATTAATCCAATATTACAGGAACATTAAGTTATACCGGTACAAAAATTTACCTTTTACAGGTTGTAAGAAACTCAATTTTCTAAATGCTTACTGTGTACGGTTACTTAAGAAAACAAACAACAAGTTAAAAAGTTCACAAGGATATGAACTTGGTTGGTCACATGATCAAATCCTGTGAAGCCCAAATGGCTTCTCAGAAGATTTGATCACGTACCAACCAAGTTCATATCCTGGTGAACCTTTTAACATTGCTGTTTATTACTTATATTTACATTTGAAAAAAAAAAAGGAAAATCGTTTAGAATTGTTAAAATTACCAAGATTTTATGTTAACAATAATTCAAGCTACAAGCAATAAGCATGTGCTCTGTGATGTCATGAAAAAGTTCATACAGAATTGAACGTTTTCGCTATCCTATAGGTTCATATAAGAATGTTAATATATTGAAATAAATTGCATTATATTGGACATACATGTAACTGGTGCAGGAAACTCAACTAACTGATGCTGAATAGCAAGTGTAAAAGTAGCTAGTGTATATAGCTACTGTATATATTTTGATGAAATCTGCATCTACTGGGTGAGATTGATGTCAGAATGCTAGAAAGTCTACAAGGCAACCCTGACACACTTACCTAGCTCTTCTATTAGTCACAGTGATACTTATGACATTGAAGGGGTGTATTAGTACTTTGGGTGGTTGAATATAAGGTACACTTATTAATATCAGGTACACATATTAATATTTATCATTGAATACCAAGTTTCTGTTAATTGTGCCATATTGATATGGCAATTTTTGTATTATTAATAATTTGTTCTAAAAAAACCCTTCAGATTGAAGATTTTTCTTTATCAAATCTTCAGAAATATTCAGAATATCAATGTATGTTTGTGTAATGACAAACAGATGATGTGTCTGTCTGATTTTGCTGTGGCGTGGGCAGAAGAACTGAAAGGAATGCCATCGCCCACTGAATCAATACACAACGTATAGGCTTTATTCAGTTAAGGATGTATTGAAATGAAAAACAAGTCAGTTATTCAAAACTCTAACCAAGTACAGCTGACATGTCCACAACTACTGTTACATGTTATCCTTGCAGGTTCTGTTTCTTTATCAAAAAATCCAAATTTGATACTGTAACAAACTCTTGATGTTTCAGTTGTGCCCATTCTTTAGTTCCCAAGGGAATAATGTGCTGTGATATTGATGCATCCTCTTAGTCCGGGAAAATGGCCAAAGATGATATGGTGGATGCTGATCTACCATCCAGGGATGCTGCCAAAGAATTCTATGCTAAATATGAGCCCAAGGAAGCTCTAGGGAGGTGAGGAGAATTGTTTTACACCCCACTTACACCCACTCCCCCCTCTCTTTCTAACATTGTTAGATGCATAACTGTCATCAAAACCAGAATGCACTCAGAGAGTTGGGTGACCAAATAGCTGTTAAATTGAAATGTAGGTATCACAATTGCACACAATACCTGTCCAGAATTTTACAAGTAGTGTTTTTAATTTGAATAATTTTTCTGTCAGAAAATAAAACAGATTGGCAATGTTTTTATTTTTTTTTTTTTACAATATTTTCATAACTCATCAGAATATCTACTCTGTTGATACTAACTATATAACAACAGTTACTGTAAAATAGACTGCCATTTATATTGATATGAAAATGACTCTGTATGTAAAAAATATTTGACTGAATATTATGAGTTTATATTGACGTCTGCTACATCAAAAAAGGAAGAAAAACAGTGATCAGCTTGTACTTGACTTGATTATGTATATACATGTGTAATAAGTACAAACAAGCTAGAACAATGACCAGTGAGTCATTTCTACATATAGAGGCGTCTAAATCTGTGGAGTGATATCAGTCTTTATATTTACTGTGCTTAATTCAGTCAGTTGTTATTGTTATTGTGCTGTTGGGTTGTTTTGTTTTTGTCATTTCACTGGGTGAATCATATATCAAGAGGTGATAAGTTCATATCAGTCCTACTTGGATCAGTTGTTTCTTTGTTCTTGTTATAGGAGTTCAACTTCTTCAATAACCTGAGATAATTTACGTGGAAAAATAAATTTCATACTCAGAGAAAATTTGGCAATTGTTTGCTTATCAACTTTAAAACTGTAAAGAAAAATAAACCAGGAAAAAAAGTGAAGATTAATCTGTTTATTTTTTTTTTTTTTACAAGCTGGATACATTTGAGATCAGATGTAACATGTACATGCATTTACGGTTACATTCAACTATAAACTTTGATAACAATGTCCCAAGATTCAGTCAGTAGCTTATGTAAATTATGATAGCTAGTTTACGGTCATTGACCTGTGTATTAGGGCAACATGTAATTGTTGGGCCAGAGGACAGAAACATTTTCCAGAGACTGGGGACAAGATTTCTGTGCTCAGGTCCAACAAATGATGAGCTTAATTGGTCAGTCAATAACAGTATTCATTTGGTATTATCGGCAGACCGGTCAACATCAAACTGAATTGTAACATTGTCTGTTGGACTTTCTGTAAGAACTATACATTGAGGAATTATATTTACAAGTGTATATAGAATAATTAAGATGCAAGAGTATAACAAAGAGAAATATTTTTCAATTGCAAAAGAAATACATTGCAAGAATTATTTATTTTTTTGTTTTTTTGCGTCTGATACCACGAATAACTGAATTACTCGGTCATGTATGAGGAAGATTATTATGTCATATGAACTTATAAGCTACTTGCATGTCTGGGTTGATCTAAGGTAAATGGGTCACCATGAGAATTCATATAGTTGTGAGGTTCTGCAGAATTTAAAATTTGTCAGTATTTCCATGTGCAGACTGAGGCACAAATTTTTACATAAATATGTTTACCATGAATAGCAATTTATATAAAAGGTTCATACAAAAATGCTGCTTTGACAGTATTTAAACTTTAGTTTAACTAGTTAGGTAAAGTTATGTAATTTGTAGGATTTCTCCTGGTTAAGAGCCTCACAGCAGTACCAGCACATGGCAGTACATGTGCTGGGAAACTAGGGCTTCTAAATATAGACCCTGGTATCGGTGAGTGTAAATATTCAAGCAGGATTGATCTAGTTTTCCTATCTCATATGAAACTGCAACCATGGGATAGGGGTGACGTTTTTCTTAAAGAAGGGTCTTTTCCATCCATAATAGTGCTTTGTAAGGAGATCGAATAGTGATTGTGTGATGGTTGTCCATGTTAAGGGCACAACTTGGTGCAGTATGGGGAAAGGAAACTGTCTATCCGGTGATGAGAAGATCATCAAGCAATTGACATCTGGTTTACGGAGACAGGAGGATAAACTGTTACAGCCCGTACATCATGTGTGTGGGGGGTGCCACCCAGCCAGCGAGGGGCTGAGGCAGCACGGGTCTCAGGGTAGTCCGGAAACAAAGAGGCCCTCTGATCACAAGGAATTGGACCACCGTGTGGAGACCAGGCAGCGTAATGTGTCCTCTACACACTCATCATTAATGTCGTTCATTAAGAGGGGAAAATTTGACCAAACACAAATCGATTACATTCTGAAGGACAATAGTCATGGATATACAAAGTATGCTCAGGAATGTGAAAGAGCTCCATATACTCTATGTGAAATCTGTGGCATGTAAGTCGTATGTTTGTTGAATATTGACTTGCTTAATTTACACACTCCAAATAAATCAAAGTTGTTTGAAATTAAAAATCTTTGAATAGAATTGGATATCCATGGGGGCATGCCATAATTTAAGATCTGTATTTGTGAAAATTGAATCATTTTAGATTAAAAAATGTCTTCTGGTTGGTTTTCATAAGTAGAAGTAAAATCAAGTTATTTCTGGTTTACACCTTATCAAGAAGTTCTATCAGGGCTACTGAAAGTTAATTGTATAGCTTAGTTTTTAGTATGAAATTTGAGATGTCTGAACTTGAATACTTTTTCTGGAATATACCTCTTAAATATTGTTAATGATCGACCCAAACAAAGTGTGCAAAAAAGTTCAGATTCTTGTTGGCACTCAAGTGTAACGTTCGCAAAGGTAGGTCACAGAATTTAGGTCAAGCACGCGTCTCCTAGCTAGCAGTGATATAACATTGTATAAAGGTTATATAAGGTACAGGTTCTCCTCAATTTGAAATGTGTCTACAATAGTTTCATATGATGTTCATAAAGTTTGCAGAAACGTCATTATTCTAATATTGCGTTTGGAAGGCAATATGATCATGTAAACATATTTGTTGTTTTTTTTTTCATGGGAAATCAGATGACGTAGGTAGAAAAATAAATGTGTGGAATTGATAATAACAAACTTTTCTCCACGACTCACTCAAAAATAATTTTGAAATTAAGTATATTTCATGTAGTAGTTACCCTAGCTGCAATAATGTAGCCCTCCCCCGATTTTTTTTTTTTTTTTTTTTTTTTTTGGGAGAGGGCTACAACTCCATAGGATCTCCGTAATGGTGCAAGTGCGGGAGTGATTCACTCCCGCAACGATTTCGTCTCAAATCGTTTATACATGACAATAACATTTGCATTTCTTACCTGAACTCAAACGTTGTAGATGTCTATGGCATGAATTTATCCAAAAATATCAAGTATAGTCCATATATCGGTTATTTTTCGTGTATGTCAACAACGAAAGTTGAATTTGTCCGCCATGTTTACTGACCTTGACCGGTTTTATTTTGGGACAGCCAATGAGAATTCAGGAGCGGATCTTGAAGTGAATATAGGAATTCCCCTAATTTAAACATAATTAACGCGGTAAATATGAAATTTCCATTATATACCATTTCCATAAATGATGTTTTAGTGATATAACGAGGCAAGATCGATTATTTATGCTGACATTCGCGTTATCAAGACCATCAAAACTCCAAGCGTACATCCCATAAAATCACGCGAGAACTGTCATGGCTGCTGAAAAAGACGACTGGTAAACATGCTGATGTGTTTTATCTAGTTTTGATTTATATACGGTTAATTTGTTCAACCTGAATTAAAAAATCGTTTCATCTAAAGGAAGTCAAATGTAAAATCGATCTTTTCAAACCGAAGTCAGCCGCATTAAAAAATTAATTTTGCACCATTACGCAGATCCTGTGGAATTGTAGCCCTCTCCAGTAAACATCAGATTAAAAAAATCGGAGAGGGCTACATTATTGCAGCTATAGTTACCCCATATAATATTGTTGGTTATGTGCAGATACCCGATGGGCGTGTTCATAATGACACGAGGGAGCGTAGCTCCCGAGTGTCGTTATGACCATGCCCATTGGGTATCTGTACATAATCAACAATATTATATGGGGTAAGTTACTTGTACCATAGTTTACGATTATTCATTATATCTTATTATAAAGTAGTATCGGGAGTGCACTTGCCTCTAAACAAAACGGTCCCAATGCGCTGGCCTTTATATATGTACAAGGTACTTCGTGAATTTCCAAAATGACTTTCTATCCCCGACAAAGATTAATTATTCTTCATTTTAAAAAAAAAATTCATAGTTATAATGAATAGATCGACATTTCATTGTTATATTTTTATTTCATATTCATTCATTTTCCGACTTATAGTATCGATATTTGCTTCAAAGAATAAAATCTTTTAACACAATTTCATATGTACGAACCCTAAATGCTTCTGTTTAAACAATTGAACTTAAATTTAAATTGATGAAGGTAATTAGTTTTTCAAAATCTTATTTGATACTCTGTATCAATGTATGTTTTTTAAAAGTAGCTGAAAAATCATGTGCATATATCTTTGAACAAAATCAATCAATAAACCAAAAAAAATTATTTGAGAAACGTATGTCACGAAACCGTGAATGGTTAATGTCAAATTCGATTGGCTACCGCTATTCACTCTGTCCACAAAACAAGTTTTCTATTCAAACGCTTTCCTATCACGTGATTGACTTTCTATAAAACCTTTAAACAGGATACCCCTAGTTCATTTAACATGCGTTTCTCTACTTGTCCGCACACATGGAGAGGAATATTAAGAAAGTCTTTCTGACAAAGCCATTGCCAATATTGTTTTGTTTCGAGCTAAAATTGAGATTTATTCGACGAACTAAGTTAGTCGAGTCATTTATCTGTGTTGAGTTTTTGGCAATTTGATCTGGAGGAACCTCTTACTGTGGAGTATTATGGACGCGCTAAAAACAACTTTGTTGATGTTGTTTTTACTCGAGATAGTGGGCGGAGTTAAAAAAAGTGTGGGGTATGTACATATAACCCACACTTTTAACAATAGAAAACTCGCCAAGCTATGGTACAAGTACCGGTACACAGTACATAAAAATATGTATGCATTTAGATCTGTAATGGCTATATCAATTAATATATTACGGTGATTAACTAATGTAAAGTAAATGATTGCTATATCTTTTTGGTGATTCATCAACAAATGCCTATTACTGTTGGTCTCCTAGCTACTAGTAGCTCATCCTGTTTACATCTCTGTATCCTCTATGTGTCAACCATCTACTGTTTATCTAATGAGAATGTTAAAACCACAGTAATCAGGGATAGCTCATGGTTAAATATAATATATTCCTCGGTACATGCATGTATACATTTAGTAATATGGTTAAACTGTACATGTATTTTGGTCATTTCAATAAACAATCACTGTCGAAATAGAGGAAAAAGATGAAAGTTTTAAAAAAGTCCTTTGATCAGTTTTATGAGGAAATGATAAAAGTTTTAAAGATCACCTTTGATCAGTTTTATACTCTCTTGTTCTGAATAAATGCAAGTATATTGATACAGATTCTGAGATTTTCCTGTTTGTTTTTACATGTTGTCCTGTTATCCATCATTGTTAATTAGTAAATATTAATTATGAAAGTAAATGGTTGTAAACAGATACACATGAAATTATTTCATTATCAACTTGTTGGACAAGCATTTCAAGCAGACCTATTGCTATCCGTTTTCGTCCGTTGTCGTGCGTCGTCCGTTAACAATTTACATTTTTAACTACTTCTTTAAAACTACAAGGCTGATTGTTACCAATTTTGGTGTGAGGCATCTCTATGGTAAGAAGAATTTAAATTGTGAAATTCATATGGCTCTACCACACCACATGTAGGGCCAGATAAGAAAAAAATCCAAATTTTCAAAAATCTTCTTCTCTACTCCCACACATGTGAGAAAAAAACTGGTTGCATGGTTATGATGTCCATGACGCCCTCTACCAAAATAGTGAAATTCATGACCCCTGGGTCAGGGGTTCTGGCTCTAGGGTGGGGCCAATATGGCCATATAGTAAAAATGTATTAAATCTTAGAAAATCTTCTTCTAGACTACCATATATATTTGTTAAAAACTAAATGCAAGATTATATAAATGTCCATGAAGCCCTCTACCTAAATTGTAAAATTCATGGCCCCTGGGTCAGGGGTTGAGGACATGGGGGGGGGGGCAATATGGCAATATAGTGTTAATGCATATAATGCTTAAAAATTTTCTTCTCTATTCTCACACATCTGTATAAAAAACTGACTTATAATTATGTTTACCTTGAAGTCCTCTACTGAAATTGTAATTTTCATGTCCCCTGGAGCATGGGTTTTGACTCTAGGGCAGGGCCAAAATGGATGTATAGGTGTTAATGCATATAATGTTAAAAATTATCTTCTTTACCCCCACACACCTGAAAGGAAAACTGAATTCATGATTTTGTAGACCAGATCTTTAAGTTTTTTGCCAAAATTATAGGTTTCAAAGTTCTTTTTGAAAGATTTTAGGCAGGGAGGTGGTCGTCATTACAAATTTATAATTTTTCTACTCCAGAATGAAATCTAATTAATTAAATGCATATATGAGACCCCTCGACAAGTTTGTGTATGGGTTATATGCTACTCAGGTGACCGTTAAGGCCAATTGGCCTCTTGTTTAAATATTTATTAATTTATTTACAGAGGAATAAGCAGTATTGTGAGAAGATGTATAGAAAAGGACACAGGCCAGGAATTTGCAGTAAAGATTATCGATATCAGCGGAGAAAAGTCTGACATCTATGAGGCAGACCTCACCAAGAGAGACACAGTCAGAGAAATCAATATTCTCAAAATGTGCAATGGCCATGACAATATCAGTAAGCAGACGGTTTAGATTTATCAAACGATGGCTATATAGAATTTACAAAACAGTTGATTTGTTAAAAAAAATAATTTTTTACTCATGGTTTTTTTTTATTTTTCAGTTGAACTTCATGATTCGTTTGAAACACCAACATTTATATTTCTTGTCTTTGAATTGTAAGTAACTATCATTATTGTAATGAAATAATGTAATATAACATGATTACTGAAATTACATACAATTATCATTGGGATTATACCTATTATGTGATATAACCCACAGTGTGATAATAATTATAACCATTATTATAGGTAATGATCTCTAATTACATGACATGTCACTATAAATACTTTCTCTTAAATATCTCCTGAATTGACCGAGCAGCACTGTGCAGTGTGAACAGGTGTATGTATTTATACACTGTATTGTTAGGTCCTGAATTAATTCTGTGTCACCATAAGCAATGTCTCATTGCCATATCTAAAAAAAAAATCTCAATTGTGCATGGCAGCTTGTACATTGACAATAACTATTGATTGCTGACCAATAGATAGGTGTTATAAATACCTACCTGTAACAGGTCACCTGCCAGATGTTGTGTAGCATTATCACCTGTTATGTCATGTCCACTAGACTTCAACTGATCACAGCAAGTGCCCCTGGCCTCGGAATTAAAAAGCTGTTATAGATAACCCATACAATTGTTTGGGGTTTATTCATAAATGTATTAACCCGTCTGGCTGCTGCAGTACTAAGGGTGTCCTTTCAGTGTTTGATGTATCAAACTTTGAATTGCAATGGAACTTTGTTTAGAACAGAGTGCATTTAGTGTTGGAAGTACCCTTAACTATAGAGCACTGGAAGCTTTATTTAACAGTGGGGTCTCTGACTTACAGAGGTAATGTCTGTGATTGGATCTGCCTTTTCTTTATGTAGCAACAAACCATTATGTGTATGTTCAACTTGTACATGTAACTAATTGGAAAATAAACCCTCTACTGTCCTTCTTGTAGATGCAAGCAAGGAGAACTGTTTGATTACCTCACTCAGGTGGTGACCCTGTCAGAAAAACGCACAAGGTAGGTGCACAATTTGTAAGATAATTTGTTGACGTGTGTGTACTGTTTAATAATCATTTTAAATTTGTGTAATGTATTTGTTTTCTTTTTAAACAGGATCATAATGAAGCAATTAATAGAAGCAGTAGAGTTTATACACAGTAAAAATATAGTGCACAGGGACTTAAAGGTATTTTTTTTCTAAATTATTTCTTTTGTGGTAGTCGTTTTTTGGGTTTGTTTTTTTTAAAAACATTTCTTGTTTTTATTAAGTACGGTAACGGACATTTTGCATATTTGAATCTCATTGTCAACTGATGTTCAAATATTTTTCTCCAGCCAGAAAATATTCTACTAGATGATAATCTGAATGTCAAAGTCTCAGACTTTGGCTTTGCTACAGTACTAGGTGAAGATGACGAACTCACAGGTAAGATTCCTATTTCTTACATATAATACAAGACCTTAAAAAGTACTGGACATATATATGTGATTTATTTCACCTTTATGTAGTGAAATAATTATCTGGTGCATGTACATGTATTACAAATGATAGAAATAAACTCTAAGTTCTTGATAATCATTTTGCAGAACTTTGTGGAACACCAGGCTATTTGGCTCCAGAAGTGTTGGCGGTTTCTATGTATGATAACGTTCCAGGCTACCGCATGGAGGTGGATATGTGGGCATGTGGTGTCATCATGTATACCTTGCTGTGTGGGGCTCCTCCTTTTTGGCACCGCAAACAGATGCAGATGCTGAGGATGATCATGCAGGCCAACTACACATTTGGAAGTCCCGAGTGGGACGATGTCAGCCAAACAGCTAAAGATCTGGTATGATATATATACACAATAATTCATTGCGCAGTTCTTTATGTGACAAGTAGTATACACATACTTTTGACAATAAAGTACCGTAATATTGCTGGGCTATGTTCAAGATCGTATCAGCTAGCTTAGCTGCGAGGTTAGATATATAGGTAGTAATGAATGCACTAAATGAATTAATGTGTGTAATTGCAAAGCTAACATATATCATTCAAGATCATTGCGGCCACATACAGCTAGGTACTGTAGCTGCTACAATTGTGAATGGAGCTCTGAACTCATCTTCAAAGGGGAGTAACTTATTTCTTGAAAAATGACATTGTAGATTTCCAACTTACTGGTGGTTAACCCAAAAGAGAGGCTCTCTGCAAAGCAGGCATTAGAGTCACCCTTCTTCAAGAGAGAGGTAAAATTCATCCATATGCATACACTGATCATTGAAAATATTCATCAGTGGTGATGGAAAAATCTTAATTGCATTGTTCTCAACTAGTATTTGATGCATATTCCTCTTTATATGGTGTCTTGTATTTCTCATACATTTTCCCCCATGTGCATGAATTGAATTTATGATGGGTAATTTTATTGAATTTTTTTTTTCATTTATTAGCTGAAGCCACCAAAGCAATTTTACCCAAGAAGGACATTTAGGGTAAGTTTATAGTTGGAGATTAATAAATATATATATATATATATATTTAGTGGCATAAATTAATCAAATTTTTCAAAATGTCACATTTATGTGCAAGATAATCCTTTTTAAATTGTTTATAAATGTCTGTATTGTTGATAGGATTTAATTTTAATTTTCTGATATCTATTTTTTCCAGGCCCTTGTTATTTGTGTGAGATTTTTCCATAGACTGAAGTTTTTCTATTACAATCCACCTCCTATACCGGTAGAAACTATAAAAACTAATCCGTATGGTGTCAAAAACTTCCGTAAACTTATCGACAGCTGCACGTTCAAAATGTACGGACACTGGGTAAAGAAGGGAGACAACCAGAACCGTGCAGCATTGTTTGAACACGTTCAGAGAGAAGACTGGCGCAATCAGGTTTCGTTTGATAATTCCTGATGATATGTCCCCACTCTAGATACATGTGCTTTTAGTGAAATTCTCTGTGTGCATCATGTGATCAAAATATTGTATTGCTGAGACGGAAAGACTTGACTCCAGGTTGCGTATAGTGATGAACGATTCCTAAATCTACAGTGTGCTTAAGGTTCCGTGCTTGCCAAGTTTGATGCTGTTCTGTTGAGATTTTAGGATTTTTGAGTTTGTTATCCGGTTTATTTTTTTAACTGTGTCTCCCTGTAATACAGGGAGTTACAAACTAATTTATTATTGTCACTTAAGTTTTTCATTCACACATTCATAGCATTTATGTGTTTTAAAACTGTGGAATTGAATTTTATGTTTTGTTTTGTCTGTAAGTTGTTTCTCTTAATGATTTCTTTTAAACATTTGTTTTCTTATTCACACTTGGCACAGAATTACATATAAAAGGTGCTACAATATATAAAATGTGTCTATATATCTGCAGCGATTTCTTTAATTGGACTAAATAGACATACATGTACTGTATACATGCAGGGAAATATTCGCCCCCGTTTTTATTTTCGCCCCTTTCACCCTCGTTTTCAGCGGGTGAATTTAAGACTGGGCGAATTCCAATGTTCCACTTTATCTCTTTAATACACAAGGATGTCTTGGCGAATTTAAGACGGAGCGAAACCGTTTGCAAATGTTGAAGGGCAAAAATAACCCTGTATACAGTAAAGAAAATTGTTTCATGTGATTCAGATAGAGTTGATCTCTTGATAAATAATGAGATTGAAGCGCCCATAAATACAATGATGTAAGGAAAATCGAAGAGACTCCTTAGCTTTTCAATGATAGAGGAAATATGTACTTCAAATGTATGCAATGCATTTCCAAATTGAAAGATTCGCAACTTGGTTACAGACATTATATTAGTAAGCAATTTTCAACATTTTCTTTACTTATACTGGTATATTGTCAATTGTTTTGTCAATAAGGTCAATTGTTTTTAAGATGGCTCTATAATGATCAGTAGAAGTACTTGAAAAATAGATTATTATTATTGTCATAACTCTGAAAATCTGTAGCATATATATGATGGACTGGGTGGGTGGATATAAAAACCTTTGAAATCCTATAGTGCTCGGTGTAATTATTTTTTAGGGGAACCTGATGTCAGGGTGTGTATTACTTTTGTCCCAGTTATATACCAGGTATGAAATCCTGGTCAATTTGTTACAACAAATATGATTATATGTAAGATCAATTTCTCAATACTGACGATCCATTTCTCAATTTCTCAGATTTTTCCAAAATAAATAAATGAATAGACAATTTATCATGAACGTGCGCGTTCAATTATACTCATAATTAATATCATTATAAGAATTTAAGAAAATAATAAGAGAAAGGCGGAAGGGGAGAGGGGGTAGTTGAGTGTGGATGGAGACAGATCTGAACATTTCATTTCTTTCAAGAATTTTTTTAAAAGAATATCATATTTGTGTCTTTGACAAGCTGTGGCTGTTCCATGATCCATGCTCAGTTCTGTTATTTATAGGGATTTCAAACTAAAATCACGATAAACACTGAATGATAGTAACTTATTTTAATTTTGTATATGTACCTAAAGTGCTATTTATGAGCAATGATAATTTCAATTTTTATTTAGTTATAAACATTCATTGTAAAGGGATGTTGTCAATTTATTGCGGTAAAAATTAAGAAACAACTGAGTTTTATGAACAATTTAATGGACAGATGAGAATGCAATTTACTGAAGGGAATTTTGGTGTCTTATGTGTTGTTTTCTGATCATGTTACCGAAATAAACTGTTAAATACAGCAATTTTAATTTTATTTATTTTACTTACATTTTGATTCTCTTTATCATTTGATTAAGAATTAGTGATTTGAGATTACTGTGTAATCCTACAGGTATATGTATCTTTATTGGTAGTATTGGGACAGAGTTATCCTATTATATAAATTCTATTTGATAAAAGAATTGACTTGATTAAAGTTTCAAGAAATTTCAAATTCAAACCAAGCTCTTGAAATAAAATTATAATTATAAAGGTATAATATGTAAGGATAGATTGTGTGTGTGTGTGTGTGTTAGAGAAAAAGAAAGAGAGAGAGATTAAACAGATGCAAATAAGTTTTGAAACCTAGCAAGCTTGTTGGACAATATTTTGTAAATTCATTCTCTCAAAACCATATAAATGGTACATGAAGTACAAGCTTTGTAAACATATTTACAATCAATATACAGACAGTCTGGATGAGCAAAGCTAGCTAGTTATGTTTGTAGAGAACAGACAATCTCATAAATTTCAAATATGAATATACAATTTCCCCTAGAAATACAGAGTTATTGTTCGACAATGAAATACAAACTTTTAAAATATTTAGTTTAAACTTTATTTCATTTTGAATTGTACATCAATATAAACAATAAATAATGCAAACAGGATTCGGAAACAAGTTGTTACAACTTATATTAATCCGTTTCCTTAAATTGACTTTCAACTATTAAAAACGATAGTTGCCCTTGCTGAATGGCAAGTATATTAGGAACAACAAATGAAAAAAAAGATGGAATTGATGGAAAAATTTAACCAAAAAAAATGAAAAGGGAAAAATATGATAGAAAATATACAGAGAGAGATATCATAACTTGAATTAACATTAAAAGTGACCGAGTAATAAACAGTCGTACGATGCAAAAATAACAAAATCGACAATACGGTAGCAAGTGGAATTAAGTTACAAATCGTTTAGTAGCAGAAATAAAATGATGTACATGTTTGAAAATGTTTGTATTATAGGAATAATTTCTATCTGGGTCTCCAAATAACAGAATGTTTAAAGTGACCGGTCTTAATGGGTCAATGAATTTTTTCCTTGCATCAGTGTATAGAGGACATTCTAATAAAAAGTGTATTGTTGTTTCAATTTGTCCACAGGCACAATTAGGATTATCTATTATATGTTTTTTGGATAAATGCGAATTAAGTATACTACAATTGAGTCTAAGTCGTGTGTGTAAGATCTGTTCTGTGCGCTTACCAAATAGAAAGTGTCTTGGGGTTTTACAACAGTTTGAGTTAAGCACACGTTTCAAATTGGATACTGAAGGATTTTCTTGGACACTTATCGGAAGATCGTTCCAAAGCTTTGTAGTGGACGGTAGAAAAGATTGTGAATAGTGGTTTGTATTAGATTTTCGTTGAGTAATGCAGTGCGATCTTCTTGTGGGATAATGATGTGTTTCACTGATTCTTAAGGGGATTAGAGAAGATAGATAATCTGGAGCACTTCTATGGACCATGGTGTGGAATTTGATTAGTTTATGTTTTTGTCTACGATTGTGTAGAGTGTCCCATCCAACCTCTCGATACAGATCATTTAAACTTACGAGTTTTGTCGCACCTGAGACTATGCGAGCTGCCTCAATATTGATTTTTTCGAGTTTATCAGCTAAATCGTTTGAGATATTGTCCCAGACAACATCTGCGTATTCAATGACTGGTCTTACAAATGAAATGTAAAGTTTTTCTAAGGATTTTCTATCTAATAAAAATTTGAGTCGTCGTAGAATGTGTAACCTAGACGATGCCTTCGCCACGACAATATTAACGTGATATGACCATTGTCCGTTGTCGGAAAAATGTAATCCTAAGTGTTTATGATGTGACACTTCACTTATCTTTTGTCCATTCAAGTACAAGTCTGGATGTAGAGTTCGGTTTCGTTTGGTACTAATTGTTATGCTTTCAGTTTTCTGAGGATTAAAGGTAACTAACCATTGATTAGACCATTTGTGGATTTTGTCAAGGTCGCTATTTAATGTCTTACTTGCGATGACCGGGTTATCGACAATAATGTATAAGGTGGTGTCATCCGCAAATAATTTGATAGTGGATCTTATGTCAAACACTATATCGTTTATATATACAAGAAATAACAATGGACCCAATATTGAGCCCTTTTTAAAATATTTGGTTGAACATAAAATATTAAGGTCAGGTGACCTATTGCCATTGGTCCTCGTCTGTCATCATGCATAGTTCGTTTACAATTTTACATTTTTAACTTCTTAAAAAAGGACAAGGCCATCTTTTGTGTGAAGGCCTTCTGTGGTAGGAAGAATCTAAATTGTAAAAATCATGCCTCTACCACCCCCGGAGCGTCATAGGCGGGGCCAAATATGGAAAAAAATAGCCAAATTTTCAAAAAGCTTTTTCTACTCCCACACATGTGAGAAAAAAACGGAATGCATGATTATGATGTCAATAAAGATCTTTATCAAAATTGTGAAATTCATGGTCCATGGATCTGGGGTTTAGGCCCTAGGGTGAAGTCAATACGGCCATACAGTAAAATGTATCAAATCTTAGAAAATCTTCTTCTCTACTCCCATATATATTTGTTATAAACTAAATGCATTGTTATAATGTCTGTGAAGTCTTCTACTGAAATTCATGATCCCTGGGACAGGGGCTCAGGCCCTAGTGCGAGGCCAATACAGCCATATTGTGAAAATGTATCATACATGTATCTTAGAAAATCTTGTTCTGAATGCATGGTTATGATGTCCACTAACTCCTCTACCTAAATTGTGGCATTCATGGCCCCTGGGTCAGGGGTTCAGGCCCTAGGGCGTGACAATATGGCCAAATAGTGTTAATGCATATAATTTTTAAACATCAACTTCTCTTCTCCCACACATCTGTAAGTAGACCATCTGTATGTAGACCAGAAAGCCCGGCCCTCTACCAAAATTGTAAATTTCATGTATGGGTTTTGACTCGGGAAGGGGGGGGGGTGGAATGAATGGAAGCATAGTGTTAATGTATATAATGTTTAAAAATAATCTCTTCTCTACTTCCATGCGTCTGTAAGGAAAATTGAATTCCTCATTTTAAAGACCAAGAAGCCCGACCCTCTACCAAATCTGTTAATTTCCTGTCCCTTCAGGCAGGGGTTCTGGCTGTTGGGTGGTCATATAGTGTTAATGTATTTAAATGTTAAAAAGAAAAATAAAAGAAAATAAAGCTTTCTACCAAAATTGTAAATTTTTTGTCCCCCAAGGTAGGATATTTTGAATCTAGGACGGGGCCAAAACAGTTCTTACTGCAGAGTCTGGCCAAAATGGTCATATAGTGTTAATGTATATGATGTTTAAAAATGTCTTCTTACAGAATATAGGAACTGACTGCATATTCTAATATTTATTGTAACAGTTAATAGAGTTATCTTCCCTTGTTTGTTCATATCTAGTTAATTAATCATTAAAAATGATGTAATTAAAAAGTTGTATGATTAAGGATCCTCGACACCCCGTGACTTCTACTTTTCATGACAGTACGCCACAACATGAAGATTTAAACGCACTGTAAATCAGTTTATATTGACAAAGTTTGTTGTATATCTCTGTGGCGAAATGGGTGTAGCTTCAATCGATTGATCTGGAGGTCCCGAGTTCGAATACCGCAGGGGGCTTTTATTTTCATGAATAATAGTACATTTTTAAAAAAAATTTCTCCAAAATTGAAATTTTTCTGTCGTATTTAAGTCGAACACGCGCTAAAAATCCATATCTTTAAGTAATTTACAAGTTCGGGTTTGTATGCAGAACTTTTTCCAGGTGTGTGGAGGACCTATTGGGCCTCTTGTCTTGCTAAAAATTCCTTCCGAATAGAGAATAATACATTACATTCTAACAGATAGTAAAACTCGCCTCCAATATGAATTCATGTCGTTGTAAACTAGCTGTTCCAACGACAGACAACAGTCCGTCCATTTATTAAATTGTGGCATAGATAGTTTTCCAGTTTGAGAGGTTTCATGCAGTTGATAAATAATTATTTTATTGGAATACGATGTAATTTAAAAACATAATACATGTAATTAGGATGATATGGATTTTAAAAGTATATTTTTTCTCAAGAACCAACAAGCCAGCAATATCAATTTTTTTTTTATAGATGAAACTTCTAAGCTTGTTCAAAACATGATCCCTGGGGGTCAGAAAGGGACCAAAATTAAAGAAAAAATTACCATCTTTAATAAGTAATTTTAACAAATTTCTATATGAACAATTTTCACTGTATTCAGAATTCGATGTTTCTTTCTCAAACACGACGAGGGTAATGAACAATGGTCCAAGTTTAAAGTTTAATTTTATTGCATTTTAAAGAATAGATTTTAATCATGATTGATTTATTAAGAAGTAAATTGAAGTAGTAAATTGGATGATATAATTTAAAATAGCTTATTCCCTTTTTTCAAGTTTGTAGGTGAATTTTACATAACATGTGGCACTGGTATATAATACATTTCTCATGTATCAGGTCTAAAGGCAAGTAGTGAAAAGACTTTAAGATCTGCAGAAGTCCTTATCAGTTTGTTCAAATGAAACTAGACCAACACACTTTTATCTTCAATGGAGAATTTTAACATGATTTCCCGTCTAGTGTGCTTACATTTTGTGGTATTGGTTAGTCTTGACAATGCTCTCGCTAGCACATGCACAGAGAGGCTTGAAGTACTCGAAGGTATTGTAGGAGGCCTCATAAAGGGAATGGGGGCCAGAGGTGCGGACATTAATGTTAACTTTGGAAAGAAGGAAGATACCTCCATTAACACTTTACTTCGGAAAGAGATTCGAGATCTAAAGAAGAAGCTAACATCCCTGGAAGAATCACTGACTCACTCCAACCTCCGAACCAAAGAGCTGGTAGAAAGGGTCTCAGATCTTGAATCTTCTCTAAAATCCAACAGCAAAAATAAGACTGTCCGTTGCAAGTGTTCGAAAAAGAATTCGAAAATTAGTTCCATTGCAAACGACGTTTTGAAGCAGGTGACATATAACATGGATAAAAAGAACTTGGTATCTACGTTCAATGTTAAATCACACGCGCCTCCCTTTAGATTATCAAAAAAATTGTCAGAGACCAAAACACAACCAATCAGAGCTTCTCGCGGACAAGAATCCTCGTACAGCGCGCAAAACCAAACAGAAGGGGTCAATGCTCTTTCAGGTAATTGATGAAAGGTCAACAGAACACAACTAGTATAATGGCAGAACATCAAATCCTTCCATTGCCATGTAAATTTATGTTTTGTTTAAAATGATAAAGTATTGGTTATAGTCAAAAAGAACAATTTCATTTCTCTTGCATGGAAGCAATTTTTATTACTTTTTAATATCTTCTCAATCTTAATATGTCATATTTTAGGAAACATGACGTCAGTACATTTAACCCAAGATGGCGTTGCATTTTCTGCGTACGTATCTGCACATGAAACAGAATTGTCTAAGGGATACACCATACACTTTGACACCATTATAACAAACATCGGCGGCCATTACAACAAGTACTCTGGAGTCTTCATCGCACCACAACACGGTGTATACGTGTTCGCGTGGACTCTCTATTGTCACGCGGAAGGATACATTTTCTCTGAACTTGTTGTGAATTCCGATGTCGTTGGGGCCATGGTTTCGGACGGAGAGCTTCAGGGCGCCACAAACATACGGACAGCCACGGGGATCGTGGTGGTGGCGATCAGTCAGGGGGACGCCGTGTATGTACGTACTCACCCCACGAAAGACCACCGACACAACCTGTACAGTGACCCCGCCTGGCGCTCGTCTTTCAATGGATGGAGAGTCTGATTCATTGACAGGATAAATTTATACTTCATCAGAGTCTTTGTCTTGCGTACAGATAAACTGGTCAGAGTGATGGTTTATTTGCCAGATGTTAGCTTATTTTGTTATATAAAAAAATGTGATGAAATCATAGACTTAATCGAGATTTTTAAAAAAGTATAATCACCTACTTTAATAGTTAAAACTTGAACAATTAAACGCTTTGTCTTTTGTTTATTTCAGTACCCATGAAACTTAAAGGAAAGCAATGATTATCCCCTTCTATGATATTATATTTATTTAACTTATCATAATATCTAACAAACCGACATGTACATATGTCCAACACACCACCGTCCGGTAAACATATTTTCCGGCAAATCGACAAAACAATATGATAATTCAAGATATTCATCTGCCTGTATGATTTCCAGTGGTCATAAATATCTGACAAGTCTAAATCAAGTAGAACTTGATCTAATTATAGCATTCGATTTATGTGATAATTCGAGACCTTTTCAATGAATATTTTATGTTTTTCACAGATTTTTTATTTAGAACAAAAGTTGACCATTCTAACATATGTAAAGAAAGTCCGATCAACTCCTTTACTGTCAGTATTCATTTGAAAAATGACCCGGGTTAGTTCTCAAATAAGCTCAATATATTTTTCGTTACACCGGTAATTTCGAAAAAAAAATACAAAAATTTATGTAATTCCATGAAGAGTTCTTATCATTTAAGCGAATCTAGGTTAAGTTCATGTGGATCTTATCAAACCGAACTAAACCTTACATAGTACGTAACTAGTGCAAAGAAAAATGGAGACTCTTAAAACAACAGTTTTTATTGTCGTCCTCTTCCACATTGCTCTGGATGTCTATGGCTTGTCGTCAGACGACACCTGCATAGAGAGGCTTGATAATCTAGAGAAACTATTGGCAAACCTGAATGAGAAACTCGAAAACCATCAAGCGAAAAAAACCAAAGATGACGCAATGTTCAAAGATATTCAAGACGAAAATAGTAACCTGAGAAGGAGAATGAAATCTTTAGAAGAAATAGTTCTTACCTCGAGTCGCCGGACGGAGAAACTTGAAGCTAGGATTGCAGATTTAGAATCTTCAAACTGGTTTCTGAAATCCAGAATGACTTCAGCAAACACTAACTTTAGATTCAATAAGAAATATTCGAATTCTTTACTTGGAAATCTCAGAACAGACGATTTAAGTAAAGAAAACACGACTACCGATCCACCGACAAATCACGGTAACAAGGAGAAGCTACAACTCCAAACTGCATCGGTAAAACGCAAAATTAGTCAGTCAGAGAAAATACCACGTGCATCAAAAGAAAAACGTATTCTGACAGGTAAGATATTAATTAACTTAAAAACCAACATGAACTTGTACATGATAATATTTCACTTATTAATTTTACCACACTATAGGACAGTATTGATTCATTCATGTATTTCAGGGATCCAATCAACCTCCACCCCATTCCCAGATGGTGCTGCATTTTCTGCATACGTGTCTCATTATGAAACAGACATATCTAAGGAATTCACCATTCACTTTGACACAGTTTTAACAAACATCGGCAACCATTATAACAAACATTCAGGAACATTCACCGCGCCTCAACACGGTGTTTACGTATTTACGTGGAATCTCTACTGTTATGCGGAAGGATACATATATTCTCAGCTTGTTGTGAACTCTAATGTAGTTGGGACTATGTTTACAAGCGCGCAGGGTGCTGCTAATATTAGAAGTCCTACTGGTATTGTGGTTGTGGAGGTGAATCAGGGAGATGTGGTATTTGTACGGACTCACCCTACAAATGGTCACGTCGGGAATCTCTACAGTTACACAGACTATCGATCATCCTTCAATGGCTGGAAACTGTACTAACATACGTCAATAAAAACGTATTCTCTACAAGTGAAATAAAAATTCTACATTAAAATCTGTTTTTATGAACATTTCATTTCCGAACATCTTTTATGAATTGATGAAAAATAATTGAAACAACATTAAATGTTTCACATTTACAACTCAACACTTTTCAACTGAATTAATTATGTACTTTTTCATTCTACTCCAACGCCAACGAGCGTTCCCAGCAGGCATACAACGTTGTACCAACGTTGAAAATACGTTGATTATGGTTGACGACGTTGAACAACCAAAAATCAACGATACAAGACGTTGAAAAAAAGACGTTGAAAACCTAACTAATTTTCAACGTCAGTATGACGTCTTATACTCTGAGATATATCGACTAAAACATAACATAAAATTATTATCTGTTTGTATTGTTTTTGTAATAAATATAAGCATTTTCCCAGATTAAAACTGTACACGCGATAATCGACTTATGTACTTCCAAGTCTTTAATAAAACAATGCCATTTTAATAATATTTAAACCTCTAGACCTAGAGTTAATTTACAAAATATAAAATACATACAAAACTTGTAAATTGTCAGTGATGGTGCGTTAGCCATTTGCGTAACACCTCGCCCAAATCCGCACTGCTTGAAACGAGCTGACCAATTAGTATCAAATTACTGGCACAAACTCAAACAAAGAAATAGAGTCCAACTGTGAAGAGGGAGAGCGCATTTTGAATTTGAATGTATGAAGCAACACATCGACCATTTAGTCAAAATGAGTTGGATTTTATCATCGAAACAGTGAAGTAAGTTGTAATTTCTTGAACTTTTTAATAACATTGATAGATGTAAAAAACAATATAAAGGAAATCATGCATTATTGCATTGATCACATAATGAGGTACATGTGTTCCTTGCATATTGGCTTGGTTGTAATACAATGTTTTGATTTCAAAATAAAACACCCGACATTTGGACTGATCAAAGGATTTTACATTAACCGATTGAGTGCACACATTTTTCATTCTTCTTTGCAGATGTTGTGACATTGTGTACGTGTATCGAAGCAAAATTGGGAGTCCCATGATTATATCTCAGGAAACTCGATTGAAGAGACGGAAGGAAGATCAATGAATTATTGTTTAGAAGAAATGACGACTCTGTGATTCGACCCAACTTTTTTGATATGTGTATCATCTGTTTTATGGTGAACCTGTTGCTACTTATTGACTAATTAGTAACTATTGTGAGGAAATTAAATCCCTAAATAAATAAATTGAGTATTATCTAAAGTTTGGTGACTTGTTGTGTATGAAATAATTTGATATGTTGTATAATTATTTAAACTACTTGGGTTATATAGTTCAGAAGCCATCTATATACATATAACTAAATGACGAAATTACAACCAAATTTCAACCAAATTTAGACATTGGATAAACGTCAGAAGACATTGAATCAACGTAGAATCAACGTCGGAATTTCAACGTCCATTCAAAATTCATATTCAACCAATTTTCAACGTCATTTCAACGTTGAAGGGTGACGTTGTTTCAACGTTGATACAACGTTGAAACAAGCCTGCTGGGTAGCGAGCTCTACCCTCAAGGCGTGTACGAATAGAAACTTCAGACCAGTAGCACATTCATTAAAATGTAATCTCCCGATTTAATAGTTAAAACTTGAACAATTAACCGCTTTGTCTTTTGTTTATTCCAGCACCCATGAAACTTGGAGGAAAGCAATGATTATCCCCTTCTATGATATCATATTTATTTCACTTAACAATAATACTGGTATCTAAGAAACCGACATGACTGTACATATGTCCAACACATCACCGTCCGTTAAACATATTTTTCTGGCAAATCGACAAAACAAAAGGAAAATTAAGATATTCATCTGACAGTATAATAACCAGTGGTCATAAATATCTGACGAGTCTTCACCAGGCAGAACTTGAATTTTATTATAGCATTCGATTTGTGTGATAATACGGGGCCTTATCATTGAATGTTTTATGTTTTCCACAGACTTTTTATTTAGAACTGAAGTTGATCAATGTAAAGATAATTCGATCAACGCCTTTGGTGTCAGTATTCAACATTATAAAAATGACCAAGGATCATTTTTAAAACAGGTCAATGTTGTTCGTTACACAAGCAACTTCGGGAAAAAAAATACAAAAAATTGGTGTACTTCCATGAAGAGTTCTTATCATTTAAACGAATCTAGATTAAGTTCATAAATGCTTATCAAACCGAACCAAACCTCACACAGAACGTAACTAGTGCAAAGAAAAATGGCGAAACTTAAAACAACAGTTTCTGTAGTCGTCCTCTTTCACGTTGTTCTGGATGGCTTGTCGTCGGGTGAAACTTGCAGAAAGAGGCTTGATAATCTAGAAAAACTATTGACAAACCTAAATGAGAAACTTGAAAACCTTCAAGCGGAAAAAAACCAAAGATGACACGATGTACAAAGCTATTCAAGACGAAAATATTTATTTAAAAAGGAGAATGAAATCTTTAGAAGAAATAGTTCTGACATCGAGTCGCCGGACGAAGAAACTTGAAGCTAGGATTGTAGATTTAGAATCTTCAAACTGGTTTCTGAAATCCATAATGTCTTCAGCCAACACTAACTTTGGGTTCAAAAAGAAATATTCGAGTATTTTACTTGGAGATTTCAAAACAGACGATTTAATGACAGAAAACACGACTACCAATCCACCGACAACTCACGGTAACGAGAAGATGATACAACTCAAAACTGCATCGGTAAAACGCAAAATTAGTCAGTCAGAGAAAAAACCAAGTGCATCGAAAGGAAAACGTCTTCTGACAGGTAAGATATTAAATTAAGAACCAACATGAACGTGTACTTGATAATATTTCATTTATTTTACCACACTGTAGGACAGTACTGATTCATTGATGTATTTCAGGGATACAATCAACCCCCAACCCATTCCCAGATGGTGCTGCATTTTCTGCATACGTGTCTCATTATGAAACAGACATATCTAAGGATTTCACCATTCACTTTGACACCATTTTAACGAACATCGGCAACCATTATAACAAACATTCAGGAATATTCACCGCGCCACAACACGG